>NC_133324.1:988696077-989023206 GCF_042186555.1 Aquarana catesbeiana | reverse complement strand
AAAAAATACAAGGTTGAGGGATCATCCTCAGCATTCAGACTTTATAAAGAATGCAACAAGAAATGTAAGGGTGCAATTAGGACGGCTAAGATAGAACATGAAAGACACATAGCGGAGGAGAGCAAAAAAAATCCCAAGAAATTCTTTAAGTATGTAAACAGTAAAAAAGGGTGGACAGACCATATAGGCCTCATAAAGAATGAGGAAGGACATCTGGTTACAAAGGATGGGGAGATGGCGAAGGTATTGAATTTATTCTTCTCCTAAGTCTTCACGAGTGAATCGGGGGGCTTCAGTAAACAAAACTGCAGTGTTTATCCTCATGACACAACACAGGAAGCACCTCCATGGTTAACAGAGGACAGAATTAAAATTAGACTTGAGAAACTTAACATTAATAAATCACCGGGACCAGATGGCTTGCATCCGAGGGTACTTAGGGAACACAGTCAAGTGATTGCCAGACCGTTGTTCCTAATTTTTACAGACAGTCTATTGACTGGAATGGTACCAGCTGATTGGAGAAAAGCCAATGTAGCACCAATATTTAAAAAGGGACCAAAATACATCCCTGGGAATTACAGACCAGTTAGCCTAACATCAATAGTATGTAAACTCTTGGAGGGGATGATAAGGGACTATATACAAGATTTTAGTAATAAGAACGATATCATTAGCAGTAATCAGCATGGATTCATGAAGAATCGTTCTTGCCAAACCAATCTATTAACCTTCTATGAGGAGGTGAGTTGCCATCTAGACAAAGGAAGGCCCGTAGACGTGGTGTATCTGGATTTTGCAAAAGCATTTGACACAGTTCCCCATAAACGTTTACTGTACAAAATAAGGTCCGTTGGCATGGACCATAGGGAGAGTACATGGATTAAAAACTGGCTACAAGGGCGAGTTCAGAGGGTGGTGATAAATGGGGAGTACTCAGAATGGTCAGGGGTGGGTAGTGGGGTTCCCCAGGGTTCTGTGCTGGGACCAATCCTATTTAATTTGTTTATAAACGACCTGGAGGATGGGATAAACAGTTCAATCTCTGTATTTGCCGACGATACTAAGCTAAGCAGGACAATAACTTCTTTGCAGGATGTGGAAACCTTGCAAAAAGACCTGAACAAATTAATGGGGTGGGCAACTACATGGCAAATGAGGTTCAATGTAGAAAAATGTAAAATAATGCATTTGGGTGGCAAAAATATGAATGCAATCTATACACTGGGGGGGAGAACCTCTGGGGGGAATCTAGGATGGAAAAGGACCTGGGGGTCCTAGTAGATGATAGGCTCAGCAATGGCATGCAATGCCAAGCTGCTGCTAATAAAGCAAACAGAATACTGGCATGCATTAAAAGGGGGATCAACGCAAGAGATAAAACGATAATTCTCCCACTCTACAAGGCTCTGGTCCGGCCGCACCTGGAGTATGCTGTCCAGTTCTGGGCACCAGTCCTCAGGAAGGATGTACTGGAAATGAAGCGAGTACAAAGAAGGGCAACAAAGCTAATAAAGGGTCTGGAGGATCTTGGTTATGAGTAGGGATGAGCTTCGTGTTCGAGTCGAACCCATGTTCGACTCGAACATCGGCTGTTCGATCGTTCGCCGAATTGCGAACGTTATGGGCCGTTCGCGCTAAATTCGTGTGGCGCGTCACGGCCCATAATTCACTGCGGCATCGCAGTGCATTGCTGGCTGATGATTGGCCAAGCATGCACTATGACCCGCATGCTTGGCCAATCACAGCGCTGTCAGTAGAGAGAGCTGTAATTGGCCAAAGCCAGGGTGGCTTTGGCCAATTATGGCTCAGGGGATTTAGTACACACCCCACACTATATAAGGCCGCCTGCACGGCGGCCCTGTGTAGTGTGTGTTCCGGTGTGCTGAGAGATAGAGAGAGAGAGAGACAGTGTCATTTGATTTGAGTTAGATAGATTAGGCAGAACAGTCAGTCAGTTAGCTGCACTTACAGTGTATTGTGTATATATATGCATCCCAGGTGTTGCATATATATATATACACTGTATTCAGTTTAGCTAGATCTGTTCCTGTTATCTTCTATCTAGACTATTTACATTTAATGCAGTGCGTCCTGCTCACAGTGTTCAGCTAGATCCGTTCCTGTTAAATTCCTACTGACCGGCAGGCTTGTCTGGTTACAGTATATAAAGCTACCTGAAGAAAATTACAGGTGTTCTATTTGATCCTATTAGTACCACGGTCAGGCAGCTAGACTATTTACATTTAGTACAGTGCGTCCTGCTCACAGTGTTCAGCTAGATCCGTTCCTGTTATCTTCCTACTGACAGGCAGGCTTGTCTGGTTACAGTATATAAAGCTACCTGAAGAAAATTACAGGTGTTCTATTTGATCCTATTAGTACCACGGTCAGGCAGCTAGACTATTTACATTTAGTACAGTGCGTCCTGCTCACAGTGTACAGCTAGATCCGTTCCTGTTATCTTCCTACTGACAGGCAGGCTTGTCTGGTTACAGTATATAAAGCTACCTGAAGAAAATTACAGGTGTTCTATTTGATCCTATTAGTACCACGGTCAGGCAGCTAGACTATTTACATTTAGTACAGTGCGTCCTGCTCACAGTGTACAGCTAGATCCGTTCCTGTTATCTTCCTACTGACAGGCAGGCTTGTCTGGTTACAGTATATAAAGCTACCTGAAGAAAATTACAGGTGTTCTATTTGATCCTATTAGTACCACGGTCAGGCAGCTAGACTATTTACATTTAGTACAGTGCGTCCTGCTCACAGTGTACAGCTAGATCCGTTCCTGTTATCTTCCTAATGACAGGCAGGCTTGTCTGGTTACAGTATATAAAGCTACCTGAAGAAAATTACAGGTGTTCTATTTGATCCTATTAGTACCACGGTCAGGCAGCTAGACTATTTACATTTAGTACAGTGCGTCCTGCTCACAGTGTTCAGCTAGATCCGTTCCTCTTATCTTCCTACTGACAGGCAGGCTTGTCTGGTTACAGTATATAAAGCTACTTGAAGAAAATTACAGGTGTTCTATCCCAGCTTAGTGCAGCTACAGGCCATTAGTATGTCTGGAAGGCCAAGAAGGAGAGGCAGACAGTCACAAGCCAATAAGAGAGGGCAAGCAGGCTCTGTGTCTAGTGCTGGTCGTGGAGACGGTGCATCCTCATCAGCACGTGGCCATGGGACACGCTTGGCCTTTTTTTCGGCAGCTGGCCATGTTGAGCCGCAACATGCGGAAGACTTGGTCGAGTGGATGACCAAGCCGTCCTCATCCTCCTCATCCTCTCTCACCCATGCCCAGGGTGCTTTGTCTGGCAAAGCAGCGGCCTCTTCCCTCAGCTCAATGTCATCAGTGACTCCTTCCCTAGCTCCACCATGTCCTCATGAGGATTCCCTCGAACTGTTTGACCACAGTGTTGGGTACATGCTCCAGGAGGATGCCCAGCGTTTGGAAGGCTCTGATGACGATACTGAGCTCGATGAAGGCAGTAACATGAGCGCGGACAGAGGGGGTGCCCAAGAAGGACAGCAATCTGGCAGTCATGCTCCCCCCGCTGCAGCATACTGCCAGGTTTGCTCCAGTGATGAGGAGGGAGGGGATGATGAGGTCACTGACTCAACGTGGGTGCCTGATAGGAGAGAGGAGGAGGAGGAGGAGGAGGAGGAGGAGGAGGAGGAGGAGGCGGCAGCACATCACCAACGAGGCAGGATGCCCTCCAGGGGCCAGCCTAAGGGCAGCACATTGACTGCATCACACCCCAAAGCTCCACATGTGCAGGGCGCTGCAGTCTCTGCGCGTTATTCAAAAAGTTCTTTGGTGTGGGCCTTTTTTGAGACGAGTGCATCAGATCGCACCGCTGCTATTTGCAACATATGTCTCAAGCGTATCTCGCGTGGCCAAAATATCTCCCGCTTGGGTACCACATGCTTGACCAGACATATGTTGACCTGCCATGCAGTTCGTTGGCAAGCGTATCTAAAAGACCCACACCAAAGAACAAAGAGGATCTCTCCTTGCTCCTCATCAGCTGAGATTTCCAACCCCACTAGACCTTCAGTCCTCTCTGAGACCTGCAGTGAGAGGAATGAAGGTGTAGAATTAGGTGTGTCACAGCCAAGTACTTGTGGGCAATCTGCTTTTGGTACACCGACGTCAGATTGTACCAGGCAAATTTCCCTGCCCCAGCTGCTGCACCGCCGAAAGAAGTTTGCTCCCAGCCATCCACATGCCCAGCGGTTGAATGCTAGCTTGGCAAAATTGCTAGCACTTCAACTGCTGCCTTTTCAGTTGGTAGACTCTGCCCCCTTCCGTGAGTTTGTGGAATGTGCGGTTCCTCAGTGGCAGGTACCCAAACGCCACTTTTTCTCACGGAAGGCGATTCCGGCTCTCTACCGGCATGTGGAAGGCAATGTCCATGCCTCGCTGGACAGGGCGGTCAGCGGTAAGGTGCATATTACCGCTGACTCATGGTCCAGCAGGCATGGACAGGGACGTTACCTAAGTTTCACGGCGCATTGGGTGACTCTGCTGGCAGCTGGGAAGGATGCAGGACAAGGTGCAGTAGTGTTGGAGGTTGTTCCGCCACCACGCCTCCAAAATGCTGATTGTGACACACCTCTCTCCTCCACCCCCTCCTCTTCTTCTTCCTCCATGGCCTCTTCCTCGGAACCAGCGGTGCTCCGTAGGCGTTCAAGGGGCTACGCAAGTACGCAGGCCAAAAGATGCCATGCGGTGCTTGAGCTGGTGTGCTTGGGGGACAGGAGCCACACTGGGGCAGAGGTTCTGTCAGCTCTGCAGGGGCAGGTTCAGAGGTGGTTGACGCCACGCCAACTTAAGGCAGGAATGGTGGTTTGCGACAATGGCACCAACCTCCTCTCTGCCCTCCGACAGGGACAAATGACCCATGTGCCCTGTTTGGCTCACGTCCTTAACTTGGTGGTGCAGCGGTTCTTGGGCAGGTACCCGGGCTTACAGGATGTCCTGAGGCAGGCCAGGAAAGTCTGTGTGCATTTCCGCCGGTCATATAATGCCAGTGCTCGGCTGACGGACCTCCAAAAGGAGTTTAACCTGCCCAAGAACCGCCTAATCTGTGACATGCCCACCAGGTGGAACTCAACGTTGGCCATGCTGCAGCGGCCATAAATGAGTACCTGTGCGACTATGGCACCAGGACAGGGTCAGGGGAGCTTGGTTTTTTTTCCCCACGCCAGTGGGCCATGATCAGGGATGCATGCACTGTCCTGTCACCATTCGAGGAGGCCACGAGGATGGTGAGCAGTGACAGTGCATGCATCAGTGACACTGTCCCCCTTGTCCACCTGTTGGAGCACACGCTGCGTGGAATAATGGACAGGGCACTTGAGGCAGAACAGAGGCAGGAAGAGGAGGACTTCCTTAGCTCTCAAGGCCCCCTTTATCCAGACAGTGTTCCTGCGTGCCCGCCGATCACACAGGAAGAGGACGAGGAGGAAGAGGAGGAGGAGGAAGATTGTGTCAGTATGGAGGTGGAGCCTGGCACTCAGCATCAGCAGCAGTCTTTAAGGGATCAGTCCCAAGAAACACATGGACTTGTACGTGGCTGGGAGGAGGTGGCTGCGGACCATGTCGTTCTTAGTGACCCAGAGGACTCCGGACCGAATGCCTCAGCAAACCTACGCTGCATGGCCTCCCTGATCCTGCAAAGCCTGCGTAAGGATCCTCGTATTCGTGGTATCAAGGAGAAGGACCAATACTGGCTGGCAACCCTCCTTGATCCACGTTACAAGGGTAAGGTTGCGGACCTTATCTTGCCATCGCAGAGGGAGCAGAGGATGAAACATCTTCGGGAGGCCTTGCAGAAAGGTCTGTGCAACGCGTTCCCAGAGACTGGGAGGTTACAAACTCCTGTTTCTGGACAACGTGTTGCTGAGGCTTCGGTCAGTCAAAGAAGGAGCGGTGGAGAAGGTGGCCGTCTGACCGATGCGTTCAGACAATTTTTTGGTCCGCAGCCCCAAGGTATGATCGGTTCCAGCAACCATCGCCAGCGTCTGTTTTACATGGTGCAGGAATACCTAGGGGCAAGATCAGACTTGGACACCTTTCCCACCGAAAATCCTCTGGGTTACTGGGTCTTGAGGATGGATCACTGGCCAGAGCTTGCACAGTATGCAATTGAGCTACTGGCCTGTCCTGCATCCAGCGTTCTTTCGGAACGCACATTCAGTGCTGCTGGAGGCGTGGTAACCGATCACAGGGTGCGTCTGTCCACCGACTCGGTCGATCGGCTGACCTTCATAAAAATGAATGAGTCTTGGATCACCACCAGCTACCAAGCACCTGATGCTGATGTAACCGAATAATTTTTTTTGAAATCTCAGATCCCTTCAAAGACTGCCTATGCTGATGCTGAGTGACTATCCCTGAGTAATTATCCTCTTCCTCCTCAATCATCACGCTGATAGCTTGTTGCAGTGTTGTGGCACCAGCACCAGTGCCTAAGGCCCAATTTTTCTGCCCCTGTCTAACAGGGGCGTGTAATTACAATTTTTGATGCAATACTTTGCAGCAGGGCTCGTTCCTGCGTTCCAACTAGAGTGTCTGTGAGGGGTTGCAGTGTTGTGGCACCAGCACCAGTGCCTAAGGCCCAATTTTTCTGCCCCTGTCTAACAGGGGCGTGTAATTACAATTTTTGAAGCAATAATTTGCAGCAGGGCTCGTTCCTGCGTTCCAACTAGAGTGTCTGTGAGGGGTTGCAGTGTTGTGGCACCAGCACCAGTGCCTAAGGCCCAATTTTTCTGCCCCTGTCTAACAGGGGCGTGTAATTACAATTTTTGAAGCAATAATTTGCAGCAGGGCTCGTTCCTGCGTTCCAACTAGAGTGTCTGTGAGGGGTTGCAGTGTTGTGGCACCAGCACCAGTGCCTAAGGCCTAATTTTTCAGCTCCTGTTCAACAGGGGCATGTAATTACAATTCTTGATCTAATATTTCACAGCAGGGCCCTGTGAGGGCTTACAGTGTTGTGGCCACAGCAACACCTAAGGCCCAAATTTCTGCTGAGTATATAGGGCAGGACCCTACTTTCAAACATCTAACTTACAAACGACTCCTACTTGCAAACGGAAGGAGACAACAGGAAGTGAGATGAAATCTACCCCTAGGAAGGGAAATTCTCTCCTGTAAGAGTTAATATGGGAAAACAAGTTCTCCTTTCCACTGATGCTTTCCAATCCTTGTTCCACAAAAAAACCCAAATTTTCAAAAAACATTTTTCATTGGGACAAAAAAGTGAGGTGAAATCTTCTGAAGAGGAGGAAAGACAGCAAAACAAATGTCACAGGGGTGATAACCCTTCCCTATGTTTTCCAAAAAGCTTAGAAAAGATTTTTTGGCTGGAGCTAAACACGTTAAAAATGTTCAAAATTACAAACAGATTCTACTTAACAACAAACCTACAGTCCCTGTCTTGTTTGCACCGCCTGTATACTGCTGTTCAGAGTATATAGGGCCTGGTGGCCCCACACCTTTCCTTATTTTAATTTGGGTGCGGGGTTCCCCTTAATATCCATACAAGACCCAAAGGGACTGGTAATGGACTGGGGGGTACCCATGCCGTTTGTCTCACTGATTTTCATCCATATTGCCATGACCCGACATGACATTAAACCCGCAAGCAGTTTTAAATGAGATTTTTTCCTTTAAAAATGACATTTGGTGCAGGGACTGTTCTAAACATGGGAAACACGCGTCACTTTACAGGCATACTATAGACACCCCCCAGGTACGATATTTAAAGGAATATTTCACTTTTTTTTTTTTACTTTAAGCATCATTAAAATCACTGCTCCCGAAAAAACGGCCGTTTTTAAAAGTTTTTTTTGCATTGATACATGTCCCCTGGGGTAGGACCCGGGTCCCCAAACCCTTTTTAGGACAATACCATGCAAATTAGCCTTTAAAATGAGCACTTTTGATTTCGAACGTTCGAGTCCCATAGACGTCAATGGGGTTCTAACGTTCGTGCGAACTTTCGGTCCGTTCGCGGGTTCTGGTGCGAACCGAACCGGGGGGTGTTCGGCTCATCCCTAGTTATGAGGAAAGGTTGCAAGAACTGAACTTATTCTCTCTGGAGAAGAGACGCTTGAGAGGGGATATGATTTCAATTTACAAATACTGTACTGGTGACCCCAAAATAGGGATAAAACTTTTTTGCAGAAGAGAGTTTAATAAGACTTGTGGCCACTCATTACAATTAGAAGAAAAGAGGTTTAACCTTACACTACGTAGAGGGTTCTTTACTGTAAGAGCGGCAAGGATGTGGAATTCCCTTCCACAGGCGGTGGTCTCAGCGGGGAGCATTGATGGCTTCAAGAAACTATTCGATAATCACCTGAATGACCGCAACATACCGGGATATATAATGTAATACTGACACATAATCACACACATAGGTTGGACTTGATAGACTTGTGTCTTTTTTCAACCTCACCTACTAGGTAAATATGTAACTATGTAAATCCCCGTATATATCCCGTATATTTCCCAGTATATATCTCATATAAATCACAGTATATATCCCATATAAATCCCAGTATATATCCCATATAATTCCCAGTATATATCCCATATAAATCCCAGTATATATATATCGGATATAAATCCCAGTACATATCTCTTATAAATCCCAGTATATATCCCATATAAATCCCAGTATATATCCAATAAAAAAACTAGTATAAATCTCATATAAATCCCAGTATATATCCCATATAAATCCCAGTATATAACCCATATAAATCTCAGTATATATCCCATATAATTTAAAGTATAGATCTCATATATACCCCGGGATATATCCCATATAAATCCGAGTATATATCCCATATAAATCCCAGTATATATCCCATATAATTCCCAGTATATATCCCATAAAATTCCCAGTATATATCCCATAAAATTCCTAGTATATATCCCATATAATTCCCAGTATATATCCCATATAAATCCCAGTATATATCCCATATAAATCCCAGTATATATCCCATATAAATCCCAGTATATATCCCATATTAATCCCAGAATATATCTCATATAAATCCCAGTATATATCCCTTATAAATCCCAATATATATCTCATATAAATCCCAGTATATCCCATATAATTACCAGTGTATACCTCATATATATCCCGGGATATATCCCAGGATATATCCCATATAAATAATAGTATACTGTATATCTCAAATAAATCCCAGTATATATCCCATATATATCCCATATAAATCCCAGTATATATCCCATATAAATCCTAGTATATATTTCATATAAATCCCAGTATATATCCCATATATATCCCAGTATATGTCCCATATATATCCCGGGATATATCCCACATAAATCCCAGTATATATCCCATATAAATCCCAGTATATATCCCATATAATTCCCAGTATATATCTTATATAAATCCCAGTATATATCCCATATAAATCCCAGAATATATCCTATAAAAATCCCAGTATATATCTCATGTAAATCCCAGTATATATCCTATATAATTCCCAGTATATATCCCATATATATCCCGGGATATATACTATACAAATCCCAGTATATATCTAATATAATTCCCAGTATATATGCCATATATATCCCCAAATATATCCCATATAAATCCCAGTATATATCCCAAATAAATCCCAGTATGTATCCCATATAAATACCAGTAGAAATCCTAATTATAATTTCCAGAATATATATCCCATATAAATCCCAGTATATATCCCATATAAATCCCATAATATAGCCCATATAAAACCCAATATATATTCAATATAATTCTCAGTATATATCCATATAAATCCCAGTATATATCCCATATCAATCACAGTATATATCCCATATAAATCCCAGTATATATCTCTTATAAATGACAGTATATATCCCATATAAATTCCAGTATATATCCCATATAAATCCTAGTATATATCTCATATAAATCCCAGTATATATCCCCTATAATTCCCAGTATATATCCCATATAAATCCCAGTATATATCTTATATAAATCACAGTATTTATCCCTTATCAATCCCAGTATATATCTCATATAAATCCCAGTATATATCCCATATGAATCCCAGTATATATCCTATATAAATGTCAGTATATATCCCATATAAATCCCAGTATATATCCCATATAATTCCCAGTGTATATCCCAAATATATCCCATAAAATTCCCAGCATATATCCCATATAATTCCCAGCATATATGCCATATATATCACATGATATATCCCATATAAATCCCAGTATATATCTTATATAAATCAAAGTATATATCCCGTATAAATCCCAGTATATATCACATATAATTCCCAGTATATATCCAAATATATCCCCGGATATAACTCATATAAATCCTAGTATATATCTCATATAAATCCCAGTATATCCCATATAATTCCCAATGTATACCTCATATATATCCCGGTATACATCCCATATAAATCTTAGTATACTTTATATCTCATATAAACCCTAGTATATATCCTGTATATATCACGTATAAATCCCAGTATATATCCCATATGAATTCTAGTATATATTTCATATCAATCCAAGTATATATCCCATATAATTCCCAGTATATATCCCATAAATATCCCGGGATATATCCCATATAAATCCCAGTATATATCCTATAAAAATCCCAGTATATATCCCATATAATTCCCATTATATATCTCATATAAATCACAGTATATATCCCATATAAATCCCAGTGCATATCCCATATAAATCCCAGTATAAATCCTAATTATAATTTCCAGAATATATATCCCCTATAAATCCCAGTATATATCCCATAAAAATCCCAGTATATATCCCATATACATAACAGTATATATCCCATATAAATCCCGGTATATATCCCATAATAATCCCAGTATATATCCCATATAAATCCTAGTATATATCTCATATAAATCCCAGTATATATATCATATAAATACCAGTATATAACCCATATAAATACCAGTATAAATCCCATAAAAATTCAAAGTATATATCCCATATATACCCCAGCATATATCCCATATGAATCCCAGTATATATCCCATATAATTCCCAGTATATATAACATATAATTCCCAGTATATATCTCATATGAATTCTAGTATATATCTCATATAAATCCCAGTATACATCCCCTATAATTCCCAGTATATATCCCATATAAATCCCAGTATATATCCCATATAAATCCCAGTATATATTTCATATAAATCCCAGTATATATCCTATATAAATTCCAGTATATATCCCATATAAATTCCAGTATATATCCCATAAAAATTCTAGTATATATCTCATATAAATCCCAGTATATATCCCATAAAATTCCCAGTATATAACCCATATTTATCCCGGGATATATCCCATACAAATCCCAGTATATATCCCATATAATTCCCAGGATATATGCCAAATATATCCCATGATATATCCCATATAAATCCCAGTATATATCTCATATAAATCACAGTATATATGCAGTATAAATCCCAGTATATATCCCATATAATTCCAAGTATATATCCATATATATACCAGAATATATCCCATATAAATCCTAGAATACTGTATATCTCATAAAAATCCCAGTATATATCCCCTATATATCCCATATAAATCCCAGTATATATCCCATATGAATTCTAGTATTTATTTCATATAAATCCCAGTATATATCCCATATAATTCCCAGTATATATCCCATATAATTCCCTTTATATATCCCATATAAATCCAAGTATATATCCCATATAAATCCCAGTATATATCTCATATAATTCCCAGCATATATCTCATATAAATCCTAGTATATATCTCATTTAAATCCCAGTATATATCCCCTATAATTTCCAGTATACATCCCATATATATCCCAGTATATATCCCATATAAATCCCAGTATATATCTCATATAAATCCCAGTATATATCCTATACAATTCCAAATATATATCTCATATAAATCCCAGTATATTTCCCTTATATATCCCAGTATATATCTCATAATTTGCAGAATATATATCCCATATAAATCACAGTATATATCCTATATAATTCCCAGTATATATCCCATATAATTCCCAATATATATCTCATAAAAATCCTAGTATATATCTCATTTAAATCCCAGTATATATCCCCTATAATTTCCAGTATACATCCCATATATATCCCAGTATATATCCCATATAAATCCCAGTATATATCTCATATAAATCCCAGTATATATCTCATACAATTCCCAGTATATATCTCATATAAATCCCAGTATATTTCCCTTATATATCCCAGTATATATCTCATAATTTGCAGAATATATATCCCATATAAATCACAGTATATATCCTATATAATTCCCAGTATATATCCCATATAATTCCCAATATATATCTCATAAAAATCCTAGTATATATCTCATTTAAATCCCAGTATATATCCCCTATAATTTCCAGTATACATCTCATATATATCCCAGTATATATCCCATATAAATCCCAGTATATATCTCATATAAATCTCAGTATAAATCCCATATAAATGCCAGTATATATCCCATATAAATCCCAGTATATATCCTATATAATTCCCAGTTTATATTCCATATAAATCTCAGTATATATACCATAAAAATCCTAGTATATATCTCATATAAATCCCAGTATATATCCCATAAACATTCAAAGTATATATCCCATATATATTGCGGGATATATCCCATACAAATCCCAATATATATCCCATATAATTCCCAGTATAAATGCCATATATATCCCATGAAATATCCCATATAAATCCCAGTATATATCTCATATAAATCCTATTATATATCTCATTTTAATCCCATTATATCCCATATAATTCCCAGTGTATACCTCATATATATCCCGGGATATATCCCATATAAATAATAGTATACTGTATATCTCATATAAATCTCAGAATATATCCCATATATATCCCATATAAATCCCAGTATATATCCCATATAAATCCTAGTATATATTTCATATAAATCCCAGTATATATCCCACATATTTCCCAGTATATATCTCATAAAAATCCTAGTATTTATCCCATATAAATCCCAGTATATATCTCATGTAAATCCCAGTATATATCCCATATAAATCCCAGTATATATCTCATATACATCCCAGTATGTATCCCATACAAATCCCAGTATATATCTTATATAAATCTCAGTATATATCCCATATAAATCCCAGAATATATCCTATAAAAATCCCAGTATAAATCTCATATAAATCCCAGTATATATCCCATATAATTCCCAGTATATATCCCATATATATCCCGGGATAT
This sequence comes from Aquarana catesbeiana, assembly GCF_042186555.1. NCBI lineage: Eukaryota > Metazoa > Chordata > Amphibia > Anura > Ranidae > Aquarana > Aquarana catesbeiana. Next base: position 989,009,823 of record NC_133324.1, on the reverse strand, counting down.
ATACCATACACATCCCAGTATATATCTAATATAATTCCCAGTATATATGCCATATATCCCGGAATATATCCCATATAAATCCCAGTATATATCCCATATAAATCCCAGTATATATCCCATATAGTTAACAGTATATATCTCATATAAATCACAGTGTATATCCCATATAAATCCCAGTGTATATCCCATATAAATCCCAGTAGAAATCCTAATTATAATTTCCAGAATATATATCCCATATAAATCCCAGTATATATCCATATAAATCCCAGTATATATCCCATATCAATCACAGTATATATCCCATATAAATCCCAATATATATCTCTTATAAATGACAGTATATATCCCATATAAATCCCAGTATATATCCCATATAAATCCTAGTATATATCTCATAAATCCCAGTATATATCCCCTATATTTCCCAGTATATATCCCATATAAATCCCAGTATATATCTCATATAAATTCCAGTATTTATCCCTTATCAATCCCAGTATATATCTCATATAAATCCCAGCATATATCCCATATGAATCCCAGTATATATCCTATATAAATGCCAGTATATATCCCATATAAATCCCAGTATATATCCCATATAATTCCCAGTGTATATCCCATATATATCCCATAAAAAATCCCAGCATATATCCCATATAATTCCCATCATATATGCCATATATATCAAATGATATATCCCATATAAATCCAAGTATATATCCCGTATGAATCCCAGTATATATCGCATATAATTCCCAGTATATATCCAAATATATCCCCGGATATAACTCATATAAATCCTAGTATATATCTCATATAAATCCCAGTATATCCCATATAATTCCCAGTGTATACCTCATATATATCCCGGTATATATCCCATATAAATCTTAGTATACTTTATATCTCATATAAATCCTAGTATATATCCCGTATATATCACATATAAATCCCACTATATATCCCATATGAATTCTAGTATATATTTCATATAAATCCACATATATATCACATATAATTCCCAGTATATATCCCATAAATATCCAGTAATATATCCCATATAAATCTCAGTATATATCCCATATAATTCCCAATACATATCTCATATAAATCACAGTATATATCCCATATAAATGTCAGTGTATATCCCATATAAATTGTAGTATAAATCCTAATTATAATTTCCAGAATATATATCCCATATAAATCCCAATATATATCTCATATAAATCCCTGTATATATCCCCTATACATAACAGTATATATCCCATATAAATCCCAGTATATATCCCATAATAATCCCAGTATATATTCCATATAAATCCTAGTATATATCTCATATAAATCCCAGTATATATATCATATAAATACCAGTATATAACCCATATAAATACCAGTAAAAATCCCATAAAGATTCAAAGTATATGTCCCATATATACCCCGGCATATATCCCATATGAATCCCAGTATATATCCCATATAATTCCCAGTATATATAACATATAATTTCCAGTATATATCTCATATGAATCCTATTATATATCTCATATAAATCCCAGTATACATCCCCTATAATTCCCAGTATATATCCCATATAAATCCCAGTATATATCCCATATAAATGTCAGTATATATCTCATATAAATCCCAGTATATATCCCTTATGAATCCCAGTATATATTTCATATAAATCCCAGAATATATTCCATATAAATCCCAGTATATATCCCATATAAATCCCAGTATATATCCTATATAAATTCCAGTATATATCCCATATAAATCCCAGTATATATCCCAGAAAAATTCTAGTATATATCTCATATAAATCCCAGTATATATCCCATAAAATTCCCAGTATATAACTCATATTTATCCCGGGATATATCCCATACAAATCCCAGTATATATCCCATATAGGGATGAGCTTCGAGTTCGAGTCGAACTCATGTTCGACTCGAACATTGGCTGTTCGCAAGTTCACCGAACAGCGAACAATTTGGGGTGTTCGCGCAAATTCGAATGCCGCGGAACACCCTTTAAAAGTCTATGGGAGAAATCAAAAGTGCTAATTTTAAAGACTAATATGCAAGTTATTGTCATAAAAAGTGTTTGGGGACCTGGGTCCTGCCCCAGGGGACATGGATCAATGCAAAAAAAAGTTTTAAAAACGGCCGTTTTTTCAGGAGCAGTGATTTTAATAATGCTTAAAGTCAATCAATAAAAGTGTAATATCCCTTTAAATTTCGTACCTGGGGGGTGTCTATAGTGTGCCTGTAAAGGGGCGCATGTTTCCTGTGTTTAGAACAGTCTGACAGCAAAATGACATTTTGAAGGAAAAAACTCATTTAAAACTACTCGCGGCTATTGCATTGCCGACAATACACATAGAAGTTCATTGATAAAAACGGCATGGGAATTCCCCAAAGGGGAACCCCGAACCAAAATTAAAAAAAAAAAATAACGTGGGAGTCCCCCTAAATTCCATACCAGGCCCTTCAGGTCTGGTATGGATATTAAGGGGAACCCCGGCCAAAATTTAAAAAAAAAATGACGTGGGGTTCCCCCTAAATTCCATACCAGACCCTTCAGGTCTGGTATGGATTTTAAGGGGAACCCCGCGCCAAAAAAAAAAAAAAAAAACGGCGTGGGGTCCCCCCAAAAATCCATACCAGACCCTTATCCGAGCACGCAACCTGGCAGGCCGCAGGAAAAGAGGGGGGGACGAGAGTGCGGCCCCCCCTCCCTCCTGAACCGTACCAGGCCACATGCCCTCAACATTGGGAGGGTGCTTTGGGGTAGCCCCCCAAAACACCTTGTCCCCATGTTGATGAGGACAAGGGCCTCATCCCCACAACCCTGGCCGGTGGTTGTGGGGGTCTGCGGGCGGAGGGCTTATCGGAATCTGGAAGCCCCCTTTAACAAGGTGACCCCCAGATCCCGGCCCCCCCCCTGTGTGAAATGGTAAGGGGGTACATAAGTACCCCTACCATTTCACGAAAAAAGTGTCAAAAATGTTAAAAATGACAAGAGACAGTTTTTGACAATTCCTTTATTTAAATGCTTCTTCTTTCTTCTATCTTCCTTCATCTTCTGGTTCTTCTGGTTCTTCTGGCTCTTCTGGTTCTTCCTCCGGCGTTCTCGTCCAGCATCTCCTCCGCGGCGTCTTCTATCTTCTTCTCCTCGGGCCGCTCCGCACCCATGGCATGGGGGGGAGGCTCCCGCTCTTCTCTTCTTCTTTTCTTCTCTTCTTCTTTTCTTCTTTTCTTCTCCGGGCCGCTCCGCAATCCATGCTGGCATGGAGGGAGGCTCCCGCTGTGTGACGGCGCTCCTCGTCTGACAGTTCTTAAATAACGGGGGGGGCGGGGCCACCCGGTGACCCCGCCCCCCTCTGACGCACGGTGACTTGACGGGACTTCCCTGTGACGTCACGGGGAATGCCACAGGGAACTCCCGTCAAGTCACCGTGCGTCAGAGGGGGGCGGGGTCACCGGGTGGCCCCGCCCCCCCGTTATTTAAGAACTGTCAGACGAGGAGCGCCGTCACACAGCGGGAGCCTCCCTCCATGCCAGCATGGATTGCGGAGCGGCCCGGAGAAGAAAATGAAGAAGAGAAGAAGAGAAGAAAAGAAGAAGAGAAGAGCGGGAGCCTCCCCCCCATGCCATGGGTGCGGAGCGGCCCGAGGAGAAGAAGACAGAAGACGCCGCGGAGGAGATGCTGGACGAGAACGCCGGAGGAAGAACCAGAAGAGCCAGAAGAACCAGAAGAACCAGAAGATGAAGGAAGATAGAAGAAAGAAGAAGCATTTAAATAAAGGAATTGTCAAAAACTGTCTCTTGTCATTTTTAACATTTTTGACACTTTCTTCGTGAAATGGTAGGGGTACTTATGTACCCCCTTACCATTTCACACAGGGGGGGGCCGGGATCTGGGGGTCACCTTGTTAAAGGGGGCTTCCAGATTCCGATAAGCCCCCCGCCCGCAGACCCCCACAACCACCGGCCAGGGTTGTGGGGATGAGGCCCTTGTCCTCATCAACATGGGGACAAGGTGTTTTGGGGGGCTACCCCAAAGCACCCTCCCAATGTTGAGGGCATGTGGCCTGGTACGGTTCAGGAGGGAGGGGGGGCCGCACTCTCGTCCCCCCCTCTTTTCCTGCGGCCTGCCAGGTTGCGTGCTCGGATAAGGGTCTGGTATGGATTTTTGGGGGGACCCCACGCCGTTTTTTTTTTTTTTTTTTGGCGCGGGGTTCCCCTTAAAATCCATACCAGACCTGAAGGGTCTGGTATGGAATTTAGGGGGAACCCCACGTCATTTTTTTTTTTAAATTTTGGCCGGGGTTCCCCTTAATATCCATACCAGACCTGAAGGGCCTGGTATGGAATTTAGGAGGACTCCCACGTCATTTTTTTTTTTTAATTTTGGTTCGGGGTTCCCCTTTGGGGAATTCCCATGCCGTTTTTATCAATGAACTTCTATGTGTATTGTCGGCAATGCAATAGCCGCGAGTAGTTTTAAATGAGTTTTTTCCTTCAAAATGTCATTTTGCTGTCAGACTGTTCTAAACACAGGAAACATGCGCCCCTTTACAGGCATACTATAGACACCCCCCAAGTACGAAATTGAAAGGGATATTACACTTTTATTGTTTGACTTTAAGCATTATTAAAATCACTGCTCCTGAAAAAACGGCCGTTTTCAAAAATTTTTTTTGCATTGATCCATGTCCCCTGGGGCAGGACCCAGGTCCCCAAACACTTTTTATGACAATAACTTTCATATAAGCCTTTAAAATTAGCACTTTTGATTATTCATGTTCGTGTCCCATAGACTTGAACGGTGTTCGCATGTTCGAACGAACTTTTTTCCTGTTCGCATGTTCTGGTGCGAACCGAACAGGGGGGTGTTCGGCTCATCCCTAATCCCATATAATTCCCAGTATATATGCCAAATATATACCATGATATATCCCATATAAATCCCAGTATATATCTCATATAAATCACAGTATATATCCAGTATGAATCCCAGTATATATCCATTATAATTCCCAGTATATATCCATATATATACCAGGATAGAACTCATATAAATCCTAGTATATATCTCATATAAATCCCATTATATCCCACATAATTCCCATTGTATACCTTATACATATCCCAGGATATATCCCATATAAATCCTAGAATACTGTATATCTCATAAAAATCCCAGTATATATCCCCTATATATCCCATATAAATCCCAGTATATATCCCATATGAATTCTAGTATATATTTCATATAAATCCCAGTATATATCCCATATAATTCCCAATATATATCCCATATTATTCCCGGGATATATCCCATATAAATCCCTGTATATATCCCATATGAATCCCAGTATATATCTCATATTAATCCCAGCATATATCGCATATAAATCACAGTATATATCCCATGTAAATCCCACTGTATATCCCATAAAAATCCAAGTATAAATCCTAATTATAATTTGCAGAATATATATCCCATATAAATCACAGTATATATCCTATATAATTCCCAGTATATATCCCATATAATTCTCAATATATATCTCATATAAATCCTAGTATATATCTCATTTAAATCCCAGTATATATCCCCTATAATTTCCAGTATATATCCGATATATATCCCAGTATATATCCCATATAAATCCCAATATATATCTCATATAAATCCCAGTATATATCCCATATAAATCCCAGTATATATCTCATATCAATCCCAGTATATTTCCCTTATATATCCCAGTATATATCTCATATAAATCCCTGTATAAATCAGATATAAAGGACAGTATATATCCCATATAAATCCCAGTATATATCCTATATAAATCCCAGTTTATATTCTATATAAATCTCAGTATATATCCCATAAAAATCCTAGTATATATCTCATATAAATCCCAGTATATATCCCATAAAAATTCAAAGTATATATCCCATATATATTCCGGGATATATCCTGTACAAATCCCAGTATATATCCCATATAATTCCCAGTATAAATGCCGTATATATCCCATGATATATCCCATATAAATGCCAGTATATATCTCATAAAAAATCCTATTATATATCTCATTTTAATCCCATTATATCCCATATAATTCCCAGTGTATACCTCATATATATCCCGGGATATATCCCATATAAATTATAGTATACTGTTTATCTCACATAAATCCCAGTATATATCCCGTATGTATCCCATATAAATCCCATTATATATCCCATATGAATTCTAGTATATATTTCATATAAATCCCAGTATATATCCCAGATAAATCCCAGTATATACCCCATGTAAATCACAGTATATATCCCATATAATTAAAAGTATATATCCCATATATACCCCGGTATATATATCATATAAATCCCACTATATATCCAATATAAATCCCACTATATATCGCATATAATTACCAGTATATAGCCCATATAATTCCAAGTATACATCTCATTTAAATCCCAGTATATATCTCATAAAAATCCCTATATATATATACCATATAATTCCCAGTATATATCCTATATGAATCCCAGTACATATCCCATATAAATCCCAGTATATATTCCATAAAAATACCGGGATATATCCCATATAAATCCCAGTATATATCCCATATAAATCCCAGTATATATCTCATATAAATCCAAGTATATATCCCTTAAAAAAACAGTATATATCCCATATAAATCCCAGTATATATCCCATATAAATCCCAGTATATATCCTATATAAATCCCAGAATATATCCCATATTAATCCCAATATATATCCCATTAAAATCCTAGTATTTATATCATATAAAACCCAGTATATATCCCATATAATTCCCAGTATATATCCAATATATATCCCGGGATGTATCCCATATAAATGCTATTATACTGTATATTTCATATAAATCCCAGTATATATCCAATATAATTCCCAGAATATATCCCATATAATTCCCAGTATACATCTCATATAAATGCTAGTATATATCACATATAAATCCCAGTATATATCCCCTATAATTACCAGTATATATCCCATATAAATCCCGGGATATATCCCATATAAATCCCAGTATATTTCCCATATAAATCCCAGTATATTTCCCATATAAATCCCAGTATATATCCTATATAAATCCCTGTATATATCCCATATAATTCCCAAAATATATCCCATATAATTCCCAGTATACATCTCATATAAATCCTAGTATATATCTCATATAAATCCCAGTATATATCCCCTATAATTCCCAGTATATATCCCATATAAATCCCGGGATATATCAAATATAAATACCAGTATATATCCCAGGTAAATCCCAGTATATGTCCCATATGAATCCCAGTATGCATCCCATATAATTCCCAGTATATATCTCATATAAATCCCAGTATATAACCCATATAAATCCCAGTATATATCCCATATATATAACAGGATATATCCCATACAAATCCCAGTAAATATGCCATATAATTCCCAGTATAAATGCCAAATATATCCCAATATATATTCCATATCAATCCCAGTGTATATCTCACATAAATCCCAGTATATATCCCATATATAATTCCCAGTATATATCCCGGGATATAACTCATATAAATCCTAGTATATATCTCATATAAATCCCAGTATATCCCATATAATTCCCAGTGTATACCTCATATATATCCCAGGAGATATCCCATATAAATCCTAGTATACTGTATATCTCATATAAATCCTAATATATAGCCCCTATATATCCCATATAAATCCCAGTATATATCCCATATGAATTCTAGTAGATATTTCATATAAATCCAAGTATATATCCCATATAATTCCCAGTATATATCCCGGGAAATATATCCCATATAAATCCAAGTTTAGATCCCATATAAATCCCAGTATGTATCCCATATAAATCCCAGTATATATTCCATATAATTCCCAGTATACATCTCATATAATTCCCAGTATATATCCCATATAAATCCCAGTATATATCCCATATTAATCCCATTATAAATCACATATAAATCTCATTATATATCTCATATAAATCCCAGTATATATCTCATATAAATCCCAGTATAAATCCCTTATAAATCCCAGTGTATATCCCATATAAATCCCAATATAAATTCTAATTATAATTTCCAGAATATATCCCATATAAATCCCAGTATATATCCCATATAATTCCCAGTATATATCTAAATATATCCCGGGATATAACTCATATAAATCCTAGTATATATCTCATATAAATCCCAGTATATCCCGTATAATTCCCAGTGTATACCTCATATATATCCCGGGATATATCTCATATAAATCCTAGTATAATGTATATCTCATATAAATCCCAGAATATATCCCATATAAATCCCAGTATATATCCCATATGAATTCTAGTATATATTTTATATGAATCCCAGTATGTATCCCATATAATGCCCTGTATATATCCCATATAAATCCCAGTATATATCTCATATAAATCACAGTATAAATCCTAATTATAATTTCCAGAATATATATTGCATATAAATCCCAGTATATATCCCATGTAAATCCCAGTATATATCCCATATAATTCCCAGTATATATCCCATATGAATCCCAGTAAATATCCCATATAAATCCCAGTATATATCTCATATAAATCCCAGTATATATCCCATATAAATCCCTGTATATATCCCATATAAATCCTAGTATATATCCCATATAAATCCCAGCAAATATCCCATATGAATCCCAGAATATATCCCATATAATTCAAAGTATATATCCCATATATACCCCGGGATATATCCCATATAAATCTCAGTATTTATCCCATATAATTCCCAGTATATATCCCATATAATTCACAGTATATATCTCATATAAATTCTAGTATATATCTCATATAAATCCCAGTATATATCCCCTATAAATCCCAGTATGTGTCCCATATAAATCCCAGTATATATCCCATATAAATCCCATTATATATCTCATATAAATCCCAGTATATATCCCTTATAAATCCCAGTATATATCTCATATAAATCCAGGTATATATCCCATATAAATCCCAGTATATATCCCATATAAATCCCAGTATATATCCCATATAAATCCCAGTATATATCCCATAACAATCCTAGTACATATCTCATATAAATCCCAGTATTTATCCCATATAATTCCCAGTATATATCCCATATATCCCATACAAATCCCAGTGTATATCCCATATAATTCAGAGTATATATGCCATATATATCCCATAATTTTTCCCATATAAATCCCAGTATATATCTCATATAAATCCCAGTATATATCCTGTATAAATCCCAGTATATATCCCAAATAATTCCCAGTATATATCCTATATAATTCCCAGTATATATCCATATATATACATATCCAGGATATAACTCATATAAAACCTAATATATATCTCATATAAATGCCAGTATATCCCATATAATTCCCAGTGTATACCATATATATATTCTAGGAGATATCCCATATAAATCCTGGTATACTGTATATCTCATATAAATCCCAGTATATATCCTGTATATATCCCGTATAAATCCCTGTATATATCCCATATGAATTCTAGTATATATTTCACATAAATTCCCGTATACATCCCAGTATATATCCCATATATATCCCGGGATATATCCCATTTAAATCCCAGTATATATCCCATTAAAATCCCAGTGTATATATCATATAAATCCCAGTTTATATCCCACATAATTCCCAGTATATATCCCATATAAATCACAGTATATATCCCATATAAATCCCAGTGTATATCCCATGTAAATCCCAGTATAAATCCTAATTATAATTTCCAGAATATATATACCATATAAATCCTAGTATATATCCCATATAAATCCCAGTATATGTCCCATAAAAATCCCAGTATATATCCCATATAAATCCCAGTATATATCCCACATAATTCCCAGTAAATATCCCATATGAATCCCAGTATATATCCCATATAAATCCCAGTATATATCTCATATAAATATCAGTATATATCCCATATAAATCAGTAGTTCATATACCATAAAAATCCTAGTATATATCTCATATAAATCCCAGTATACATCCCATATACTTAACAGTATATATCCCATATATATCCCGGGATATTTCCCTTACAAATCCCAGTATATATCCCATATAATTCCCAGTATATATGCCATATATATCCCATGATATATCCCATATAAATCCCAGTATATATCTCATATAAATCCCAGTATATATCCCATATGAATCCCAGTATATATCCCATATAATTCTCAGTATATACCTAAATATATCCCAGGATATAACTCATATAAATCCTAGTATATATCTCATATAAATCCCAGTATATCCCATATAATTCCCAGTGTATACCTCATATATATCCCGGGATATATCCCATATAAATCCTAGTATAATGTATATCTCATATAAATCCCAGTATTTATCCCGTATAAATCCCAGTATATATCCCATATGAATTATAGTATATATTTTATATAAATCCCAGTATGTATCCCATATAATGCCCTGTATATATCCCATATATATCCCGGGATATATCCCATATAAATCCCAGTATATATCCCATATAAATCCCAGTATATATCCCATATAAAACACAGTATAAATCTGAATTATAATTTCCAGAATATATATCCCATATAAATCCCAGTATATATCCCATATAAATCCCAGTATATATCCCATATAATTCCCAGTATATATCCCATATAAATCCCAGTATATATCCCATATAAATCCCAGTATATATCTCATATAAATCCCAGTATATATCCCATATAAATCCCTGTATATATCCCATATAAATGCTAGTATATATCACATATGAATCCCAGTATATATCCCATATAATTCAAAGTATATATCCCATATATACCTTGGGATATATCCCATATAAATCCCAGTATACATCCCATAAAAATCCCTTTATATATCTCATATAAATCCCAGTATATATCCCATATAAATCCCACTATATCTAATATAAATCCCAGTATATATCCTATATAAATCCCATTATATATCCAATATAAATCCCAATATATCCCATAAAATTCCTAGTACATATCTCATATAAATCCCAGTATTTATCCCATAAAATTTCCCAGTATATATCCCATATATCCCGGGATATATCCCATACAAATCCCAGTATATATCCCATATAATTCCCAGTATATATGTCATATATATCCCATGATTTATCCCATATAAATCCCAGTATATATCTCATATAAATCCCAGTATATGTCCTGTATAAATCCCAGTATATATCCCAAAAAATTCCCAGTATATATCCTATATAATTCCCAGTATATATCCATATATATATATCCCGGGATATAACTCATATAAATCCTAATATATATCTCATATAAATCCCAGTATATCCCATATAATTCCCAGTGTATACCTCATATATATCCCAGGAGATATCCCATATAAATCCTGGTATACTGTATATCTCATATAAATCCCAGTATATATCCTGTATATATCCCGTATAAATCCCAGTATATATCCCATATGAATTCTAGTATATATTTCACATAAATTCCCATATACATCCCATATAATTCCCAGTATATATCCCATATATATCCCGGGATATATCCCATATAAATCCCAGTATATATCCCATTAAAATCTTAGTATATATATCATATAAATCCCAGTTTATATCCCAAATAATTCCCAGTATATATCTCATATAAATCACAGTATATATCCCATATAAATCCCAGTGTATATCCCATATAAATCCCAGTATAAATCCTAATTATAATTTCCAGAATATATATACCATATAAATCCCAGTGTATATCCCATATAAATCCCAGTATAAATCCTAATTATAATTTCCAGAATATATATACCATATAAATCCCAGTATATATCCCATATAAATCCCAGTATATATCCCATATAAATCCCAGTATATATCCCACATAATTCCCAGTAAATATCCCATATAAATCCCAGTATATATCCCATATAAATCCCAGTATAAATCCTAATTATAATTTCCAGAATATATATACCATATAAATCCCAGTGTATATCCCATAGAAATCCCAGTATAAATCCTAATTATAATTTCCAGAATATATATACCATATAAATCCCAGTATATATCCCATATAAATCTCAGTATATATCCCATATTAATCCCAGTTCATATCCCATAAAAATCCTAGTATATATCTCATATAAATCCCAGTATATATCCCATATAATTCCCAGTATATATCCCATATATATCCCGGGTAGGGATGAGCCGAACACCCCCCGGTTCGGTTCGCACCAGAACCCGCGAACGGACCGAAAGTTCGCACGAACGTTAGAACCCCATTGACGTCTATGGGACTCGAACGTTCGAAATCAAAAGTGCTCATTTTAAAGGCTAATTTGCATGGTATTGTCCTAAAAAGGGTTTGGGGACCCGGGTCCTACCCCAGGGGACATGTATCAATGCAAAAAAAACTTTTAAAAACGGCCGTTTTTTCGGGAGCAGTGATTTTAATGATGCTTAAAGTAAAAAAAAAAAAGTGAAATATTCCTTTAAATATCGTACCTGGGGGGTGTCTATAGTATGCCTGTAAAGTGACGCGTGTTTCCCATGTTTAGAACAGTCCCTGCACCAAATGTCATTTTTAAAGGAAAAAATCTCATTTAAAACTGCTTGCGGGTTTAATGTCATGTCGGGTCATGGCAATATGGATGAAAATCAGTGAGACAAACGGCATGGGTACCCCCCAGTCCATTACCAGTCCCTTTGGGTCTTGTATGGATATTAAGGGGAACCCCGCACCCAAATTAAAATAAGGAAAGGTGTGGGGCCACCAGGCCCTATATACTCTGAACAGCAGTATACAGGCGGTGCAAACAAGACAGGGACTGTAGGTTTGTTGTTAAGTAGAATCTGTTTGTAATTTTGAACATTTTTAACGTGTTTAGCTCCAGCCAAAAAATCTTTTCTAAGCTTTTTGGAAAACATAGGGAAGGGTTATCACCCCTGTGACATTTGTTTTGCTGTCTTTCCTCCTCTTCAGAAGATTTCACCTCACTTTTTTGTCCCAATGAAAAATGTTTTTTGAAAATTTGGGTTTTTTTGTGGAACAAGGATTGGAAAGCATCAGTGGAAAGGAGAACTTGTTTTCCCATATTAACTCTTACAGGAGAGAATTTCCCTTCCTAGGGGTAGATTTCATCTCACTTCCTGTTGTCTCCTTCCGTTTGCAAGTAGGAGTCGTTTGTAAGTTAGATGTTTGAAAGTAGGGTCCTGCCCTATATACTCAGCAGAAATTTGGGCCTTAGGTGTTGCTGTGGCCACAACACTGTAAGCCCTCACAGGGCCCTGCTGTGAAATATTAGATCAAGAATTGTAATTACATGCCCCTGTTGAACAGGAGCTGAAAAATTAGGCCTTAGGCACTGGTGCTGGTGCCACAACACTGCAACCCCTCACAGACACTCTAGTTGGAACGCAGGAACGAGCCCTGCTGCAAATTATTGCTTCAAAAATTGTAATTACACGCCCCTGTTAGACAGGGGCAGAAAAATTGGGCCTTAGGCACTGGTGCTGGTGCCACAACACTGCAACCCCTCACAGACACTCTAGTTGGAACGCAGGAACGAGCCCTGCTGCAAATTATTGCTTCAAAAATTGTAATTACACGCCCCTGTTAGACAGGGGCAGAAAAATTGGGCCTTAGGCACTGGTGCTGGTGCCACAACACTGCAACCCCTCACAGACACTCTAGTTGGAACGCAGGAACGAGCCCTGCTGCAAAGTATTGCATCAAAAATTGTAATTACACGCCCCTGTTAGACAGGGGCAGAAAAATTGGGCCTTAGGCACTGGTGCTGGTGCCACAACACTGCAACAAGCTATCAGCGTGATGATTGAGGAGGAAGAGGATAATTACTCAGGGATAGTCACTCAGCATCAGCATAGGCAGTCTTTGAAGGGATCTGAGATTTCAAAAAAAATTATTCGGTTACATCAGCATCAGGTGCTTGGTAGCTGGTGGTGATCCAAGACTCATTCATTTTTATGAAGGTCAGCCGATCGACCGAGTCGGTGGACAGACGCACCCTGTGATCGGTTACCACGCCTCCAGCAGCACTGAATGTGCGTTCCGAAAGAACGCTGGATGCAGGACAGGCCAGTAGCTCAATTGCATACTGTGCAAGCTCTGGCCAGTGATCCATCCTCAAGACCCAGTAACCCAGAGGATTTTCGGTGGGAAAGGTGTCCAAGTCTGATCTTGCCCCTAGGTATTCCTGCACCATGTAAAACAGACGCTGGCGATGGTTGCTGGAACCGATCATACCTTGGGGCTGCGGACCAAAAAATTGTCTGAACGCATCGGTCAGACGGCCACCTTCTCCACCGCTCCTTCTTTGACTGACCGAAGCCTCAGCAACACGTTGTCCAGAAACAGGAGTTTGTAACCTCCCAGTCTCTGGGAACGCGTTGCACAGACCTTTCTGCAAGGCCTCCCGAAGATGTTTCATCCTCTGCTCCCTCTGCGATGGCAAGATAAGGTCCGCAACCTTACCCTTGTAACGTGGATCAAGGAGGGTTGCCAGCCAGTATTGGTCCTTCTCCTTGATACCACGAATACGAGGATCCTTACGCAGGCTTTGCAGGATCAGGGAGGCCATGCAGCGTAGGTTTGCTGAGGCATTCGGTCCGGAGTCCTCTGGGTCACTAAGAACGACATGGTCCGCAGCCACCTCCTCCCAGCCACGTACAAGTCCATGTGTTTCTTGGGACTGATCCCTTAAAGACTGCTGCTGATGCTGAGTGCCAGGCTCCACCTCCATACTGACACAATCTTCCTCCTCCTCCTCTTCCTCCTCGTCCTCTTCCTGTGTGATCGGCGGGCACGCAGGAACACTGTCTGGATAAAGGGGGCCTTGAGAGCTAAGGAAGTCCTCCTCTTCCTGCCTCTGTTCTGCCTCAAGTGCCCTGTCCATTATTCCACGCAGCGTGTGCTCCAACAGGTGGACAAGGGGGACAGTGTCACTGATGCATGCACTGTCACTGCTCACCATCCTCGTGGCCTCCTCGAATGGTGACAGGACAGTGCATGCATCCCTGATCATGGCCCACTGGCGTGGGGAAAAAAAACCAAGCTCCCCTGACCCTGTCCTGGTGCCATAGTCGCACAGGTACTCATTTATGGCCGCTGCAGCATGGCCAACGTTGAGTTCCACCTGGTGGGCATGTCACAGATTAGGCGGTTCTTGGGCAGGTTAAACTCCTTTTGGAGGTCCGTCAGCCGAGCACTGGCATTATATGACCGGCGGAAATGCACACAGACTTTCCTGGCCTGCCTCAGGACATCCTGTAAGCCCGGGTACCTGCCCAAGAACCGCTGCACCACCAAGTTAAGGACGTGAGCCAAACAGGGCACATGGGTCATTTGTCCCTGTCGGAGGGCAGAGAGGAGGTTGGTGCCATTGTCGCAAACCACCATTCCTGCCTTAAGTTGGCGTGGCGTCAACCACCTCTGAACCTGCCCCTGCAGAGCTGACAGAACCTCTGCCCCAGTGTGGCTCCTGTCCCCCAAGCACACCAGCTCAAGCACCGCATGGCATCTTTTGGCCTGCGTACTTGCGTAGCCCCTTGAACGCCTACGGAGCACCGCTGGTTCCGAGGAAGAGGCCATGGAGGAAGAAGAAGAGGAGGGGGTGGAGGAGAGAGGTGTGTCACAATCAGCATTTTGGAGGCGTGGTGGCGGAACAACCTCCAACACTACTGCACCTTGTCCTGCATCCTTCCCAGCTGCCAGCAGAGTCACCCAATGCGCCGTGAAACTTAGGTAACGTCCCTGTCCATGCCTGCTGGACCATGAGTCAGCGGTAATATGCACCTTACCGCTGACCGCCCTGTCCAGCGAGGCATGGACATTGCCTTCCACATGCCGGTAGAGAGCCGGAATCGCCTTCCGTGAGAAAAAGTGGCGTTTGGGTACCTGCCACTGAGGAACCGCACATTCCACAAACTCACGGAAGGGGGCAGAGTCTACCAACTGAAAAGGCAGCAGTTGAAGTGCTAGCAATTTTGCCAAGCTAGCATTCAACCGCTGGGCATGTGGATGGCTGGGAGCAAACTTCTTTCGGCGGTGCAGCAGCTGGGGCAGGGAAATTTGCCTGGTACAATCTGACGTCGGTGTACCAAAAGCAGATTGCCCACAAGTACTTGGCTGTGACACACCTAATTCTACACCTTCATTCCTCTCACTGCAGGTCTCAGAGAGGACTGAAGGTCTAGTGGGGTTGGAAATCTCAGCTGATGAGGAGCAAGGAGAGATCCTCTTTGTTCTTTGGTGTGGGTCTTTTAGATACGCTTGCCAACGAACTGCATGGCAGGTCAACATATGTCTGGTCAAGCATGTGGTACCCAAGCGGGAGATATTTTGGCCACGCGAGATACGCTTGAGACATATGTTGCAAATAGCAGCGGTGCGATCTGATGCACTCGTCTCAAAAAAGGCCCACACCAAAGAACTTTTTGAATAACGCGCAGAGACTGCAGCGCCCTGCACATGTGGAGCTTTGGGGTGTGATGCAGTCAATGTGCTGCCCTTAGGCTGGCCCCTGGAGGGCATCCTGCCTCGTTGGTGATGTGCTGCCGCCTCCTCCTCCTCCTCCTCCTCCTCCTCCTCCTCCTCCTCCTCTCTCCTATCAGGCACCCACGTTGAGTCAGTGACCTCATCATCCCCTCCCTCCTCATCACTGGAGCAAACCTGGCAGTATGCTGCAGCAGGGGGAGCATGACTGCCAGATTGCTGTCCTTCTTGGGCACCCCCTCTGTCCGCGCTCATGTTACTGCCTTCATCGAGCTCAGTATCGTCATCAGAGCCTTCCAAACGCTGGGCATCCTCCTGGAGCATGTACCCAACACTGTGGTCAAACAGTTCGAGGGAATCCTCATGAGGACATGGTGGAGCTAGGGAAGGAGTCACTGATGACATTGAGCTGAGGGAAGAGGCCGCTGCTTTGCCAGACAAAGCACCCTGGGCATGGGTGAGAGAGGATGAGGAGGATGAGGACGGCTTGGTCATCCACTCGACCAAGTCTTCCGCATGTTGCGGCTCAACATGGCCAGCTGCCGAAAAAAAGGCCAAGCGTGTCCCATGGCCACGTGCTGATGAGGATGCACCGTCTCCACGACCAGCACTAGACACAGAGCCTGCTTGCCCTCTCTTATTGGCTTGTGACTGTCTGCCTCTCCTTCTTGGCCTTCCAGACATACTAATGGCCTGTAGCTGCACTAAGCTGGGATAGAACACCTGTAATTTTCTTCAAGTAGCTTTATATACTGTAACCAGACAAGCCTGCCTGTCAGTAGGAAGATAAGAGGAACGGATCTAGCTGAACACTGTGAGCAGGACGCACTGTACTAAATGTAAATAGTCTAGCTGCCTGACCGTGGTACTAATAGGATCAAATAGAACACCTGTAATTTTCTTCAGGTAGCTTTATATACTGTAACCAGACAAGCCTGCCTGTCATTAGGAAGATAACAGGAACGGATCTAGCTGTACACTGTGAGCAGGACGCACTGTACTAAATGTAAATAGTCTAGCTGCCTGACCGTGGTACTAATAGGATCAAATAGAACACCTGTAATTTTCTTCAGGTAGCTTTATATACTGTAACCAGACAAGCCTGCCTGTCAGTAGGAAGATAACAGGAACGGATCTAGCTGTACACTGTGAGCAGGACGCACTGTACTAAATGTAAATAGTCTAGCTGCCTGACCGTGGTACTAATAGGATCAAATAGAACACCTGTAATTTTCTTCAGGTAGCTTTATATACTGTAACCAGACAAGCCTGCCTGTCAGTAGGAAGATAACAGGAACGGATCTAGCTGTACACTGTGAGCAGGACGCACTGTACTAAATGTAAATAGTCTAGCTGCCTGACCGTGGTACTAATAGGATCAAATAGAACACCTGTAATTTTCTTCAGGTAGCTTTATATACTGTAACCAGACAAGCCTGCCTGTCAGTAGGAAGATAACAGGAACGGATCTAGCTGAACACTGTGAGCAGGACGCACTGTACTAAATGTAAATAGTCTAGCTGCCTGACCGTGGTACTAATAGGATCAAATAGAACACCTGTAATTTTCTTCAGGTAGCTTTATATACTGTAACCAGACAAGCCTGCCGGTCAGTAGGAATTTAACAGGAACGGATCTAGCTGAACACTGTGAGCAGGACGCACTGCATTAAATGTAAATAGTCTAGATAGAAGATAACAGGAACAGATCTAGCTAAACTGAATACAGTGTATATATATATATGCAACACCTGGGATGCATATATATACACAATACACTGTAAGTGCAGCTAACTGACTGACTGTTCTGCCTAATCTATCTAACTCAAATCAAATGACACTGTCTCTCTCTCTCTCTATCTCTCAGCACACCGGAACACACACTACACAGGGCCGCCGTGCAGGCGGCCTTATATAGTGTGGGGTGTGTACTAAATCCCCTGAGCCATAATTGGCCAAAGCCACCCTGGCTTTGGCCAATTACAGCTCTCTCTACTGACAGCGCTGTGATTGGCCAAGCATGCGGGTCATAGTGCATGCTTGGCCAATCATCAGCCAGCAATGCACTGCGATGCCGCAGTGAATTATGGGCCGTGACGCGCCACACGAATTTAGCGCGAACGGCCCATAACGTTCGCAATTCGGCGAACGATCGAACAGCCGATGTTCGAGTCGAACATGGGTTCGACTCGAACACGAAGCTCATCCCTAATCCCGGGATATATCCCATACAAATCCCAGTATATATCCCATATAATTCCCAGTATATATGCCATATATATCCCATGATATATCCCATATAAATCCCAGTATATATCTCATATAAATCCCAGTATATATTCCATATGAATCCCAGTATATATCCCATATAATTCCCAGTATATACCTAAATATATCCCGGGATATAACTCATATAAATCCTAGTATATATCTCATATAAATCCCAGTATATCCCATATAATTTTCAGTGTATACCTCATATATATCCCAGGATATATCCCATATAAATCCTAGTATAATGTATATCTCATATAAATCCCAGTATATATCCTGTATAAATCCCAGTATATATCCCATATGAATTCTAGTATATATTTTATATAAATCCCAGTATGTATCCCATATAATGCCCTGAATATATCCCATATATATCCCGGGATATATCCCATATAAATCCCAGTATATATCCCATATAAATCACAGTATATATCCCATATAAATCACAGTATAAATCTGAATTATAATTTCCAGAATATATTCCCCATATAAATCCCAGTATATATCCCATATAAATCCCAGTATATATCCCATATAATTCCCAGTATATATCCCATATAAATCCCAGTATATATCCCATATACATCCCAGTATATATCCCATATAAATCCCAGTATATATCTCATATAAATCCCAGTATATATCCCATATAAATCCCTGGATATATCCCATATAAATCCTAGTATATATCCTATATGAATACCAGTATATATCCCATATAATTCAAAGTATATATCCCATATATACCCCAGGATATATCCCATATAAATCTCTGTATATATCCCATATAATTCCCAGTATATATCCCATATAATTCTCAGTATATATCTGATATAAATTCTAGTATATATCTCATATAAATCCCAGCATATATATCCCCTATAATTCCCAGTTTATATCCCATATAAATCCCAGTATACATCCCATATAAATCCCAGTATATATCTTATATATATATATCCCAGTATATATCCCTTATAAATCCCAGTATATATCTCAAATAAATCCCAGTATATATCCCATATAAATCCCAGTATATATCCAATTTAAATCCCAGTATATATCCTATATAAATCCCATTATATATGCCATATAAATCCCAGTATATATCCCATAAAAATCCTAATACATATCTCATATCAATCCCAGTATTTATCCCATATAATTCCCAGTATATATCCCATATATCCCAGGATATATCCCATACAAATCCCAGTATATATCCCATATAATTATCAGTATATATGCCATATATATCCCATGATATATCCCATATAAATCCCAGTATATATCTCATATAAATCCCAGTATATATCCTGTATAAATCCCAGTATATATCCCAAATAATTCCCAGTATATATTTTATATAATTCCCAGTATATATTCATATATATCCCGGAATATAACTCATATAAATCCTAATATATATCTCATATAAATCCCAGTATATCCCATATATATCCCAGTGTATATCTCATATATATCCCAGGAGATATCCTATATAAATCCCAGTATACTGTATATCTCATATAAATCCCAGTATATATCCTGTATATATCCCGAATAAATCCCAGTATATATCCCATTTGAATTCTAGTATATATTTCACATAAATCCCAGTATACATCCCATATAATTCCCAGTATATATCCCATCTATATCCCGGGATATATCCCATATAAATCCCAGTATATATCCCATTAAAATCTCAGTATATATATCATATAAATCCCAGTTTTTATCCCATATAATTCCCAGTATATATCTCATATAAATCACAGTATATATCCCATATAAATCGTAGGTGTATATCCCATATAAATCCCAGTATAAATCCTAATTATAATTTCCAGAATATTTATACCATATAAATCCCAGTATATATCCCATATAAATCCCAGTATATATCCCATATAAATCCCAGTATATATCAATTATGATTCCCAGTATATATCCCATATAAATCCCAGTATTTATCCCATATAAATCCCAGTATATATCTCATATAAATCCCAGTATATATCCCATTAAATCCCGGTATATATCCCATATAAATAATAGTATATATCTTATATAAATCCCAGTATACATCCCATATAAATCCCAGTATACACCCCATATGAATCCCAGTATGTATCCCATATAAATCCCAGTATATATCCCATATAAATCCCAGTATACATCCCATATAATTCCCAGCATATATCCCATATAAATCCCAGTATATATCTCATATAAATCCCCATATTTATCTCATATAAATCCCAGTATATATCCCATATAAATCCCAGTATATATCCCATATAATTCCCAGTATATATATCACATATAATTCCCAGTATATATCTCATATAAATCCTAGTATATATCTCATATAAATCCCAGTATATATCCCCTATAATTCCCAGTATATATCCCTTATACATCCCAGTATATATCTCATATAAATCCCAGTATATATCCCATATAAATCCCAGTATATATCTCAAATAAATCCCAGTATATATCCCTTACACATCCCAGTATATATCCCATATACATCCCAGTATATATCTCATATAAATCCCAGTATATATCCCATATAAATCCCAGTATATATCTCAAATAAATCCCAGTATATATCCCATATAAATCCCAGTATATATCTCAAATAAATCCCAGTATATATCCCTTACACATCCCAGTATATATCTCATATAAATCCCAGTATATATCCCATATAAATCCCAGTATATATCCCATATAAATCCCAGTATATGTCCCATATAAATCCCAGTATATATCCCATATAAATCCCAGTATATATCCTATATAAATCCCATTATATATCCCATATAAATCCCAGTATATATCCCATAAAAATCCTAGTATTTATCTCATATAAATCCCAGTATTTATCCCATATAATTCCCAGTATATATCCCATATATCCCATACAAATCCTAGTATATATCCCATATAATTCCCAGTATATATGCCATATATATCGCATGATATATCCCATATAAATCCCAGTATATATCTAATATAAATCCCAGTATATATCCTGTATAGATCCCAGTATATATCCCAAATAATTCCCAGTATATATAATATAAAATTCCCAGTACATATCCATATATATCCCGGGATATAACTCACATAAATCCTAATATATATCTCATATAAATCCCAGTATATCCCATATAATTCCCAGTGTATACCTCATATATATCCCAGGAGATATCCCATATAAATCCTAGTATACTGTATATCTCATATAAATCCCAGTATATATCCTGTATATATCCCGTATAAATCCCAGTATATATCCCATATGAATTCTAGTAAATATTTCACATAAATCCCAGTATACATCCCATATAATTCCCAGTATATATCCCGTATATATCCCGGGATATATCCCATGTAAATCTCAGTATATATCCCATTAATATCCCAGTATATATATCATATAAATCCCAGTTTATATCTCATATAATTCCCAGTATATATCTCATATAAATCACAGTATATATCCCATATAAATCCCAGTGTATATCCCATATAAATCCCAGTATAAATCCTAATTATAATTACCAGAATATATATACCATATAAATCCCAGTATATATCCCATATAAATCCCATTATATATCCCATATAAATCCCAGTATCTATCCCATATAGATCCCAGTATATATCCCATATAATTCCCAGTATATATCCCATATAAAAGCCAGTATATATCCCATATAAATCCCAGTATATATCTCATATAAATCCCATTATATATCCCATATAAATCCCAGTATATATCCCATATAAATCCTAGTATATATCTCATATAAATCCCAATATATATCCCATATAAATCCCAGTATATACCCCATATGATTCCCACTATATATCCCATATAAATCCCAGTATATATCCGATATAATTCACAGTATATATCCCATATAAATCCCAGTATATATCTCATATAAATTACAGTATTTATCTCATATAAATACCAGTATGTATCGATTCCCATATAAATACCAGTATTTTTCCCATATGATTCAAAGTATATATCCCATATATACCCCGGGATATATACCATATAAATCCCATATAAATCCCAGTATATATCCCATATAATTTACAGTATATATATCACATATAATTCCCAGTATATATCTCATATAAATCCTAGTATATATCTCATATAAATCTCAGTATATACCCCCTATAAATCCCAGTATATATCTTAAATAAATCCCAGTATATATCCCTTATACTTCCCAGTATATATCACATATAAATCCCAGTATATATCCCATATAAATCCCAGTATATATCCCAAATAAATCCCAGTATATGTCCTATATAAATCCCAGTATATATCCCATATAAATCCCAGTACATATCCCATATAAATCCCAGTATATATCCCACATAATTCCCAGTAAATATCCCATATAAATCCCAGTATATATCCCATATAAATCCCAGTATAAATCCTAATTATAATTTCCAGGATATATATACCATATAAATCCCAGTGTATATCCCATAGAAATCCCAGTATAAATCCTAATTATAATTTCCAGAATATATATACCATATAAATCCCAGTATATATCCCATATAAATCTCAGTATATATCCCATATTAATCCCAGTTCATATCCCATAAAAATCCTAGTATATATCTCATATAAATCCCAGTATATATCCCATATAATTCCCAGTATATATCCCATATATATCCCGGGATATATCCCATACAAATCCCAGTATATATCCCATATAATTCCCAGTATATATGCCATATATATCCCATGATATATCC
This sequence comes from Aquarana catesbeiana, assembly GCF_042186555.1. Lineage (NCBI taxonomy): Eukaryota > Metazoa > Chordata > Amphibia > Anura > Ranidae > Aquarana > Aquarana catesbeiana. The sequence continues at coordinate 988,986,035 of NC_133324.1, read as the reverse complement.
CATATAAATCCCAGTATATATCTCATATAAATCCCAGTATATATTCCATATGAATCCCAGTATATATCCCATATAATTCCCAGTATATACCTAAATATATCCCGGGATATAACTCATATAAATCCTAGTATATATCTCATATAAATCCCAGTATATCCCATATAATTTCCAGTGTATACCTCATATATATCCCAGGATATATCCCATATAAATCCTAGTATAATGTATATCTCATATAAATCCCAGTATATATCCTGTATAAATCCCAGTATATATCCCATATGAATTCTAGTATATATTTTATATAAATCCCAGTATGTATCCCATATAATGCCCTGAATATATCCCATATATATCCCGGGATATATCCCATATAAATCCCAGTATATATCCCATATAAATCACAGTATATATCCCATATAAATCACAGTATAAATCTGAATTATAATTTCCAGAATATATTCCCCATATAAATCCCAGTATATATCCCATATAAATCCCAGTATATATCCCATATAATTCCCAGTATATATCCCATATAAATCCCAGTATATATTCCATATACATCCCAGTATATATCCCATATAAATCCCAGTATATATCTCATATAAATCCCAGTATATATCCCATATAAATCCCTGGATATATCCCATATAAATCCTAGTATATATCCTATATGAATACCAGTATATATCCCATATAATTCAAAGTATATATCCCATATATACCCCAGGATATATCCCATATAAATCTCTGTATATATCCCATATAATTCCCAGTATATATCCCATATAATTCTCAGTATATATCTGATATAAATTCTAGTATATATCTCATATAAATCCCAGCATATATATCCCCTATAATTCCCAGTTTATATCCCATATAAATCCCAGTATACATCCCATATAAATCCCAGTATATATCTTATATATATATCCCAGTATATATCCCTTATAAATCCCAGTATATATCTCAAATAAATCCCAGTATATATCCCATATAAATCCCAGTATATATCCAATTTAAATCCCAGTATATATCCTATATAAATCCCATTATATATGCCATATAAATCCCAGTATATATCCCATAAAAATCCTAATACATATCTCATATCAATCCCAGTATTTATCCCATATAATTCCCAGTATATATCCCATATATCCCAGGATATATCCCATACAAATCCCAGTATATATCCCATATAATTCCCAGTATATATGCCATATATATCCCATGATATATCCGATATAAATCCCAGTATATATCTCATATAAATCCCAGTATATATCCTGTATAAATCCCAGTATATATCCCAAATAATTCCCAGTATATATTTTATATAATTCCCAGTATATATTCATATATATCCCGGAATATAACTCATATAAATCCTAATATATATCTCATATGAATCCCAGTATATCCCATATATATCCCAGTGTATATCTCATATATATCCCAGGAGATATCCTATATAAATCCCAGTATACTGTATATCTCATATAAATCCCAGTATATATCCTGTATATATCCCGAATAAATCCCAGTATATATCCCATTTGAATTCTAGTATATATTTCACATAAATCCCAGTATACATCCCATATAATTCCCAGTATATATCCCATCTATATCCCGGGATATATCCCATATAAATCCCAGTATATATCCCATTAAAATCTCAGTATATATATCATATAAATCCCAGTTTTTATCCCATATAATTCCCAGTATATATCTCATATAAATCACAGTATATATCCCATATAAATCGTAGGTGTATATCCCATATAAATCCCAGTATAAATCCTAATTATAATTTCCAGAATATTTATACCATATAAATCCCAGTATATATCCCATATAAATCCCAGTATATATCCCATATAAATCCCAGTATATATCAATTATGATTCCCAGTATATATCCCATATAAATCCCAGTATTTATCCCATATAAATCCCAGTATATATCTCATATAAATCCCAGTATATATCCCATTAAATCCCGGTATATATCCCATATAAATAATAGTATATATCTTATATAAATCCCAGTATACATCCCATATAAATCCCAGTATACACCCCATATGAATCCCAGTATATATCCCATATAAATCCCAGTATATATCCCATATAAATCCCAGTATACATCCCATATAATTCCCAGTATATATCCCATATAAATCCCAGTATATATCTCATATAAATCCCCATATTTATCTCATATAAATCCCAGTATATATCCCATATAAATCCCAGTATATATCCCATATAATTCCCAGTATATATATCACATATAATTCCCAGTATATATCTCATATAAATCCTAGTATATATCTCATATAAATCCCAGTATATATCCCCTATAATTCCCAGTATATATCCCTTATACATCCCAGTATATATCTCATATGAATCCCAGTATATATCCCATATAAATCCCAGTATATATCTCAAATAAATCCCAGTATATATCCCTTACACATCCCAGTATATATCCCATATACATCCCAGTATATATCTCATATAAATCCCAGTATATATCCCATATAAATCCCAGTATATATCTCAAATAAATCCCAGTATATATCCCATATAAATCCCAGTATATATCTCAAATAAATCCCAGTATATATCCCTTACACATCCCAGTATATATCTCATATAAATCCCAGTATATATCCCATATAAATCCCAGTATATATCCCATATAAATCCCAGTATATGTCCCATATAAATCCCAGTATATATCCCATATAAATCCCAGTATATATCCTATATAAATCCCATTATATATCCCATATAAATCCCAGTATATATCCCATAAAAATCCTAGTATTTATCTCATATAAATCCCAGTATTTATCCCATATAATTCCCAGTATATATCCCATATATCCCATACAAATCCTAGTATATATCCCATATAATTCCCAGTATATATGCCATATATATCGCATGATATATCCCATATAAATCCCAGTATATATCTAATATAAATCCCAGTATATATCCTGTATAGATCCCAGTATATATCCCAAATAATTCCCAGTATATATAATATAAAATTCCCAGTACATATCCATATATATCCCGGGATATAACTCACATAAATCCTAATATATATCTCATATAAATCCCAGTATATCCCATATAATTCCCAGTGTATACCTCATATATATCCCAGGAGATATCCTATATAAATCCTAGTATACTGTATATCTCATATAAATCCCAGTATATATCCTGTATATATCCCGTATAAATCCCAGTATATATCCCATATGAATTCTAGTAAATATTTCACATAAATCCCAGTATACATCCCATATAATTCCCAGTATATATCCCATATATATCCCGGGATATATCCCATGTAAATCTCAGTATATATCCCATTAATATCCCAGTATATATATCATATAAATCCCAGTTTATATCTCATATAATTCCCAGTATATATCTCATATAAATCACAGTATATATCCCATATAAATCCCAGTGTATATCCCATATAAATCCCAGTATAAATCCTAATTATAATTACCAGAATATATATACCATATAAATCCCAGTATATATCCCATATAAATCCCATTATATATCCCATATAAATCCCAGTATCTATCCCATATAGATCCCAGTATATATCCCATATAATTCCCAGTATATATCCCATATAAATCCCAGTATATATCCCATATAAATCCCAGTATATATCTCATATAAATCCCATTATATATCCCATATAAATCCCAGTATATATCCCATATAAATCCTAGTATATATCTCATATAAATCCCAATATATATCCCATATAAATCCCAGTATATACCCCATATGATTCCCACTATATATCCCATATAAATCCCAGTATATATCCCATATAATTCACAGTATATATCCCATATAAATCCCAGTATATATCTCATATAAATTACAGTATTTATCTCATATAAATACCAGTATGTATCGATTCCCATATAAATACCAGTATTTTTCCCATATGATTCAAAGTATATATCCCATATATACCCCGGGATATATACCATATAAATCCCATATAAATCCCAGTATATATCCCATATAATTCTCAGTATATATATCACATATAATTCCCAGTATATATCTCATATAAATCTCAGTATATACCCCCTATAAATCCCAGTATATATCTTAAATAAATCCCAGTATATATCCCTTATACTTCCCAGTATATATCACATATAAATCCCAGTATATATCCCATATAAATCCCAGTATATATCCCATATAAATCCCAGTATATGTCCTATATAAATCCCAGTATATATCCCATATAAATCCCAGTACATATCCCATAAAAATCCTAGTATATATCTCATATAAATCCCAGTATATATCCCATATAATTCCCAGTATATATCCCATATATATCCCGGTATATATCACATATAAATCCCAGTATATATCCCATATAATTCCCAGTATATATCTCATATAAATCCTAGTATATAGCTTATATAAATCCCAGTATATATCCCATAGTTTGTACACATTATAACTTTCACACAAACTAATTATTATAAACTTAAGGTGATTTTTTTTTTTACCAAAGACATGGAGCAGAATACATTTTTGCCTGAATTCATAAAGAAATTTGATTTTATAGGATAAATTTTATAACAGAAAGTGGAAAATATTTTTTTTTTTATGTTTAGATAATAAAAAATAAATCCCCCCCAGTGGTGATCAAATACCACCAAAAGAAAACTCTATTTGTGTGAAATAAATGAATATATTATATACATTTAGTTTGGGAGCAGCGCTGCATGACCGCGCAATTGCCAGTTACAGGATAAGTTCACCTTTCCTACCATGTTACATATTAGTGCTGCCCCCCTCCCCTCCCTCCTGGATCCTCGTTGTGACAGCAGACCGGGGATCTTCTTCACACAGACACCTTTCCACACTCCACTCAAGAAACAAGAAAACTTTGGCTGGAGTTCCACTTTAAGTGACATTTTTGTTGCAGAATAATGGAAACATAAAAAGACATTTAATAATGTAGCTCCTTACCTAGGGGGACCATGGGCACTAAAAATAATAGAATAGAAGACACAAAGTTAGGTTTGATCCTCCATTGATATAAAAGTTACTTTATACAGAGTAATGAGGATGTACCATGTGACCTGATCCCCAGCAACCAATCAGATCTCAGCTCGCTGTGGTCACATGATAGAAGATATTATTTTTGTCACTGGGCCCTTATGGTGTTCATAGCTCTGATTTGTTGTATAATCTGAGGACTATCTATATCAGTGGTGGTCAAGGTTCTTGAACTAGGGGAACTCTGACATCACCAAAGGGCCACACATAATATTCAGGAGCCAGTCCTAGACTGGAGACACATTATATGAGACTGCTAAGATCTCTGCTATTACACCCCTTTACACATCAATGCCCCCACATATTTGCTATGAACAGCCCTTAGCGAGATCCATAGTAAAGGATCAGAAGGAAAAAGAAATATGAATGGACGACAAAGAAAAAGTAAGATGGAGTAAAAGAAACAAACCAAATCATTCAACTACCAGATTCCTGTCATTCACTGGCCTTGGGAAGCACCTGGATAAGAAATACACAGACTTCTGTATTCCGGAGCCCTGAGGGCCACACAGTAAGTGTCAAATGGCAGCATGTGGACCCTTGGAGGCAGGTTGGGCTCCAGGGATCTAGATTCTGTGGAAGGAAGTTCCTGGTGTAACGTACAGAGAACTCTATGGGGATGATTGAGTAAATAGATATTGGTGGACAGTCTGATTCTTCTCTTCCCTACATTGTTATTATGGAGGCTTCACACTCTGGCCATAGTGCCGTACTTACACCGTGCCCTGCAGATCAGGTGAAGAAAATTGCTGCATTCTCTTTCAGAAGCAGAATAATAGTAATCCAGGGCAGGAAAAGAAGTTCTAAAGTGTGTTTAGGTAACACCACAATGGAGAACATACCTGAGGGGTGGACAGTTCACCTTGTGGACTCATCATAGTCCTTTAACCACTTCCCGACCGCCGCACGACTATATACGTCCTAAGTTTGAACGGGGATATCGTTGTTATGGCAGCAGCTAGCTGCCATAACCCCAGTATCCACGTTTTCGTGCGGCGGCCGGCTTTCAGATAAAAGTGGTCCCTGCGGCGGATTCGCCGCGAGATCACTTTTATCGGTGGCGGGAGAGGGGCCCCCCCTCCCGCCGCGATCTGGTGCCCTCCGCCGCTTACCGGAGCCGTCGGTAGCGGCGGAGGCGATCGCGTCCTTCTGCCTGGTGTGTCTGGAGACAAGTGAGGCCAAGATGGCGCTCACTCGTCTCCATGATACTGCTGGGCGGAAGCGACGTCAAAACGTCACTTCCGTCCACGCCTCTTAAAGGCATATTTTTTCAAATGTCATTTTTCTAAATGACTTTTTTTTTTTTTTTTTTTTTTATTGCATTTTAGTGTAAATATGAGATCTGAGGTCTTTTTGACCCCAGATCTCATATTTAAGAGGTCCTGCCATGCTTTTTTCTATTACAAGGGATGTTTACATCCCTTGTAATAGGAATAAAAGTGACACAATTTTTTTTTTTTTTTTTAAACAGTGTAAAAATAAATAAAATATTTTAAAATAAATAATAAAAATAATAAAAAACATGTCCCAACGAGCACTGAGCCCACCACTCTTCTTTGCCAATCCCTCCACTGGTCTCTGCTTAGTGCCCACCACTCCTCTCTACCAATCCCTCCAATGGTCTTCGCTTAGTGCCCACCACTCATCTCTGCCAATCCCTCCACTTATCACCACTTAGTGCTCACCACTCCTCCTTACCAATCCCTCCACTGGTCTCCGCTCAGTACCCACCACTCCTCTCTGCCAATCCCTCCACCAGTCTCTGCTCAGTGCCCACCACTTATCTCTGCCAATCCCGCCACTTGTCTCCATTCAGTGCCCACCACTCATCTCTCTGCCAATCCCTCCACTGGTCTTTGCTTAGTGCTCATCACTCTTCTTTGCCAATCCCTCAACTGGTCTCCGCTTAGTGCCCACCATTTCTCTCTACCAATCCTTCCACTGGTCTCCGCTCAGTACCCACCACTCCTTTCTACGAATCCCTCCACTGGTCTCCGCTCAGTACCCAAATCAAAGGGTCTAGTGTGAGTTTTATAAGGGAGGAAGGTGAACAGAAATGCATGTAGCCAGATGGTCACCAGGGCTAGTAAAGTTTACAGACACAATACAATAGGAACCAGGCTGGAAAAATATAACCGCTCCCTCTACACGGGATGATGAGGATCAGGATGTTGGAGCATTTACTGATACAGAACGTCCCCACTATTCTATAAATGATGTGATGTATTAGCTCAGATAAAAGTGCCACATCCCTAACATAACGTCTCAAGCAAAAAAAGGAAAAAATGGTGGGATTTTTGAGGCACAAGTCACACATCAATGTGTTATAAAATGACAAATATTTGATTGTACAGTTCCATCAGTTACAACCATCAAACAAGAGAGGTGGAGGTTCCCATCCCCCCACATTACTCCCTGGGCAATGATCTCCTCTCCAGGGACATGGCATGGACACAATGAGAAGGTATTGGGGTTCTGAGAATCCTAGTGGATGGTATGATGAGGAACACCAATAGAATTACAGAGGCCATGTCAGTTATGGAGGGAGCCCCACCTAATTTACATTGAGATATTTCCACCTTAACCTGGAATGTGTAGAAATAGAACATCTACTACATAGAATCTACAATATGATACTCACCATCAACACTTCCCAACATTCCTACATCTACAGATGTGTTGTATATGGAATGACCTGCAAAGAGAAAATAATTTGGGATTTAGTTCATTCTCAGGATTCAAACACAACATTTCTCCTTTGCTTTTGTTGAATATAATTTATCTTAAACCACTTGCCCCTCACCCACCGTATATTTACTGCAGTTGGGCGGGCCGCAGCTACAGGCGAGGTGACATACCCGTACATTGCCGCTTGTTCCCGGGTCTGGCACAAGTTTGTCAGCAAGTTTCAGCCAATCAATTTGGCTGCATACCTGCTTATTAACTGTGTCCAATCACAGCGCAGAGTTCTGTGTTTACAAACACACAGACCTCTGTTCACAGACAGCAATCTGACTGCTTCTTCTCCCTGAAATCCATTCTGAGTCCAGGGAGAAAGAACAGCCAGATCTGAGCAGCACATATTACCCACAATACATGTGTTAGGCACACAGTGAACCCCAAGATCGACCCTTGATGTTAACCCCTTCCCAGCCAGTGTCATTAGTACAATGTAGAGTATTATCACCGATCACAATATTTGTTTCCCTCCCAGTCAGTGTCTGTTAGCGCCAGATTGTCCGCCACACTATCACAGTCACACTATAAGATCCCCAACATTACTAGTATAGTGTCTATAGCTGCATAAATCCCAGTATATATCCCATATAAATCCCAGTATATATCCCATATAATTCCCAGCATATATCTCATATAAATCCCAGTATATATGCCATATAAATCCCAGTGTATATCCCATATAAATCCAAGTATATATCTCATATAAATCCCAGTATATATCTCATATACATCCCAGTATATATCCCAAATAAATCCCGGTATATATCCCATATAAATCCCAGTATGTATCCCATATAAATCCCAGTATATATCCCATATAAATCCCAGTATATATGCCATATAAATCCCAGTATATATCTCATATAAATCCCAGTATATATCCCATATATACCCCGGGATATATCCCATATAAATCCCAGTATATATCCCATATCATTCCCAGTATATATCCCATATAATTCCCAGTATATATCTCATATAAATCCTAGAATATATCTCATATAAATCCCAGTATATATCCCCTATAATTCCCAGTATATATCCCATATAAATCCTAGTATATATCCCATATAAATCCCAGTATATATATCCCATATAAATCCCTGTATATATCCTATATAAATCCCAGTATATATCCCATATAAATCCCAGTATATATCCCTTAAAAATCCTAGTATATATCTCTTATAAATCTCAGTATATATCCCATATAATTCCCAGTATATATTCCATATATATCCTGGGATATATCCCATACAAATCCCAGTATACATCCCATATAATTCCCAGTATATATGCCATATATATCCCATGATATATCATATATAAATCCCAGTATATATCAAATTTAAATCGCAGTATATATCCCATATAAATAGCAGTATATATCCCATATAATTCCCAGTATATATCCAAATATATAATGGTATATAACGCATATAAATCCTAGTATATATCTCATATAAATCCCATTACATCCCATATAATTCCCATTGTATACCTCATATATATATCCCGGGATATATCCCATATAAATCCTAGCATACTGTATATCTCATTTAAATCCCAGTATATATCCCTTATATATCCCGTATAAATCCCAATATATATCCCTTATGAATTCTAGTATATATTTCATATAAATCCCAGTATATATCCCATATAATTCCCATTATATATCCCATATAAATCCCAAGATATATCCCATATAAATCCCCGTATATATCCCATATAAATCCCAGTATATGTCCCATATAAATCCCAGTATATATATCATATAATTCCCAGAATATATCTCATATAATTCCCAGTATATATTCCATATGAATTCTAGTATATATTTCATATAAATCCCAGTATATATCCCATATAATTCCCATTATATATCCTATATAAATACCAAGATATATCCCATATAAATCCCAGTATATATCCCATATAAATCCCAGTATATGTCCCATATAAATCCAAGTATATATATCATATAATTCCCAGAATATATCTCATATAATTCCCAGTATATATTCCATATGAATTGTAGTATATATTTCATATAAATCCCAGTATATATTCCATATAATTCCCAGTATATATCCCATATATATCCCGGGATATATCCCATATAAATCCCAGTATATTTCCCATATAAATCCCAGTATATATCCATTTAATTCCCAGTGTATACCTCATATATATATCCCGGGATATATCCCATATAAATCCTAGTATACTGTATATCTCATATAAATCCTAGTATATATCCCATATAAATCCCAGTATATATCCCATATGAATTCTAGTATATATTTTATATAAAGCCCAGTATATATCCCATATAGGGATGAGCTTCGCTGTTCAGTCGTTCGCTGAATTCCGAACATTATGGGCCGTTCGCGCCAAATTTGTGTGTCGCGTCACGGCCCATAATTCACTGCGGCATCGCAGTGCATTGCTGGCTATTGATTGGCCAAGCATGCACTATGACCCGCATGCTTGGTCAATCACAGCGCCGTCGGTAGAGAGAGCTGTAATTGGCTAAAGCCAGGGTGGCTTTGGCCAATTATGGCTCAGGGGGGTTTAGAACACGCCCCACACTATATAAGGCCGCTGTGTAGTGTGTTCCGGCGTGCTTAGATAGAGGGAGAGAGACAATGTCATTTCATTTGAGTTAGCTAGATTAGGCAGGACAATCAGTAAGTTAGCTGCACTTACAGTGTATTGTTTATATATATGCATCCCAGGTGTTGCATATATATTTATACACTGTATTCAGTTTAGCTAGATCCGTTCCTGTTATCTTCCTACTGACAGGCAGGCTTGTCTTGTAACAGTATTTACAGCTACCTGAAGAAAATTGCTGGTGTTCTTTTGATCCTATTAGTACCACAGTCAGGCAGCTAGACTATTTACAGTTAGTGTAGTGCGTCCTGCTCACAGTGTTCAGCTAAAACTACAAGTTAGTGTGGTGTGTCCTCCTCACAGTGTTCAGCTAAAACTACAAGTTAGTGTGGTGCGTCCTGCTCACAGTGTTCAGATAAAACTACAAGTTAGTGCAGTGCGTCCTGCTCACAGTGTTCAGCTAAAACTACAAGTTAGTGCAGTGCGTCCTGCTCACAGTGTTCAGCTAAAACTACAAGTTAGTGCGGTGCGTCCACCTCACAGTGTTCAGCTAAAACTACAAGTTAGTGTCGTGTGTCCTCCTCACAGTGTTCAGCTAAAACTGCAAGTTAGTGTAATGCGTCCTGCTCACAGTGTTCATCTAAAACTACAAGTTAGTGCAGTGCATCCTGCTCACAGTGTTCAGCTAAAACTGCAAGTTAGTGTGGTGCGTCCTCCTCACAGTGTTCAGCTAAAACTTCAAGTTAGTGCAGTGCGTCCTGCTCACAGTGTTCAGCTAAAACTACAAGTTAGTGCAGTGCGTCCTGCTCACAGTGTTCAGCTCAAACTACAAGTTCGTGTGGTGCGTCCTCCTCACAGTGTTCAGCTAAAACTACAAGTTAGTGTAGTGAGACCTCTGCACAGTGTTCATCTAAAGCTACAAGTTAGTGCAGTGCGTCCTGCTCACAGTGTTCGGCTAAAACTACAAGTTAGTGTGGTGCTTCCTCCTCACAGTGTTCAGCTAAAACTTCAAGTTAGTGCAGTGCGTCCTCCTCACAGTGTTCAGCTAAAACTACAAGTTAGTGTAGTGAGACCTCTGCACAGTGTTCAGCTAAAACTACAAGTTAGTGTGGTGCGTCCTCCTCACAGTGTTCAGCTAAAACTACAAGTTAGTGCAGTGCATCCTACTCACAGTGTTCAGCTAAAACTACAAGTTAGTGTAGTGAGACCTCTGCACAGTGTTCATCTAAAGCTACAAGTTAGTGTAGTGCGTCCTGCTCACAGTGTTCAGCTCAAACTACAAGTTAGTGTGGTGCGTCCTCCTCACAGTGTTCAGCTAAAACTACAAGTTAGTGCAGTGCGTCCTGCTCACAGTGTTCAGCTAAAACTACAAGTTAGTGTGGTGTGTCCTCCTCACAGTGTTCAGCTAAAACTACAAGTTAGTGTAGTGCGTCCTGCTCACAGTGTTCAGCTAAAACTACAAGTTAGTGTGGTGCGTCCTCCTCACAGTGTTCAGCTAAAACTACAAGTTAGTGCAGTGCATCCTACTCACAGTGTTCAGCTAAAACTACAAGTTAGTGTAGTGAGACCTCTGCACAGTGTTCATCTAAAGCTACAAGTTAGTGTAGTGCGTCCTGCTCACAGTGTTCAGCTCAAACTACAAGTTAGTGTGGTGCGTCCTCCTCACAGTGTTCAGCTAAAACTACAAGTTAGTGTAGTGAGACCTCTGCACAGTGTTCAGCTAAAACTACAAGTTAGTGTGGTGCGTCCTCCTCACAGTGTTCAGCTAAAACTACAAGTTAGTGCAGTGCATCCTACTCACAGTGTTCAGCTAAAACTACAAGTTAGTGTAGTGAGACCTCTGCACAGTGTTCATCTAAAGCTACAAGTTAGTGTAGTGCGTCCTGCTCACAGTGTTCAGCTCAAACTACAAGTTAGTGTGGTGTGTCCTCCTCACAGTGTTCAGCTAAAACTACAAGTTAGTGCAGTGCGTCCTGCTCACAGTGTTCAGCTAAAACTACAAGTTAGTGTGGTGTGTCCTCCTCACAGTGTTCAGCTAAAACTACAAGTTAGTGTAGTGCGTCCTGCTCACAGTGTTCAGCTAAAACTACAAGTTAGTGTGGTGCGTCCTCCTCACAGTGTTCAGCTAAAACTACAAGTTAGTGCAGTGCATCCTACTCACAGTGTTCAGCTAAAACTACAAGTTAGTGTAGTGAGACCTTTGCACAGTGTTCATCTAAAGCTACAAGTTAGTGTAGTGCGTCCTGCTCACAGTGTTCAGCTCAAACTACAAGTTAGTGTGGTGCGTCCTCCTCACAGTGTTCAGCTAAAACTAAAAGTTAGTGCAGTGTGTCCTGCTCACAGTGTTCAGCTAAAACTACAAGTTAGTGTAATGCGTCCTGCTCACAGTGTTCATCTAAAACTACAAGTTAGTGCAGTGCATCCTGCTCACAGTGTTCAGCTAAAACTAAAAGTTAGTGCAATGCGTCCTGCTCACAGTGTTCAGCTAAAACTACAAGTTAGTGTGGTGCGTCCTCCTCACAGTGTTCAGCTAAAACTAAAAGTTAGTGCAGTGTGTCCTGCTCACAGTGTTCAGCTAAAACTACAAGTTAGTGTAATGCGTCCTGCTCACAGTGTTCATCTAAAACTACAAGTTAGTGCAGTGCATCCTGCTCACAGTGTTCAGCTAAAACTACAAGTTAGTGTGGTGCGTCCTCCTCACAGAGTTCAGCTAAAACTTCAAGTTAGTGCAGTGCGTCCTGCTCACAGTGTTCATCTAAAACTACAAGTTAGTGCAGTGCATCCTGCTCACACTGTTCAGCTCAAACTACAAGTTAGTGTAGTGTGACCTCTGCACAGTGTTCATCTAAAGCTACAAGTTAGTGCAGTGCGTCCTGCTCACAGTGTTCGGCTAAAACTACAAGTTAGTGTGGTGCGTCCTCCTCACAGTGTTCAGCTAAAACTACAAGTTAGTGCAGTGCATCCTGCTCACAGTGTTCATCTAAAGATACAAGTTAGTGCAGTGCGTCCTGCTCACAGTGTTCAGCTAAAACTACAAGTTAGTGCTGTGCGTCCTGCTCACAGTGTTCAGCTAAAACTACAAGTTAGTGCAGTGTGTCCTGCTCACAGTGTTCAGCTAAAACTACAAGTTAGTGCAGTGCATCCTGCTCACAGTGTTCAGCTCAAACTACAAGTTAGTGTAGTGCGTCCTGCTCACAGTGTTCAGCTAAAACTACAAGTTAGTGTGGTGAGACCTCTGCACAGTGTTCATCTAAAGCTACAAGTTAGTGCAGTGCATCCTGCTCACAGTGTTCAGCTCAAACTACAAGTAAGTGTGGTGCGTCCTCCTCACAGTGTTTAGCTAAAACTACAAGTTAGTGCAATGCGTCCTGCTCACAGTGTTCAGCTAAAACTACAAGTTAGTGCAGTGCATCCTGCTCACAGTGTTCAGCTAAAACTACAAGTTAGTGTAGTGAGACCTCTGCACAGTGTTCATCTAAAGCTACAAGTTAGTGCAGTGCATCCTGCTCACAGTGTTCAGCTCAAACTACAAGTAAGTGTGGTGCGTCCTCCTCACAGTGTTTAGCTAAAACTACAAGTTAGTGCAATGCGTCCTGCTCACAGTGTTCAGCTAAAACTACAAGTTAGTGTGGTGCATCCTCCTCACAGTGTTCAGCTAAAACTAAAAGTTAGTGCAGTGTGTCCTGCTCACAGTGTTCAGCTAAAACTACAAGTTAGTGTAATGCGTCCTGCTCACAGTGTTCATCTAAAACTACAAGTTAGTGCAGTGCGTCCTGCTCACAGTGTTCAGCTAAAGCTACAAGTTAGTGTGGTGCGTCCTGCTCACAGTGTTCAGCTAAACCTAAAAGTTAGTACAGTGCGTCCTGCTCACAGTGTTCAGCTAAAACTACAAGTTAGTGCAGTGCGTCCTGCTCACAGTGTTCAGCTCAAACTACAAGTTAGTGTGGTGCGTCCTCCTCACAGTGTTCAGCTAAAACTACAAGTTAGTGCAGTGCGTCCTGCTCACAGTGTTCAGCTAAAACTACAAGTTACTGTGGTGCGTCCTCCTCACAGTGTTCAGCTAAAACTACAAGTTAGTGCAGTGCATCCTGCTCACAGTGTTCAGCTAAAACTACAAGTTAGTGTAGTGTGTCCTGCTCACAGTGTTCAGCTAAAACTACAAGTTAGTGTGGTGCGTCCTCCTCACAGTGTTCAGCTAAAACTACAAGTTAGTGGGGTGCGTCCTCCTGACAGTGTTCAGCTAAAACTACAAGTTAGTGCAGTGCGTCCTGCTCACAGTGTTCAGCTCAAACTACAAGTTAGTGTGGTGCGTCCTCCTCACAGTGTTCAGCTAAAACTACAAGTTAGTGTAGTGAGACCTCTGCACAGTGTTCATCTAAAGCTACAAGTTAGTGCAGTGCGTCCTCCTCACAGTGTTCAGCTAAAGCTACAAGTTAGTGTAGTGCGTCCTGCTCACAGTGTTCAGCTAAAACTACAAGTTAGTGTAGTGAGACCTCTGCACAGTGTTCATCTAAAGCTACAAGTTAGTGCAGTGCGTCTTGCTCACAGTGTTCAGCTAAAGCTACAAGTTAGTGTAGTGCGTCCTCCTCACAGTGTTCAGCTAAAACTACAAGTTAGTGCAGTGCGTCCTCCTCACAGTGTTCAGCTCAAACTACAAGTTAGTGTGGTGCGTCCTCCTCACAGTGTTCAGCTAAAACTACAAGTTAGTGTAGTGAGACCTCCTCACAGTGTTCAGCTCAAACTACAAGTTAGTGGGGTGCATCCGACTCACAGTGTTCAGCTAAAACTACAAGTTAGTGCAGTGCGTCCTGCTCACAGTTAGGGATGAGCCGAACACCCCCCGGTTCGGTTCGCACCAAAAGTTCAAAAAATTCGCACGAACGTTAGAACCCCATTGAAGTCTATAGGACTCGAACGTTCTAAATCAAAAGTGCTCATTTTAAAGGCTAATTTGCATGGTATTGTCCTAAAAAGGGTTTGGGGACCCGGGTCCTACCCCAGGGGACATGTATCAATGCAAAAAAAACTTTTAAAAACGGCCGTTTTTTCGGGAGCAGTGATTTTAATGATGCTTAAAATTAAAAAAAAGTGAAATATTCCTTTAAATATCGTACCTGGGGGGTGTCTATAGTATGCCTGTAAAGTGGCGCGTGTTTCCCGTGTTTAGAACAGTCCCTGCACAAAATGTCATTTTTAACCACTTCCCGCCCGCCCTATAGCGGATTGACGTCCAGGAAGTGGTTCAGTTATCCTGACTGGGCGTCATATGACGTCCAGCAGGAAAACATGCCGCAGCGCGCCCCCGGGGGGTGCGCATCGCGGCGATCGGTGGAGCGGTGTGTCAGTCTGATACACCGCTACACCGATCTTGGTAAAGAGCCTCCGGCGGAGGCTCTTTACCACGTGATTAGCCGTGGCCAATCACGGCTGATCATGCTGTCAATAGGTAGAGCCGTTGATCGGCTCTTCCTCACTCGCATCTGACAGACGCGAGTAGAGGAGAGCCGATCGGCGGCTCTCCTGGCGGGGGGGTCTGCGCTGATTGTTAATCAGCGCAGCCCCCCCTCAGATCATCACACTGGACCACCAGGGATCGCCACTAGGACCACCAGGGAAGGGGCAACATGTGGATGGCCAGGTATGTAACCCATGGCCATCCACATGTGCCCAGTGTGCCAAATCTGTGCCAATCAGTGCCCACAAATGGGCAGTGATTGGCACCATCATGTTGCAGTGATGCCCAGCAATGCCACCCTTAGGGGCATCACTGCAAACAAGCAGTGCCATCAGTGCCACCCATCAGTGTCCATTCATGCCACCTGTCAGTGCCCATCCGTGCCCATCAGTGCCCATATATCAGTGCCCATCCATGCCCATCTGTGCCAACTATCAGTGCCACCCATAAGTAACCATCAATGCCACCTACGAGTGCCCATCAATGCCACCTATGAGTCCCCATCAGTGCCGCCTATAAGTGCCCATCCGTGCCACCTATGAGTGCCCATCAGTGCCGCATACCAGTGCCACCTATCAGTGCCCATCAGTGCCACCTATCAGTGCCCATCAGTGCCGCCTATCAGTGCCCATCATCAGTGCCCGTCAGTGCCACGTCATCAGTGCCACCTCATTGGTGCCACCTGATCGGTGCCCATCAGTGCCACCGTATCAGTGCCCGTCAGTGCAGCCATATCAGTGCCCGTCATTGAAGAAGAAAACGTACTTATTTACAAAAAGTTTTAACAGAAACAAAGAAAAACTTGTTTTTTTTCAAAATTTTCAGTCTTTTTTTATTTGTTGCGCAAAAAATAAAAACCGCAGAGGTGATCAAATACCACCAAAAGAAAGCTCTATTTGTGGGAACAAAATGATAAAAATTTAGTTTGGGTACAGTGTAGCATGACTGTGCAATTGTCATTCAAATTGTGACAGCACTGAAAGGTGAAAATTGGGCTGGGCGGGAAGGTGCCTAAGTGTCTGGTATTGAAGTGGTTAAAGGAAAAAATCTCATTTAAAACTGCTTGCGGGTTTAATGTAATGTCGGGTCCCGGCAATATGGATGAAAATCAGTGAGACAAACGGCATGGGTACCCCCCAGTCCATTACCAGACCCTTTGGGTCTTGTATGGATATTAAGGGGAACCCCGCACCCAAATTAAAATAAGGAAAGGTGTGGGGCCACTAGGCCCTATATACTCTGAACAGCAGTATACAGGCGGTGCAAACAAGACAGAGACTGTAGGTTTGTTGTTAAGTAGAATCTGTTTGTAATTTTGAACGGGTACATTTTTACCTTGTTTAGCTCCAGCCAAAAAATCTATTTTAAGCTTTTTGGAAAACATAGGGAAGGGTTATCACCCCTGTGACATTTGTTTTGCTGTCTGTCCTCCTCTTCAGAAGATGTCACCTCACTTTTGTCCCAATGACAAATGTTTTTTGAAAATTTGGGTTTTTTTGTGGAACAAGGATTGGAAAGCATCAGTGGAAAGGAGAAATGTTTTTCCCATATTAACTCTTACAGGAGAGAATTTCCCATCCTAGTGGTAGATTTCATCTCACTTCCTGTTGTCTCCTTCCGTTTGCAAGTAGGAGTCGTTTGTAAGTTGGATGTTTGAAAGTAGGGTCCTGCCCTATATACTCAGCAGAAATTTGGGCCTTAGGTGTTGTTGTGGCCACAACACTGTAAGCCCTCACAGGGCCCTGCTGTGGAATATTAGATCAAGAATTGTAATTACATGCCCCTGTTGAACAAGGGCAGAAAAATTGGGCCTTTGGTGGTGGTGCTGGTGCCACAACACTGTAATGCTCCGTACACACGGTCGGATTTTCCGATGGAAAATGTCCGATCGGAGCGTGTTGTCGGAAATTCCGACCGTGTGTGGGCTCCATCGGACATTTTCCATCGGATTTTCCGACACACAAAGTTGGAGAGCAGGAGATAAAATTTTCCGACAACAAAATCCGTTGTCGGAAATTCCGATCGTGTGTACACAAATCCGATGGACAAAGTGCCAGGCATGCTCAGAATAAATAAAGAGATGAAAGCTATTGGCCACTGCCCCGTTTATAGTCCCGACGTACGTGTTTTACGTCACCGCGTTCAGAACGATCGGATTTTCCGACAACTTTGTGTGACCGTGTGTAGGCAAGACAAGTTTGAGCCAACATCCGTCGGAAAAAATCCTAGGATTTTGTTGTCGGAATGTCCGAGCAAAGTCCGACCGTGTGTACAGGGCATTAGTCCTCACTCGATCTTGGTGGGTGCAGAAATGGGCCCTGCTGTGAAATATTAGATCAAGAATTGTAATTACATGCCCCTGTTGAACAAGGGCAGAAAAATTGGGCCTTTGGTGGTGGTGGTGGTGCTGGTGCCACAACACTGTAAGTCCTCACTCGCTCTTGGTGGGTGCAGAAATGGGCCCTGCTGTGAAATATTAGATCAAGAATGGTAATTACATGCCCCTGTTGAACAGGAGCTGAAAAATTAGGCCTTAGGCACTGGTGCTGGTGCCACAACACTGCAACCCCTCACAGACACTCTAGTTGGAACGCAGGAACGAGCCCTGCTGCAAAGTATTGCATCAAAAATTGTAATTACACGCCCCTGTTAAACAGGGGCTGAAAAATTGTGCCTTAGGCACTGGTGGTGGCGCCCAGAACCAAAAATGTTCTTACAAGCTATCAGCGTGATCATTGAGGAGGAAGAGGATAATTACTCAGGATAGTCACTCAGCATCAGCATAGGCAGTCTTTAAAGGGATCTGAGATTTCAAAAAAAATTATTTGGTTACATCAGCATCGGGTGCTTGGTAGCTGGTGGTGATCCAAGACTGATTCATTTTTATGAAGGTCAGTCGATCGACCGAGTCGGTGGACAGACGCACCCTGTGATCGGTTACCACGCCTCCAGCAGCACTGAATGTGCGTTCCGAAAGAACGCTGGATGCAGGACAGGCCAGTAGCTCAATTGCATACTGTGCAAGCTCTGGCCAGTGATCCATCCTCAAGACCCAGTAACCCAGAGGATTTTCGGTGGGAAAGGTGTCCAAATCTGATGTTGCCCCTAGGTATTCCTGCACCATGTAAAACAGACGCTGGCGATGGTTGCTGGAACCGATCATACCTTGGGGCTGCGGACCAAAAAATTGTCTGAACGCATCGGTCAGACGGCCACCTTCTCCACCGCTCCTTCTTTGACTGACCGAAGCCTCAGCAACACGTTGTCCAGAAACAGGAGTTTGTAACCTCCCAGTCTCTGGGAACGCGTTGCACAGACCTTTCTGCAAGGCCTCCCAAAGATGTTTCATGCTCTGCTCCCTCTGCGATGGCAAGATAAGGTCCGCAACCTTACCCTTGTAACGTGGATCAAGGAGGGTTGCCAGCCAGTATTGGTCCTTCTCCTTGATCCCACGAATACGAGGATCCTTACGCAGGCTTTGCAGGATCAGGGAGGCCATGCAGCGTAGGTTTGCTGAGACATTCGGTCCGGAGTCCTCTGGGTCACTAAGGACGACATGGTCCGCAGCCACCTCCTCCCAGCCACGTACAAGTCCATGTGTTTCTTGGGACTGATCCCTTAAAGACTGCTGCTGATGCTGAGTGCCAGGCTCCACCTCCATACTGACACAATCTTCCTCCTCCTCCTCCTCCTCATCCTCTTCCTGTGTGATCGGCGGGCACGCAGGAACACTGTCTGGATAAAGGGGGCCTTGAGAGCTAAGGAAGTCCTCCTCTTCCTGCCTCTGTTCTGCCTCAAGTGCCCTGTCCATTATTCCACACAGCGTGTGCTCCAACAGGTGGACAAGGGGGACAGTGTCACTGATGCATGCACTGTCACTGCTCACCATCCTCGTGGCCTCCTCAAATGGTGACAGGACAGTGCATGCATCCCTGATCATGGCCCACTGGCGTGGGGAAAAAAAATAAGCTCCCCTGACCCTGTCCTGGTGCCATAGTCGCACAGGTACTCATTGATGGCCCTCTGCTGCGTGTGCAGCCGCTGCAGCATGGCCAACGTTGAGTTCCACCTGGTGGGCATGTCACAGATTAGGCGGTTCTTGGGCAGGTTGAACTCCTTTTGGAGGTCCGTCAGCCGAGCACTGACATTATATGACCGGCGGAAATGCACACAGACTTTCCTGGCCTGCCTCAGGACATCCTGTAAGCCCGGGTACCTGCCCAAGAACCGCTGCACCACCAAGTTAAGGACGTGAGCCAAACAGGGCACATGGGTCATTTGTCCCTGTCGGAGGGCAGAGAGGAGGTTGGTGCCATTGTCGCAAACCACCATTCCTGCCTTAAGTTGGTGTGGCGTCAACCACCTCTGAACCTGCCCCTGCAGAGCTGACAGCACCTCTGCCCCAGTGTGGCTCCTGTCCCCCAAGCACACCAGCTCAAGCACCGCATGGCATCTTTTGGCCTGCGTACTTGCGTAGCCCCTTGAACGGCTACGGAGCACCGCTGGTTCCGAGGACAAAGCACATGAAGAGGCCATGGAGGAAGAAGAAGAGGAGGGGGTGGAGGAGAGAGGTGTGTCACAATCATTAGCATTTTGGAGGCGTGGTGGCGGAACAACCTCCAACACTACTGCACCTTGTACTGCATCCTTCCCAGCTGCCAGCAGAGTCACCCAATGCGCCGTGAAACTTAGGTAACGTCCCTGTCCATGCCTGCTGGACCATGAGTCAGCAGTAATATGCACATTACCGCTGACCGCCCTGTCCAGCGAGGCATGGACATTGCCTTCCACATGCCGGTAGAGAGCCGGAATCGCCTTCCGTGAGAAAAAGTGGCGTTTGGGTACCTGCCACTGAGGAACCGCACATTCCACAAACTCACGGAAGGGGGCAGAGTCTACCAACTGAAAAGGCAGTAGTTGAAGTGCTAGCAATTTTGCCAAGCTAGCATTCAACCGCTGGGCATGTGGATGGCTGGGAGCAAACTTCTTTCGGCGGTGCAGCAGCTGGGGCAGGGAAATTTGCCTGGTACAATCTGACGTCGGTGTACCAAAAGCAGATTGCCCACAAGTACTTGGCTGTGACACACCTAATTCTACACCTTCATTCCTCTCAGTGCAGGTCTCAGAGAGGACTGAAGGTCTAGTGGGGTTGGAAATCTCAGCTGATGAGGAGCAAGGAGAGTTCCTCTTTGTTCTTTGGTGTGGGTCTTTTAGATATGCTTGCCAACGAACTGCATGGCAGGTCAACATATGTCTGGTCAAGCATGTGGTACCCAAGCGGGAGATGTTTTGGCCACGCGAGATGTGCTTGAGACATATGTTGCAAATAGCAGCGGTGCGATGTGATGCACTCGTCTCAAAAAAGGCCCACACCAAAGAACTTTTTGAATAACGCGCAGAGACTGCAGCGCCCTGCACATGTGGAGCTTTGGGGTGTGATGCAGTCAATGTGTTGCCCTTAGGCTGGCCCCTGGAGGGCATCCTGCCTCGTTGGTGATGTGCCGCCTCCTCCTCCTCCTCCTCCTCTCTCCTATCAGGCACCCACGTTGAGTCAGGGACCTCATCATCCCCTCCCTCCTCATCACTGGAGCAAACCTGGCAGTATGCTGCAGCAGGGGGAGCATGACTGCTAGATTGCTGTCCTTCTTGGGCACCCCCTCTGTCCGTGCTCATGTTACTGCCTTCATCGAGCTCAGTATCATCATCAGAGCCTTCCAAACGCTGGGCATCCTCCTGGAGCATGTACCCAACACTGTGGTCAAACAGTTCGAGGGACTCCTCAGGAGGACATGGTGGGGCTAGGGAAGGAGTCACTGATGACATTGAGCCGAGGGAAGAGGCCGCTGCTTTGCCAGACAAAGTACCCTGGGCATGGGTGAGAGAGGATGAGGAGGAAGGCTTGGTCATCCACTCGACCAAGTCTTCCGCATGTTGCGGCTCAACACGGCCAGCTGCCTAAAAAAAGGCCAAGCGTGTCCCACGGCCACGTACTGATGAGGATGCACCGTCTCCACGACCAGCACTAGACACAGAGCCTGCTTGCCCTCTCTTATTGGCTTGTGACTGTCTGCCTCTCCTTCTTGGCCTTCCAGACATACTAATGGCCTGTAGCTGCACTAAGCTGGGATATATATATATATATATATATATATATATATGTACTGATACTGCAGCTAGCAACTGCCTGCCTGTAGTATGAGAACACCACCAACATTCTACAGGTAGCTTTAGCTGAACACTGTGAGCAGGACGCACCCCACTAACTTCTAGGTTTAGCTGAACATTGTGAGCAGGACGCACTGCACTAACTTTAAATAGTCTAGCTGCCCGACTGTGGTACTAATAGGATCAAAAGAACACCAGTAATTTTCTTCAGGTAGCTGTAAATACTGTTACAAGACAAGCCTGCCTGTCAGTAGGAAGATAACAGGAACGGATCTAGCTGAACATTGTGAGCAGGACGCACTGCACTAACTTGTAGTTTTAGCTGAACACTGTGAGCAGGACGCACTACACTAACTGTAAATAGTCTAGCTGCCTGACTGTGGTACTAATAGGATCAAAAGAACACCAGTAATTTTCTTCAGGTAGCTGTAAATACTGTTACAAGACAAGCCTGCCTGTCAGTAGGAAGATAACAGGAACGGATCTAGCTAAACTAAATACAGTGTATATATATATATGCAACACCTGGGATGCATATGTATACACAATACACTGTAAGTGCAGCTAACTGACTGACTGTCCTGCCTAATCTAGCTAACTCAAATGAAATGACACTGTCTCTTTCTCTCTCTATCTCTCAGCACACCGGAACACACTGCACAGGGCCGCCGTGCAGGCGGCCTTATATAGTGTGGGGCATGTACTAAATCCCCTGAGCCATAATTGGCCAAAGCCTCCTTGGCTTTGGCCAATTACGGCTCTCTGTTCAGGCGGCGCTGTGATTGGCCAAGCATGCGGGTCATAGTGCATGCTTGGCCAATCATCAGCCAGCAATGCACTGCGCTGCCGCAGTGAATTATGGGCCGTGACGCGCCACACGAATTTGGCGCGAATGGACCATATCGTTCGCAATTCGGCGAACGACCGAACAGCCGATGTTCGAGTCGAACATGGGTTCGACTCGAACACGAAGCTCATCCCTACTCACAGTGTTCAGCTAAAACTACAAGTTAGTGTGGTGCGTCCTCCTCACAGTGTTCAGCTAAACCTACAAGTTATTTTTTTGCGAGCTCTGCACAGTGTTCAGCTAAAGCTACCTGTAGAAGGTTGGTGGTGTTCTCATACTACAGGCAGGCAGTTGATTTTGCTAGCTGCAGTATCAGTACATATATATATATATATATATATCCGAGCTTAGTGCAGCTACAGGCCATTAGTATGTCTAGAAGGCCAAGAAGGAGAGACAGACAGTCACAAGCCAATAAGAGAGGGCAAGCAGGCTTTGTGTCTAGTGCTGGTCGTGGAGACGGTGCATCCTCATCAGCACGTGGCTGTGGGACACGCTTGGCCTTTTTTTCGGCAGCTAGCCGTGTTGAGCCACAACATGCGGAAGACTTGTTCGAGTGGATGACCAAGCCGACCTCATCCTCCTCATCCTCTCTCACCCATGCTCAGGGTACTTTGTCTGGGAAAGCAGCGGCCTCTTCCCTCGGCTCAATGTCATCAGTGACTCCTTCCCTAGCCCCACCATGTCCTCCTGAGGAGTCCCTCGAACTGTTTGACCACAGTGTTGGGTACATGCTCCAGGAGGATGCCCAGCGTTTGGAAGGCTCTGATGATGATACTGAGCTCGATGCAAGCAGTAACATGAGCAAAGGCAGAGGGGGTGCCCAAGAAGGACAGCAATCTGGCAGTCATGCTCCCCCTGCTGAAGCATACTGCCAGGTTTGCTCCAGTGATGAGGAGGGAGGGGATGATGAGGTCACTGACTCAACGTGGGTGCCTGATAGGAGAGAGGAGGAGGAGGCGGCACATCACCAACGAGGCAGGATGCCCTCCAGGGGCAAGCCTAAGGGCAGCACATTGACTGCATCACACCCCAAAGCTCCACATGTGCAGGGCGCTGCAGTCTCTGCGTGTTATTCAAAAAGTTCTTTGGTGTGGGCTTTTTTGAGACGAGTGCATCAGATCGCACCGCTGCTATTTGCAACATATGTCTCAAGCGTATCTCGTGTGGCCAAAACATCTCCCACTTGGGTACCACATGCTTGACCAGATATATGTTGACCTGCCATGCAGTTCGTTGGCAAGCGTATCTAAAAGACCCACACCAAAGAACAAAGAGGACCTCTCCTTGCTCCTCATCAGCTGAGATCTCCAACCCCACTATACCTTCAGTCCTCTCTGAGACCTGCACTGAGAGGAATGAAGGTGTAGAATTAGGTGTGTCACAGCCAAGTACTTGTGGGCAATCTGCTTTTGGTACACCAACGTCAGATTGTACCAGGCAAATTTTCCTGCCCCAGCTGCTGCACCGCCGAAAGAAGTTTGCTCCCAGCCATCCACATGCCCAGCGGTTGAATGCTAGCTTGGCAAAATTGCTAGCACTTAAACTGCTGCCTTTTCAGTTGGTAGACTCTGCCCCCTTCCGTGAGTTTGTGGAATGTGCCGTTCCTCAGTGGCAGGTACCCAAACACCACTTTTTCTCACGGAAGGCGATTCCGGCTCTCTACCGGCATGTGGAAGGCAATGTCCATGCCTCGCTGAACAGGGCGGTCAGTGGTAAGGTGCATATTACGGCTGACTCATGGTCCAGCAGGCATGGACAGGGACGTTACCTAAGTTTCACGGCGCATTGGGTGACTCTGCTGGCAGCTGGGAAGGTTGCAGGACAAGGTGCAGTAGTGTTGGAGGTTGTTCCGCCACCACGCCTTCAAAATGTCACTACTAACGATTGTGACACACCTCTCTCCTCCACCCCCTCCTCTTCTTCTTCCTCCATGGCCTCTTCCTGTGCTTTGTCCTCGGAACCAGCGGTGCTCCGTAGCCATTCAAGGGGCTACGCAAGTACGCAGGCCAAAAGATGCCATGCGGTGCTTGAGCTGGTGTGCTTGGGTGACAGGAGCCACACTGGGGCAGAGGTTCTGTCAGCTCTGCAGGGGCAGGTTCAGAGGTGGTTGACGCCACGCCAACTTAAGGCAGGAATGGCGGTTTGCGACAATGGCACCAACCTCCTCTCTGCCCTACCACAGGGACAAATGACCCATGTGCCCTGTTTGGCTCACGTCCTTAACTTGGTGGTGCAGCGGTTCTTGGGCAGGTACCTGGGCTTACAGGATGTTCCGAGGCAGGCCAGGAAAGTCTGTGTGCATTTCCGCCGGTCATATAATGCCAGTGCTCTGCTGGCGGACCTCCAAAAGGAGTTTAACCTGCCCAAGAACCGCCTAATCTGTGTGACATGCCCACCAGGTGAACTCAACGTTGGCCATGCTGCAGCGGCTGCACACGCAGCAGAGGGCCATCAATGAGTACCTGTGCGACTATGGCACCAGGACAGGGTCAGGGGAGCTTATTTTTTTTCCCCACGCCAGTGGGCCATTATCAGGGATGCATGCACTGTCCTGTCACCATTTGAGGAGGCCACAAGGATGGTGAGCAGTGACAGTGCATGCATCAGTGACACTGTCCCCCTTGTCCACCTGTTGGAGCACACGCTGCGTGGAATAATGGACAGGGCACTTGAGGCAGAACAGAGGCAGGAAGAGGAGGACTTCCTTAGCTCTCAAGGCCCCCTTTATCCAGACAGTGTTCCTGCGTGCCCCCGATCACACAGGAAGAGGAGGAGGAGGAGGAGGAAGATTGTGTCAGTATGGAGGTGGAGCCTGGCACTCAGCATCAGCAGCAGTCTTTAAGGGATCAGTCCCAAGAAACACATGGACTTGTACGTGGCTGGGAGGAGGTGGCTGCGGACCTTGTCGTCCTTAGTGACCCAGAGGACTCCGGACCGAATGCCTCAGCAAACCTACGCTGCATGGCCTCCCTGATCCTGCAAAGCCTGCGTAAGGATCCTCGTATTCGTGGTACCAAGGAGAAGGACCAATACTGGCTGGCAACCCTCCTTGATCCACGTTACAAGGGTAAGATTGCGGACCTTATCTTGCCAACGCAGAGGGAGCAGAGGATGAAACATCTTCGGGAGGCCTTGCAGTAAGGTCTGTGCAACGAGTTCCCAGAGACTGGGAGGTTACAAACTCCTGTTTCTGGACAACGTGTTGCTGAGGCTTCGCTCAGTCAAAGAAGGAGCGGTGGAGAAGGTGGCCGTCTGACCGATGCGTTCAGACAATTTTTTGGTCCGCAGCCCCAAGGTATGATCGGTTCCAGCAACCATCGCCAGCGTCTGTTTTACATGGTGCAGGAATACCTAGGGGCAAGATCTGACTTGGACACCTTTCCCACCGAAAATTCTCTGGGTTACTGGGTCTTGAGGATGGATCCCAGGCCAGAGCTTGCACAGTATGCAATTGAGCTACTGGCCTGTCCTGCATCCAGCGTTCTTTCAGAACGCACAATTAGTGCTGCTGAAGGCTTTGTAAGCGATCACAGGGTGCGTCTCTCCACCGACTCGGTTGATCGACTGACCTTCATAAAAATGAATCAGTCTTGGATCACCACCAGCAACCAAGAACCTGATGCTGATGTAACCGAATAATTTTTTTCACATCCCTTCAAAGAATGCCTATTCTGATGCTGAGTAATTATCCTCTTCCTCCTCAATGATCATGCTGAAAGCTTGTAAGAACATTTTTGGTTCTGGGCGCCACCACCAGTGCCTAAGGCCCAATTTTTCAGCCCCTGTTTAACAGGGGCATGTAATTACAATTTTTGATGCAATACTTTGCAGCAGGGCTCGCTTCTGCGTTCCAACTAGAGTATCTGTGAGGGGTTGCAGTGTTGTGGCACCAGCACCACCACCACCACCAAAGGCCCAATTTTTCTGTTCTTGTTCAACAGGGGCATGTAATTACAATTCGTGATCTAATATTTCACAGCAGGGCCCATTTCTGCACCCACCAAGAGCGAGTGAGGACTTACAATGTTGTGGCACCAGCACCACCACCACCACCAAAGGCCCAATTTTTCTGCCCTTGTTCAACAGGGGCATGTAATTACAATTCTTGATCTAATATTTTAGAGCAGGGCCCATTTCTGCACCCACCAAGAGCGAGTGAGGACTTACAGTGTTGTGGCACCAGCACCACCACCAGCACCAAAGGCCAAATTTTTCTGCCCTTGTTCAACAGGGACAAGTAATTACAATTCTTGATGTAATATTTCACAGCAGGGCCCTGTGAGGGCTTACAGTGTTGTGGCCACAACAACACCTAAGGCCCAAATTTCTGCTAAGTATATAGGGCAGGCCCCTACTTTCTAACATCTAACTTACAAACGACTCCTACTTGCAAACGGAAGGAGACAACAGGAGGTGAGATGAAATCTACCCCTAGGAAGGGAAATTCTCTCCTGTAAGAGTTAATATGGGAAAATTATTTCTCCTTTCCACTGATGCTTTCCAATCCTTGTTCCACAAAAAAACCCAAATTTTCAAAAAACATTTGTCATTGGGACAAAAAGTGAGGTGAAATCTTCTGAAGAGGAGGACAGACAGCAAAACAAATGTCACAGGGGTGATAACCCTTCCCTATGTTTTCCAAAAAGCTTAAAAAATATTTTTTTGGCTGGAGCTAAACACGTTAAAAATGTACCCATTCAAAATTACAAACAGATTCTACTTAACAACAAACCTACAGTCCCTGTCTTGTTTGCACCGCCTGTATACTGCTGTTCAGAGTATATAGAGCCTGGTGGCCCCACACCTTTCCTTATTTTAATTTGGGTGCGGGGTTCCCCTTAATATCCATACAAGACCCAAAGGGCCTGGTAATGGACTGGGGGGTACCCATGCCGTTTGTCTCACTGATTTTCATCCATATTGCCAGGACACAACATTACATTAAACCCGCAAGCAGTTTTATGAGATTTTTTTCTTTAAAAATGTCATTTTGTGCAGGGACTGTTCTAAACACGGGAAACACGTGCCACTTTACAGGCATACTATAGACACCCCCCAGGTACGATATTTAACCACTTCAATACCGGCGTATTGTCATATGACATCCACAGATGGGATCTCCCATCCTGGGTGGACGTCATATGACGTCCTGGGATTCTCGGCCGCCGTTTGCTCGGCGGCCGCGATGTCCGCCAGTATATATCCAAATATATCCAAATAAATCCTAGTATATATCTCATATAAATCCTAGTATATATCTCATATAAATCCCCGTATATATCCCCTATAATTCCCAGTATATATCCCATATAAATCCCAGTATATATCCCATATAAATTACAGTATATATCTCATATAAATCCCAGTATATATCTCATATAAATCACAGTAAATATCCCATATAAATTCCCATGTAAATCCCATATAAATCCCAGTATAAATCCTAATCATAATTTCCAGTATATATATCCCATATAAATCCCAGTATATATCCCATATAAATCCCAGTATATATCCCATATAATTCCCAGTATATATCACATACAAATACCAGTATATATCCCATATAAATCCCAGTATATATCTCATATAAATCCCAGTATATATCCCATATAAATCCCTATATATATCCCATATAAATCCTAGTATATATCTCATATAGATACCAGTATATTTCCCATATAAATCCCAGTATATAACCCATATAAATCCCAGTATATATCCCATATATACCCCTGATATATCCCATATAAATCCCAGTATATATCCCATAAAATTCCCAGTATATATGCCATATATATCCCATGATATATCCCATATAAATGCCAGTATATATCAAATATAAATTACAGTATATATCCCGTATAAATCCCAGTATGTATCCCATATAATTATCAGTATATATCCAAATATATACCGGGATATAACGCATATACATCCTAGTATATATCTCATAAAAATCCCATTATATCCCATCTATTTCCCATTGTATACTTCATATATATCCCGGGATATATCCCATATCAATCCTAGCATACTGTATATCTCATATAAATCCAAGTATATATCCCTTAAAGCTCCTGTATAAATCCCAGTATATATCCCATATGAATTCTAGTATATATTTCATATAAATCCCAGTATATATCCCATATAAATCCCGAGATATATCCCATATAAATCCAAGTATACCAAGTATATATCCCATATAAATCCCAGTATATGTCCCATATAAATCCCAGAATATATCCCATATAATTCCCAGAATATATCTCATATAATTCCCAGTATATATCCCATATAAATCCCAGTATATATCTCATATAAATCCCAGTATATATCCCATATGATCCCAGTATATAACCCATATAAATTCCAGTATATATCTCATATAATTCAAAGTATATATCCCATATATACCCCGGGATATATCCCACATAAATCCCAGTATATAGCCCATATAATTCCCAGTATATATCACATATAATTCCCAGTATATATCTCATATAAATCCTAGTATATATCTCAAATAAATCCCATTATATATCTCATATAAATCCCAGTATATATAGCTAATAAATCCCAGTATATATCATATATAAATGCCACTATATATCCCATAAAAATCCCAGTATATATCCCATATAAATCCCAGTATATATCCTATATTAATCCCTGTATATATCCCATGTAAATCCCAATATATATCCCATAAAAATCCTAGTATATATCTCATATAAATCTCAGTATATATATCCCATATAATTCCCAGTATATATCCCATATATATACCGGGATATATCTAATACAAATCCAGGATATATCCTATATAATTCCCAGTATATATGCCATATCTGTCCCATGACATATCCCATATAAATCCCAGTATATATCCCATATAAATCCCAGTATTTATCCCATATAATTCAAAGTATATATCTCATATAAATCACAGTATATATCCCCTATAATTCACAGTATATATCCCATATAAATCCCAGTATATATCCCATATAAATCCCATTATATATCTCATATAAATCCCAGTATATATCCCTTATTAATCCCAGTATATATCATATATAAATCCCAGTATATATCCCATATAAATCCCAGTATATATCCTATAAAAATCCCAGTATATATCCCATATTTATCATAATATATATCCCATTAAAATCCTAGTATATATCTCATATAATTCCCAGTATATATATCCCATATAATTCCCAGTATATATCCCACATATATCCCGGGATATATCCCATACAAATCCCAGTATATATCCCATATAATTCCCAGTATATATGCCATATCTATCCCATGACATATCCCATATAAATCCCAGTATATATTGCATATAAATCACAGTATATATCCCATATAAATCCCAGTATAAATCCCATATAATTCCAAGTGTATACCTCATATATATTCGGGGATATATCCCATTTAAATCCTAGCATACTGTATATCTCATATAAATCCCAGTATATGTCTCGTATATATCCCATATAATTCCCAGTATACATCCAAATATATCCCAGTATATATCTCGTATAAATCCTAGTATATATCTCATATAAATCCCCATATATATCCCCTGTAATTCCCAGTGTATATCCCATATAAATCCCAGTATATATCCCATATAAATCCCAGTATATATCTCATATAAATCCCAGTATATATCCCTTATAAATCTGAGTATATATCTCATATGAATCACAGAATATATACCATAAAAATCCCAGTATATATCCCATAAAAATCTCAGTATATATCCTATATAAATCCCAGTATATATCCTATATATATCCCGGGATATATTCCATATAAATCCCAGTGTATATCCCATATAAATCCCAGTATACATACCATATAAATCCCTATATCTATCCCATATAACTTAAAGTATATATCTCATATAAATCACAGTATATATCCCTTATAAATCCCAGTATATATCCCATATAATTCCCAGTATATATCTCATATAAATGCCAGTATATATGCCATATAATTCCCAGTATATATCCCATACAAATCCTAGTATATATCTCATATAAATCCCAGTATATATCCCGTATAAATCCCAGTATATATCCCATATGAATTCTAGTATATATTTTATATAAATCCCAGTATATATCCCATATAAATCCAAGTATATATCCCATACAAATCCCAGTATATATCCCATATAAATCCCAGTATATATCCCATATAAATTCCCATGTAAATCCCATATAAATCCCAGTATAAATCCTAATTATAATTTCCAGTATATATATCCCATATAAATCCCAATATATATCCCATACAAATCCCAGTATACATCCCATATAATTCCCAGTATATATCCCATATAAATACCAGTATATATCCCATATAAATCCCAGTATATATCCCATATAAATCCCAGTATATATCTCATATAAATCCTGGTATATATACCATATAAATCCTTGTATATATCCCATATAAATCCTAGTATATATCTCATATAAATACCAGTATATTTCCCATATAAATCCCAGTATATAACCCATATAAATCCCAGTATATATCCCATATAATTCTCAGTATATATCCCATAAAATTCCCAGTATATATGCCATATATATCCCATGAAAAATCCCATATAAATCCCAGTATTTATCAAATATAAATCACAGTATATATCCCGTATAAATCCCAGTATGTATCCCATATAATTCCCAGTATATATCCAAATATATACCGGGATATAACGCATATAAATCCTTGTATATATCTCATATAAATTCCATTATATCCCATATATTTCCCATTGTAAATCTCATATATATCCCGGGATATATCCCATATCAATCCTAGCATACTGTATATCTCATATAAATCCAAGTATATATCCCTTATATCTCCCGTATAAATCCCAGTATATATCCCATATGAATTCTAGTATATATTTCATATAAATCCCAGTATATATCCCATATAAATCCCGAGATATATGCCATATAAATCCAAGTATATATCCCATATAAAACCCAGTAAATGTTCCATATAAATCCCAGAATATATCCCATATAATTCCCAGAATATATCTCATATAATTCCCAGTATATATCCCATATAAATCCCAGTATATATACCATATAAATCCCAGTATATATCTCATATAAATCCCAGTATATATCCCATATAAATCCCAGTATATAACACATATAAATTCCAGTATATATCCCATATAAATCAAAGTATATATCCTATATATACCCCGGGATATATCCCATATAAATCCCAGTATATAGCCCATATAATTCCCAGTATATATCACATATAATTATTAGTATATATCTCATATAAATCCTAGTATATATCTCATATAAATCCCATTATATATTTCATATAAATCCCAGTATATATCCCTTATAAAACCCAGTATATTTCATATATAAATGCCAGTATATATCCCATATAAATCCCAGTATATATCGCATATAAATCCCAGTATATATCCTATATACATTGCAGTATATATCCCATGTAAATCCCAATATATATCCCATAAAAATCCTAGTATATATCTCATATAAATCTCAGTATATATATCCCATATAATTCCCAGTATATATCCCATATATATACCGGGATATATCTAATACAAATCCAGGATATATCCTATATAATTCCCAGTATATATGCCATATCTGTCCCATGACATATCCCATATAAATCCCAGTATATATCCCATATAAATCCCAGTATTTATCCCATATAATTCAAAGTATATATCTCATATAAATCACAGTATATATCCCCTATAATTCACAGTATATATCCCATATAAATCCCAGTATATATCCCATATAAATCCCATTATATATCTCATATAAATCCCAGTATATATCCCTTATTAATCCCAGTATATATCATATATAAATCCCAGTATATATCCCATATAAATCCCAGTATATATCCTATAAAAATCCCAGTATATATCCCATATTTATCATAATATATATCCCATTAAAATCCTAGTATATATCTCATATAATTCCCAGTATATATATCCCATATAATTCCCAGTATATATCCCACATATATCCCGGGATATATCCCATACAAATCCCAGTATATATCCCATATAATTCCCAGTATATATGCCATATCTATCCCATGACATATCCCATATAAATCCCAGTATATATTGCATATAAATCACAGTATATATCCCATATAAATCCCAGTATAAATCCCATATAATTCCAAGTGTATACCTCATATATATTCGGGGATATATCCCATTTAAATCCTAGCATACTGTATATCTCATATAAATCCCAGTATATGTCTCGTATATATCCCATATAATTCCCAGTATACATCCAAATATATCCCAGTATATATCTCGTATAAATCCTAGTATATATCTCATATAAATCCCCATATATATCCCCTGTAATTCCCAGTGTATATCCCATATAAATCCCAGTATATATCCCATATAAATCCCAGTATATATCTCATATAAATCCCAGTATATATCCCTTATAAATCTGAGTATATATCTCATATGAATCACAGAATATATACCATAAAAATCCCAGTATATATCCCATAAAAATCTCAGTATATATCCTATATAAATCCCAGTATATATCCTATATATATCCCGGGATATATTCCATATAAATCCCAGTGTATATCCCATATAAATCCCAGTATACATACCATATAAATCCCTATATCTATCCCATATAACTTAAAGTATATATCTCATATAAATCACAGTATATATCCCTTATAAATCCCAGTATATATCCCATATAATTCCCAGTATATATCTCATATAAATGCCAGTATATATGCCATATAATTCCCAGTATATATCCCATACAAATCCTAGTATATATCTCATATAAATCCCAGTATATATCCCGTATAAATCCCAGTATATATCCCATATGAATTCTAGTATATATTTTATATAAATCCCAGTATATATCCCATATAAATCCAAGTATATATCCCATACAAATCCCAGTATATATCCCATATAAATCCCAGTATATATCCCATATAAATTCCCATGTAAATCCCATATAAATCCCAGTATAAATCCTAATTATAATTTCCAGTATATATATCCCATATAAATCCCAATATATATCCCATACAAATCCCAGTATACATCCCATATAATTCCCAGTATATATCCCATATAAATACCAGTATATATCCCATATAAATCCCAGTATATATCCCATATAAATCCCAGTATATATCTCATATAAATCCTGGTATATATACCATATAAATCCTTGTATATATCCCATATAAATCCTAGTATATATCTCATATAAATACCAGTATATTTCCCATATAAATCCCAGTATATAACCCATATAAATCCCAGTATATATCCCATATAATTCTCAGTATATATCCCATAAAATTCCCAGTATATATGCCATATATATCCCATGAAAAATCCCATATAAATCCCAGTATTTATCAAATATAAATCACAGTATATATCCCGTATAAATCCCAGTATGTATCCCATATAATTCCCAGTATATATCCAAATATATACCGGGATATAACGCATATAAATCCTTGTATATATCTCATATAAATTCCATTATATCCCATATATTTCCCATTGTAAATCTCATATATATCCCGGGATATATCCCATATCAATCCTAGCATACTGTATATCTCATATAAATCCAAGTATATATCCCTTATATCTCCCGTATAAATCCCAGTATATATCCCATATGAATTCTAGTATATATTTCATATAAATCCCAGTATATATCCCATATAAATCCCGAGATATATGCCATATAAATCCAAGTATATATCCCATATAAAACCCAGTAAATGTTCCATATAAATCCCAGAATATATCCCATATAATTCCCAGAATATATCTCATATAATTCCCAGTATATATCCCATATAAATCCCAGTATATATACCATATAAATCCCAGTATATATCTCATATAAATCCCAGTATATATCCCATATAAATCCCAGTATATAACACATATAAATTCCAGTATATATCCCATATAAATCAAAGTATATATCCTATATATACCCCGGGATATATCCCATATAAATCCCAGTATATAGCCCATATAATTCCCAGTATATATCACATATAATTATTAGTATATATCTCATATAAATCCTAGTATATATCTCATATAAATCCCATTATATATTTCATATAAATCCCAGTATATATCCCTTATAAAACCCAGTATATTTCATATATAAATGCCAGTATATATCCCATATAAATCCCAGTATATATCGCATATAAATCCCAGTATATATCCTATATACATTGCAGTATATATCCCATGTAAATCCCAATATATATCCCATAAAAATCTTAGTATATATCTCATATAAATCCCAGTATATATATCCCATATAATTCCCAGTATATATCCCATATATATCCCGGGATATATCTAATACAAATCCCAGTATATATCCTATATAGTTCCCAGTATATATGCCATATCTGTCCCATGACATATCCCATATAAATCCCAGTATATATCCCATATAAATCCCAGTATATATCCCATTTAAATCCCAGTATCTATCCCATATAATTCAAAGTATATATCTCATATAAATCACAGTATATACCCCTTATAAATCCCAGTGTATATCCCATATAAATCCCAGTATAATTTCTAAATATAATTTCCTGAATCTATATGCCATATAAATCCCAGTATATATCCCATATAAATCCCAGTATATATCCCATATAAATCCCAGTATATATCCCTTATAAATCCCAGTGTATATCCCTTATAATTCCCAGTAATTGTCCCATATAAATCCTAGTATATATCCCAAATAAATCCCAGTATATATCTCATATAAATCCCAGTATATATCCTATATAAATCCCAGTTCATATCCCATAAAAATCCTAGTATATATCTCATATAAATCCCAGCATATATCCCATATATATACCGGGATATATCACATACAAATTCCAGTATATATCCCATATAATTCCCAGTATATATGCCATATATATCCCAAGATATATCTCATATAAATCCCAGTACATATCTCATAAAAATCCCATTATATATCCCATATAAATCCCAGTATATATCCCATATAATTCCCATTATATATCTCATATATATCCCGGGATATATCCCATATAAATCCTAGTATAATATATATCTCATATAAATCCCAATATATATCCAGTATAAATCCCAGTATATATCCCAAATGAATTCTAGTATATATTTTATATAAATCCCAGTATGTATCCCATATAATTCCCTGTATATATCCCATATATATCCCGGGATATATCCCATATAAATCCCAGTATATATCCCATATAAATCCCACTATACGTATATCCCATATAAATCACAGTATAAAACCTAATTATAATTTCCAGAATATATATCCCATTTAAATCCCAGTATATATCCCATATAATTCCCAGTATATATCCCATATAATTCCCAGTATATATCCCATATAAATCCCAGTATATATCCCATATAAATCCCAGTATATATCCCATAAAAATCCCAGTGTATATCTCATACAAATCCCAGTATATATCCCATATAAATCCCTGTATATATCCCATATAAATCCTAGTATATATCCTATATAAATCCCAGTATATATCCCATATGAATTCCAGTATATATCCCATATAATTCAAAGTATATATCCCATATATAAACCGGGATATATCCCATATAAATCTCAGTATATATCCCATATAATTCCCAGTATATATCCCATATAATTCCCAGTATATATCTCATATAAATTCTAGTATATATCTCATATGAATCCCAGTATATATCCCCTATAATTACCAGTTTATATCCCATATAAATCCCAGTATACATCCCATATAAATCCCAGTATATATCCCTTATAGATCCCAGTATATATCTCATATAAATCCCAGTATATATCTCATATAAATCCCAGTATATATCCCATATAAATCCCAGTATGTGTCCCATATAAATCCCAGTATGTATCCTATATAAATCCCATTATATATCTTATATAAATCCCAGTATATATCTCATATAAATCCCAGCATATATCCCATATAATTCCCAGTGTATATCACATGTATATCTCGGGATATATCCCATACAAATCCCAGTATATATTCCATATAATTCCCAGTATATATGCCATATATATCCCATGATATATTCCATATAAATCCCAGTATATATCTCATATAAATCCCAGTATATATCCCATATAATTCCCAGTATATATCCTATATAATTCCCATTATATATCCATATATATCCCGGGATATAACTCATAAATCCTAATATATATCTCATATAAATCCCAGTATATCCCATATAATTCCCATTGTATACCTCATATATATCCCGGGAGATATCCTATATAAATCCTAGTATACTGTACATCTCATATAAATCCCAATATATATCCTGTATATATCCCGTATGAATTCTAGTATATATTTCACATAAATCCCAGTATACATACCATATAATTCCCAGTATATATCCCATATATATCCCGGGATATATCCCATATAAATCCCAATATATATCCCATAAAAATCCCAGTATATATATCATATAAATCCCATCTTATATCCCATATAATTCCCAGTATATATCTCATATAAATCACAGTATATATCCCATATAAATCCCAGTGTATATCCCATATAAAGCCCAGTATAAATCCTAATTATAATTTCCAGAATATATATCCCATATAAATCCCAGCATATATCCCATATAAATCCCAGTATATATCCCATATAATTCCCAGTATATATCCCATACAAATCCCAGTATATATCCCATATAAATCCTAGTATATATCTCATATAAATCCCAGTATATATCCCATATAAATCCTAGTATATATCTCACATTAATCCCAGTATATATCCCATATAAATCCCAGTATATACCCCATATGAATCCCAGTATATATCCCATATAAATCCCAGTATATATCCTATATAATTCCCAGTATATATCCCATATATATCCCGGGATATATCCCATATAAATCCCAGTATATATCCCATATAATTCCCAGTATATATCCCATATAAATCCCAGTATTTATCTCATATAAATACCAGTATATATCCCATATAAATCCCAGTATTTTTCCCATATGATTCAAAGTATATATCCCATATATACCCCAACATATATACCATATAAATCCCAGTATATATCCCATATAAATCCCAGTATATATCACATATAATTCCCAGAATATATATCATATAAATCCTAGTATATATCTCATATAAATCCCAGTATATATCCCCTATAATTCCCAGTATATATCCCTTACACATCCCAGTATATATCTCATATAAATCCCAGTATATATCCCACATAAATCCCAGTATATATCTCAATTAAATCCCAGTATATATCCCTTATACATCCCAGTATATATCTCATATAAATCCCGGTATATATCCCATATAAATCCCAGTATATATCCTATATAAATCCCAGTATATGTCCTATATAAATCCCAGTATATATCCCATAAAAATCCTAGTATATATCTCATATACTGTAAATCCCAGTATATATCCCATATAATCCCAGTATATATCCCATATATATCCCGGGATATATCCCATATAAATCCCAGTATATATCCCATATAATTCCCACTATATATCTCATATAAATCCTAGTATATAGCTTATATAAATCCCAGTATATATCCCATATAAATCCCAGTATATATTCCATAGTTTGTACACATTATAACTTTCACACAAACCAATTATTATACATGGAGCAGAATACATTTTTGCCTGAATTCAAATGATTTTATAGGATAAGTTTTATAACAGAAAGTGGAAAATATTTTTTTTTTTATGTTTAGATAATAAAAAATAAATCCCCCCCAGTGGTGATCAAATACCACCAAAAGAAAACTCTATTTGTGTGAAATAAATGAATACATTATATACATTTAGTTTGGGAGCAGCGCTGCATGACCGCGCAATTGCCAGTTACAGGATAAGTTCACCTTTCTTACCATGTTACATATTAGTGCTGCCCCCCTCCCCTCCCTCCTGGATCCTCGCTGTGACAGCAGACCGGGGATCTTCTTCACACAGACACCTTTCCACACTCCACCCAAGAAACAAGAAAACTTTGTCTGGAGTTCCACTTTAAGTGACATTTTTGTTACAGAATAATGGAAACATAAAAAGACATTTAATAATGTAGCTCCTTACCTAGGGGGTCCATGGGCACTAAAAATAATAGAATAGAAGACACAGAGTTATTTTTAATCTTCCATTGATTTAAAAGTTACTTTATACAGAGTAATGAGGATGTACCATGTGACCTGAGCCCCAGCAACCAATCAGATCTCAGCTCGCTGTGGTCACATGATAGAAGATATGATTTTTGTCAATGGGCCCTTATGGTGTTAATAGCTCTGATTTGTTGTATAATCTGAGGACCATCTATATCAGTGGTGGTCAAGGTTCTTGAACTAGGGGACCTCTGACATCACCAAAGGGCTACACATAATATTCAGGTGCCAGTCCTAGACTGGAGACACATTATATGAGACTGCTAAGATCTCTACTATTACGCCCCTTTACACATCAATGCTCCCACATATTTGCTATGAACAGCCCTCAGCGAGATCTATAGTAAAGGATCAGAAGGAAAAAGAAATATGAATGGACGACAAAGAAAAAGTAAGATGGAGTAAAAGAAACAAACCAAATCATTCAACTACCAGATTCCTGTCATTCACTGGCCTTAGGAAGCTCCTGGATAAGAAATGCACAGACTTCTGTATTCCGGGGCCCTGAGGGCCACACAGTAAGTGTCAAATGGCAGCATGTGGCCCCTTGGAGGCAGGTTGGGCTCCAGGGATCTAGATTCTGTGGAAGGAAGTTCCTGGTGTAACATACAGAGAACTCTATGGGGATGATGGGTAAATAGATATTGGTGGACAGTCTGATCCTTCTCTACCCTCTATTGTTACTATGGAGGCTTCACACTCTGGCCATAGTGCCGTCCTTACACCGTGCCCTGCAGATCAGGTGAAGAAAACTGCTGCATTCTCCTTCAGAAGCAGAATAATACTAATCCAGGGCAGGAAAAGAAGTTCTAAAGTGTGTTTAGGCAACACCAAAATGGAGAACATACCTAGGGGGTGGAGAGCTTATCTTGTGGACTCACCATAGTCCTTTAACTACATTGCTTACCACAATGGGACGAGGGATCAGTGTTCAGATGTTCATTCGAATGGAAATTACTTAGGGCGTTTGGCATGGACCAATGTGACAGTTTCTGGCTGTCAACGGTTGTGAGGAAGCAGCAGGTGCTAGTACCCACTCCATCTGTACAACCACTGACATCGCTCGGTCATTCTTGGCTGGGTATCCCCAGCCTCATAAATACATGGGCAATGATCAGAGGGTTTACATCATTGCCTAAATACGGTCACATGGGCATATTAGGGTAATGATGTCACCACTATCTCTGTCCTTTGCTTCATATTGCTGATGACATCTTGGGGAGCTGTCATTCGGCGAGTGGTGTCGGGGAGTTAGGGATTTTTCTTTGAGCAGGTGCTGGGTAACGTGGATCTACATCGTGCAACTTTTTTTTTTCTTTAATAA
Organism: Aquarana catesbeiana; assembly: GCF_042186555.1. Taxonomy (NCBI): domain Eukaryota; kingdom Metazoa; phylum Chordata; class Amphibia; order Anura; family Ranidae; genus Aquarana; species Aquarana catesbeiana. Next base: position 988,945,333 of record NC_133324.1, on the reverse strand, counting down.
AGGCCTTGTCCAAACCTGTCCCTGGTTTTTGTTTACACTTTATTTTATTTTGTGAATGAATGAGGGTACTATATACCCCATGACTTATTCACATGGGGACAGTATCTGGATGCCCCTTATTGTTAAAGGGGACTTTGAGATTCCAAAAAGCCCCCAGCTTACAGACCTTCACAAACACTAGGCCAGGGTAGTGGGAAGGAGGCCCTTGTCCTCATCAACATGGGGAGAAGGTGCTCTGCCAGGGGGATCCGCTCATCCCCACCTTCTCTGGCCAGCCAGGCTGCATGCTTAGACATAGGTTTGGTATGGAATTTTAGAGGGACCTCATGTTTTTAGTTCAGTGATGTATTTCCACTTCCCTGGTTATTTGGTGGTAGGCATGAGAATGATTGAGACGTGTCTCAGTGGATGGTGTTTTTTCTTTTGGCAGGTGATTGGCATCATGATTGAGGTAGATCAACATCTCTGGACGACGTGATGGATGTACATTGTGGGACTTGTCATTAACAGTGTCTTTCTTTTTGTTAACAGTTTATTTTTTTTCACTCAGTTTAAGGGTCTGGTATAGATTTTTTTTGGGTGGGTCTCATGATTTTTGTGTTATATTGAGTGCTGAACCCCTTAAGATCTATACCCAAATCAAAGGGTCTAGTGTGAATTTTATAAGGGAGGAAGGTGAACAGAAATGCATGTAGCCAGATGGTCACCAGGGCTAGTAAAGTTTACAGACACAATAGGAACCAGTCTGGAAAAATTGGTAGAGAGGAATAGTGGGCACTAAGCGGAGACTAGTGGAGGGATTGGCAAAGAAGAGTGGTGAGCACTGAGCGAAGACCAGTGGAGGGATTGGCAGAGATGAGTGGTGGGCACTGAATGGAGACAAGTGGAGGGATTGGCAGAGATGAGTGGTGGGCACTGAGCAAAGAGCGGTGGAGGGATTGGCAGAGAGGAGTGGTGGGCACTGAGCGGAGACCATTGGAGGGATTGGTAGAGAGGAGTGGTGGGCACTAAGCAGAGACCGGTGGAGGAAGTGATATATGACGGAAGCACTCAAGCGGAGTGTGGGACGTTCCGTGACAAGATTGGCAAAGAAGAGTGGTGGGCACTGAGTGGAGACCAGTGGAGGGATTGATAGAGAAGAGTGGTGGGCACTGAGCGGAGGCCAGTGGAGGGTTTGGCAGAGGGGGGTGGAGGACACTGAGCAGAGGCCAGTGGAGAAATTGGCAGAGAGGAGTGGTGGGCACTGAGCGGAGACCAGTGGAGGAATTGGTAGAGAGGAGTGGTGGGCACTAAGTGAGACCAGTGGAGGGATTGGTAGAAAGGAGTGGTGGGTACTGAGTGGAGACCAGTGGAGGGATTGGTGGAGAGGAGTGGTGGGCACTGAGCCCACCACTCTTCTTTGCCAATCCCTCCACTGGTCTCTGCTTAGTGCCCACCACTCCTCTCTACCAATCCCTCCAATGGTCTTTGCTTAGTGCCCACCACTCATCTCTGCAAATCCCTCCACTTATCTCCGCTTAGTGCTCACCACTCCAATCTACCAATCCCTCCACTGGTCTCCACTCAGTACCCACCACTCCTCTCTGCCAATCCCTCCACCGGTCTCTGCTCAGTGCCCACCACTCATCTCTGCCAATCCCTCCACTTGTCTCCATTCAGTGCCCACCACTCATCTCTGCCAATCCCTCCAATGGTCTTCGCTTAGTGCCCACCACTCATCTCTGCAAATCCCTCCACTTATCTCTGCTTAGTGCTCACCACTCCAATCTACCAATCCCTCCCTTGGTCTCCGCTCAGTACCCACCACTCCTCTCTGCCAATCCCTCCACCAGTCTCTGCTCAGTGCCCACCACTCATCTCTGCCAATCCCTCCACTGGTCTCTGCACAGTACCCACCACTCCTTTCTACCAATCTCTCCACTGGTCTCCGCTCAGTACCCAAATCAAAGGGTCTAGTGTGAATTTTATAAGGGAGGAAGGTGAACAGAAATGCATGTAGCCAGATGGTCACCAGGGCTAGTAAAGTTTACAGACACAATACAATAGGAACCTGGTTGGAATAATATTACCGCTCCCTCTACACGGGATGATGAGGATCAGGATGTTGGAGCATTTACTGATACAGAACGTCCCCACTATTCTATAAATGATGTGATGTATGGGCTCAGATAAAAGTGCCACATCCCTAACATAACGTCTCAAGCAAAAAAAAAAGGAAAAAATGGTGGGACTTTTGAGGCACAAGTCACACATCAATGTGTTATAAAATGACAAATATTTGATTGTACAGTTCCATCAGTTACAACCATCAAACAAGAGAGGTGGAGGCTCCCATCCCCCCACATTACTCAGTGGGCAATGATCTCCTCTCCAGGGACATGGCATGGACACAATGGGAAGGTATTGGGGTTCTGAGAATCCTATTGGATGGTATGATGAGGAACACCAATAGAATTACAGAGGCCATGTCAGTTATGGAGGGAGCCCCACCTAATTTACATTGAGATATTTCCACCTAAACCTGGAATGTGTAGAAATAGAACAGAGAATCTACAATATGATACTCACCATCACCACTTCCCAACATTCCTTCATCTACAGATTTGTTGTATACGGAATGACCTGCAAAGAGAAAATAATTTGGGATTTAGTTCATTCTCAGAATTCAAACACAACATTTCTCCTTTGCTTTTGTTGAATATAATTTATCTTAAACCACTTGCCCTTCACCCACCGTATATTTACTGCAGTTGGGCGGGCGGCAGCTACAGGCGAGGTGACATATCCGTACATTGCCGTTTGTTCCCGGATCTGGCATAAGTTTGTCAGCAAATTTCAGCCAATGAATTTGGCTGTATACCTGCTGATTGACTGTGTCCAATCACAGCACAGAGTTCTGTGTTTACAAACACACAGACCTCTGTTCACAGACAGCAATCTGACTGCTTCTTCTCCCTGAAATCCACTCTGAGTCCAGGGAGAAAGAACAGCCAGATCTAAGCAGCACATATTACCCACAATACATGTGTTAGGCACACAGTGAACCCCAAGATCGCCCCTTGATGTTAACCCCTTCCCAGCCAGTGTCATTAGTACAATGTATAGTATTATCACTGATCACAATATTTGTTTCCCTCCCAGTCAGTGTCTGTTAGCGCCAGATTGTCCACCACACTATCACAGTCACACTATAAGATCCCCACCATTACTAGTATAGTGTCTATAGCTGCATAAATCCCAGTATATATCCCATATAAATCCCAGTATATATCCCATATAAATCCCAGTATATATATATCCCATATAATTCCCAGTATACATCCCATATAAATCCCAGTATATACCTCATATAAATCCCAGTATATATATCCCATATAAATCCCAATATACACCCTATATAAATCCCAGTATATATCCCATATAAATCCCAGTATATATCCCGTATAAATCCCAGTATATACCCTATATAAATCCCAGTATATATCCCATATAAATCCCAGTATATATCCCATATAAATCCCAGTATATACCCTATATAAATCCCAGTATATATCCCATATAAATCCCAGTATATATATCCCATACAAATCCCAGTATATATCCCATGTAAATCCCAGTATATATCCCATATAAATCCCAGAATATATCCCATATAAATCCCAGAATATATCCCATATAAATCCCAGTATATATCCCATATAAATCCCAGTATATATCCCATATAAATCCCAGTATATATATCCCATATAAATCCCAGTATATATATCCCATACACATCTCAGTATATATCCCATACAAATCCCAGTATTTATCCCATGTAAATCACAGTATATATCCCATATAAATCCCAGTATATATCCCATACAAATCCCAGTATATATCTCATATAAATCCCAGAATATATCCTATATAAATCCCAGTATATAAATCCCATATAAATCCCAGTATATATCCCATATAAATCCCAGAATATATCCTATATAAATCTCAGTATATATCCCATACAAATCCCAGTATATATCCCATACAAATCCCAGTATATATCCCATATAAATCCCAGTAAATATCCCATATAAATCCCAGAATATATCCTATATAAATCCCAGTATATAAATGCCATATAAATCCCAGTATATATCCCATATAAATCCCAGAATATATCCTATATAAATCTCAGTATATAAATCCCAGTATATATCCCATAGTCATTATTATTATTATACAGGATTTATAAAGCACCAACAGTTTGCACAGTGCTTTACAACATGGGGCAGACAGTATAATTACAATACAATTCAATACTGGAGGAATCAGAGGGCCCTGATAGTAAGAGCTTACAATCTAGAAGGGAAGGTCAAGAGATAGAAAAGTACTGTGTGGGGGATGGAGAAAATAAAAGTACAGTTGTTAGGTCGGGGCAGGATAGGCTTCTCTGAAGAGAAACGTTTTCAGGGATCGCCTAAATGTAGATAGTGTTTGAGATAGTTCGACAGATTGGGGTAGGGAGTTCCAGAGAATGGAAGAGGCTCAGGAGAAGTCCAGGAGGCGAGCATAGGAGGAGGTAACAAGGAAACTAGAGAGCAGGAGGGGAGCGAAGAGAACGATTAGGTTGGTATTTTGAGACTAGGTTAGTGATGTAGCTGGGGGCCGAGCTGTGGATGGCTTTGTAAGTTATTGTTAGTATTTTGAATTTAATATGTTGAGTGAGTGGCAGCCAATGGAGGGATTGACAGAGAGGGGTGGAGGACACTGAATGGATGCCAGTGGAGAGATTGGCAGAGAGGAGTGAAGGACACTGAATGGAGGCCAGTGGCGGGATTGGTAGAGAGGGGTGGAGGACACTGAATGGAGACCAGTGGAGGGATTGGCAGAGAGGGGTGGAGGACACTGAATGGAGGCCAGTGGAGGGATTGGTAGAGAGGGGTGGAGGACACTGAATGGAGGCCAGTGGAGAGATTGGCAGAGGGGGGTGGAGGACAATGAATGGAGGCCAGTGGAGGGATTGGTAGAGAGGGGTGGAGGACACTGAGCAGAGACCAGTGGAGGGATTGGCAGATAGGGGTGGAGGACACTGAATGGAGGCCAGTGGAGGGATTGGTAGAGAGGGGTGGAGGACACTGAATGGAGGTCAGTGGAGAGATTGGCAGAGAGGAGTGGAGGACACTGAATGGAGGCCAGTGGAGGGATTGGTAGAGAGGGGTGGAGGACACTGAATGGAGGTCAGTGGAGAGATTGGCAGAGAGGAGTGGAGGACACTGAATGGAGGTCAGTGGAGGGATTGGCAGAGGAGTGGAGGACACTGAATGGAGGCCAGTGGGGAGATTGGCAGAGGGGGGGTGGGGGACACTGAATGGAGGCCAGTGGAGGGATTGGCAGAGAGGTACGGAGGACACTAAGTGGAAGCCAGTGGAGAGATTGGCAGAGAGGAGTGGAGTACAGTGAGCGGAGGCCAGTGGAGGGATTGGCAGAGAGGGGTGGAGGACACTGAGCGGAGGCCAGTGCAGGGATTGGCAGAGAGGGGTGGAGGACACTGAGTGGAGGCCAATAGAGGGATTGGCAGAGAGGGGTGGAGGACACTGAGCAGAGGCCAGTGGAGGGATTGGCAGAGAAGGGTAAAGGACACTAAATGGATGCCAGTGGAGGGATTGGCATAAAGGGGTGGAGGACACTGATTGGAGGCCAGTGGAGGGATTGGCTGAGAGGAGTGGAGGACACTGAATGGGGGCCAGTGGAGAGATTGGCAGAGAGGGGTGGTGGGCACTGAGCAGAGGCCAGTGGAGGGATTGGCAGAGATGGGTGGAGGACACTGAATGGAGGCCAGTGGAGGGATTGGCAGAGTGGGGTGGAGGACACTGAGCAGAGGCCAGTGGAGGGATTGGCAGAGATGAGTGGTGGGCACTGAATGGAGACCAGTGGAGGGATTGGCAGAGATGAGTGGTGGGCACTGAGTGGAGACCAGTGGAGGGATTGGTAGAGAGGAGTGGTGGGCACTGAGCGAAAACCATTGGAGGGATTGGTAGAGAGGAGTGGTGGGCACTAAGCGGAGACCAGTGGAGGGATTGGCAAAGAAGAGTGGTGGGCACTGAGCGGAGACCAGTGGAGGGATTGGTAGAGAAAAGTTGTGGGCACTGAGCGGAGGCGAGTAGAGGGTTTGGCAGAGGGGGGTGGAGGACACTGAGTGGAGGCCAGTGGAGAAATTGACAGAGATGAGTGGTGGGCACTGAGCGGAGGCCAGTGGAGGGATTGGTAGAGAGGAGTGGTGGGTACTGAGCGGAGACCAGTGGAGGGATTGGTAGAGAGGAGTGGTGGGTACTGAGCGGAGACCAGTGGAGGGATTGGTAGAAAGGAGTGGTGGGTACTGAGCGGAGACCAGTGGAGGGATTGGTAGAAAGGAGTGGTGGGTACTGAGTGGAGACCAGTGGAGGGATTGGTAGAGAGGAGTGGTGGGTACTGAGAGGAGACCAGTGGAGGGATTGGTAGAAAGGAGTGGTGGGTACTGAGTGGAGACCAGTGGAGGGATTGGTGGAGAGGAGTGGTGGATACTGAGCGGAGACCAGTGGAGGGATTGGCAGAGAGGAGTGGTGGGCACTGAGCGGAGACCAGTGGAGGGATTGGTAGAGAGGAGTGGTGGGTACTGAGCGGAGACCAGTAGAGGGATTGGTAGAAAGGAGTGGTGGGTACTGAGCGGAGACCAGTGGAGGGATTGGTAGAGAGGAGTGGTGGGAACTGAGCGGAGACCAGTGAAGGGTTTGGTAGAAAGGAGTGGTGGGTACTGAGCGGGGACCAGTGAAGGGATTGGTAGAAAGGAGTGGTGGGTACTGAACGGAGACCAGTGGAGGGATTGGTGGAGTGGTGGATACTGAGCGGAGACCAGTGGAGGGATTGGCAGAGAGGAGTGGTGGGCACTGAGCTGAGACCAGTGGAGGGATTGGTAGAATGGAGTGGTGGGTACTGAACGGAGACCAGTGAAGGGATTGGTAGAAAGGAGTGGTGGGTACTGAGCGGAGACCAGTGGAGGGATTGGTAGAAAGGAGTGGTGGGTACTGAGCGGAGACCAGTGGAGGGATTGGTAGAGAGGAGTGGTGGGTACTGAGCGGAGACCATTGGAGGGATTGGTAGAGAGGAGTGGTGGGTACTGAGCGGAGACCAGTGGAGGGATTGGTAGAAAGGAGTGGGGGGTACTGAGCGGAGACCAGTGGAGGGATTGGTAGAAAGGAGTGGGGGGTACTGAGCGGAGACCATTGGAGGGATTGGTAGAGAGGAGTGGTGGGTACTGAGCGGAGACCAGTGGAGGGATTGGTAGAAAGGAGTGGGGGGTACTGAGCGGAGACCAGTGGAGGGATTGGTAGAGAGGAGTGGTGGGTACTGAGCGGAGACCATAGGAGGGATTGGTAGAGAGGAGTGGTGGGTACTGAGCGAAGACCAGTGGAGGGATTGGTAGAGAGGAGTGGTGGGTACTGAGCGAAGACCAGTGGAGGGATTGGTAGAGAGGAGTGGTGGGTACTGAGCGAAGACCAGTGGAGGGATTGGTAGAGAGGAGTGGTGGGTACTGAGCGGAGACCATAGGAGGGATTGGTAGAGAGGAGTGGTGGGTACTGAGCGAAGACCAGTGGAGGGATTGGTAGAGAGGAGTGGTGGGTACTGAGCGGAGACCAGTGGAGGGATTGGTAGAGAGGAGTGGTGGGTACTGAGCGAAGACCAGTGGAGGGATTGGTAGAGAGGAGTGGTGGGTACTGAGCGGAGACCATTGGAGGGATTGGTAGAGAGGAGTGGTGGGTACTGAGCGGAGACCAGTGGAGGGATTGGTAGAAAGGAGTGGGGGGTACTGAGCGGAGACCAGTGGAGGGATTGGTAGAAAGGAGTGGGGGGTACTGAGCGGAGACCATTGGAGGGATTGGTAGAGAGGAGTGGTGGGTACTGAGCGGAGACCAGTGGAGGGATTGGTAGAAAGGAGTGGGGGGTACTGAGCGGAGACCAGTGGAGGGATTGGTAGAGAGGAGTGGTGGGTACTGAGCGGAGACCATAGGAGGGATTGGTAGAGAGGAGTGGTGGGTACTGAGCGAAGACCAGTGGAGGGATTGGTAGAGAGGAGTGGTGGGTACTGAGCGGAGACCAGTGGAGGGATTGGCAGAGAGGAGTAGCAGACACTGAATGGTTTGTAAGGTGGATGAGTTTGGCAGTAACTTTCATGATGAACTGAAGGGGAAAGCCAATAAGGAGGGAGTTGCAGTAGTCGAGGCGAGAGATAACCAGCGAGTGAATTAGGAGCTTTGTGGTGTCATTGTTTAGAAAGGGGTGTATTTTGGAGATGTTGCAGAGGTTAAGGCAGCAAGCTTTGGAAAGTGATTGGATGTGGGGCCGAAAGGAGAGTTTAGAGTCCAGGACAACACCTAGCGCCCTGGTTTGCAGGGACGGGTTGATGGCTGTGTCATTGCTCTTGACAGAGAACTCAGGGAAAGAGGAAATATTATGAGCTCAGTTTTGGACAGGTTGAGTTTGAGGAAGTGGTGTGACATCCAGACTTATATGTTTGTTAGTGATGTAGCAATATGGACTACAATCATAAAGTACATGTACCCTCTGGCATTTCCATGCATCGCATGTCCCTCTAGTGATCAGTGTAACAGGTGACATCATATTTGTGTACCAAACAAAAGGGATTGTGGGATGAGTAGTTCTCCCGACTGACAATTGCTTCGCATGATTATATGACTGGACTACATATCCCAGGGATCTTTGCTACCATCAGGAAGGTTGCTGGGAGCAGCTATAAAAAGAAGCAAAAGGCCTGCACGGGGCCTCTTCCTCCTGGGCCTGATGCAAGACGGATCTCTCTGTGTATGGAGAGAGGGGGCGCTGCTTACCACATGGTGTACCACCTTCCAACCCATGCCAGAGGGGCCTAGCTCTGCCGTTTGTCATCAGACGTCTATCCAGCACCACTCCGGTCGCCTGCCAGTCAGTATACCAAGCTTCACATGGGGAGATCGAGACAGCGGATCCGCTGCACGAGTGTCGCTTCACGAGTTACTGTCCATCATATCGGCCTGGTTGTTGGTGAGAGGGCAAACGCCCAACCTTTACAAAACCTTTATTACGGTTCCACTGGGACATTTCGCACAGACATGTTTAGCTTAGGAATCCTTTACTGAACTCACTTTGAACACTGTGCATAGACACCTTTAGTTTCTTCTTTACAAGGAACCCATTGCTTGTTACCACACCTTATTGGATTACAGTTAATGAGCTCCTATGTGCCGTTGAAGAACATCAGATCTGCAACGGGGACATTACTGTCATTACTGCTATAAGGGCCCTTATACTGTCACCTATAAGTCTGACCTCTCATTAGGGTAACAGTTACAGGCGGGCCAAGGACTCCCTTTTTAAGAATTGTGTCAGTATATTCAGATAGCTGTGTCTATCCTTACAGGCGAAAGCAGTACTTCATTGACCCAATGTATATAATATACTGTTCTACTTGATAATATCTTGCTCTGTGTTATTTGGAGGAATTCCTTTGCTGAGTTGGCGTTGTCGCCTAAAACTCAGAAGATATATTACCTCCTTTTTGTGTCAATATCCTTTTTTAAATCTGTTTTATTAAACATTATTAGAACGTGAATACACAGTGTTGTCTGACTTATTATTTTAAGGTGGTGTAAGGATGTCAGAACCCAGAGTGTCAGGTGGGGTGGAAGGTTCACCAGGTCATAGCAGTGCAGATGAGCAGGTAATTCCAAGCAGTCCCTGTCGTGCTACAGTAAATTAGTGATTCGTGAGGAGACCGATGCAGTGAGCTGAGAGAAAGATTTGGGTGTTGAAGAAGATTTCTAAAAGAGGCATGTAGCACCCTCTAGTGGGTGCTAATAGTGTTAGTACAGGCAAAATTTTGTTTGGCTCTGGGTTAAACCTGGGTCATTAAATCTGGGTCTGGGTCACTTAAGGCCAGGCCATCACGACTCATACAGTCAGCCCTCTGGTGCCTCCGCCTGGTATCTGGAAAGTTGGAGAACATTTTGGAACTAGTGGGTGGAGGTGAGAAGGGGCTGTTCTCCACATTTATGGGGCCTTAGCCAATTCCCAGGAGTGGGCCTGGCAGGGGACTGAGAAGCCCGTAAATAGGAATAAGGCACGCTGGGAGGGGAGTCTGGTTGAAGACAGAGAAACAGTGCTGATGGAGGCTTTCGGTGATACATGAGGGACTCCTTACTGAGGGGGGGTTACCTCAGGCTGGAGCTCAGGAGGCTGGCCTGAAAGGATCCCACCACAGGAGGCAGTTAGAGGGATTCAAGCAGGAGAGACAGCGGAGAAAGCAAGCAGAGATGGTGAGTAGATCAGCACGATGCAGGGACAGGCAAGGGGAGAGACTGCCAGCTGTAGAGGACAGCGGTGTGCCAAGTCTTCATCAAACCTTGCCCCGGGGGAATCTCCATATACATGTCAGTTAGGAGGACTGGGAAGAGGAAGGCAGCCAGGCAGGCTAGCAACTTCTGCAAACAGTGGAACTTGGATTAGTGGCCACAGGGAAGCAGAGGGTGATGTGTTGTGCTGTTCACTCCTTATGTGCTACGTTGCTAAGGGACTGAGAGTTCCTGCCTGTAATGGGCAACTGATGAACTGACAACAGACTGTTCATTACCCCAGGAGCGAACAAGCAGAATCTGTATAAAGAGGAACAAAGTTTGTGCAAGTGGAAGGAAGAAGAGAAGTCTGTAAATAGGAAGGAAGTGTCCCTTTACCCCATCCAAGCTATGTTCCCCTAATAAAACTACGAATACAATCCAAAGACTGATTTCTGTGTCCGGAAGAAAATGCTGCGTGACTGGCTGTGCAGCAGTGGTGAACCCTGACATCTGCAACTCCTACGGGGATAGTGCTACAGGTCCAGTCAAGCTTAAGGCATGGGAGGAGCTGTGGTATGACATCATAAAAAGAAGACACGCCCACATGCAAGAGATGATTGTAGTGTATGGACTTTGGAGCCAATGAGCAGGGCTGAGGACGGGAATGTGATTACTATGGGATGAAAGGAGAAATCCTTGAGAGTAGAGAGAATTGGGAAGAGTCCCACAAGTCAGAACCCCCAGAGTGGTGACAGTGATGGGGGACAATGAACAATTGTCAGAATTGGGGTCTCATGCAGTCGCCCCGTCCTTGTCAGCAAACAAAAAGAGAAAGCCACAAAATAATGCCGAGTCTGATACCCCAGTAACCCCCCCAGATGAATCGCAGGAAGACTGTGAGGAACTTAAAGAGAAAGGCCGAGCAGCAAGGCGGGGGGAAGGGCAGGCTGAAGTTAAGGGAGGAAAGTCTCCGGGTGGAAGGGACACTATTTGCCCCTCTGACTGAAGAGGATGTGACATTAAACTTTACTGGAGACAATTATAGTAAGCATGCAGGGAAAACTCCGCTGATCTTTGCTGCCTGTTGAATGGCTAAACAATATGAACTTTTAAAATTGCAAAACTAATCCCTAAAAGAATAACCAAAAGTAACGTCAGTACTTTCAAAGATTCTATGACAAATTCTGATGCTAGCCACCAGCAACTAACACTAGAGAAGAAAAGATTGCATGAAGAGATCGATCAGCTGGCCGAGGCTGAAGGATGCAGAGAGGAAAGGTAGCCCATTATCTGCATCTTCCAGCCAGGAGCAGCTGGTACAATTTCCACCTACCATAGATTATAATGCAACTGTTTGGAGTATTTCTAAATTCAACAGGAAATGACCCCAATCTGGAGAATGTGCTAATTTGAACAAGTCATTGGAAGTTGCCCCTACAGTATATCTTGTAAGCAGCCAGCAAAAGATGCTAATCCAGTTGTAGCAATTGGATATTCTTGTCCTTTTGTTAGGAGATGCTGTACAACTTTAGAAAAAATAAAATGTTATGCATGTGGACTATGTTACCATTAGTGGCGGCTGGTGTGGTTTTTTTGGGGGAGGGGGGTGGAAAACAACCACCCCCCCCGAGTGGCACCCATTCGCTGTTGTAACACACCTGGGGTGTCTCTGCGACCCGAGACCACCCTATATTGAAGACTATTAGAGCCTCTGGCTCTAATCAGTGCTTTAAAAAAACAGCCCCCCCCACATTGGAATCCATGGTCCGGTGTCCAGAAAGGGGCCAGATGCATAGATGGAGGGGGGGCGGTGATGGACGGCAGGGGGCAATGCCCATGCTCCTTTAATGGACAGGCCACCCATGGTGGCCATGTTCTTCGATTTTGTCTATCCTCTCCTGTGGGAAGGTAATGAAACAAAATCCATATAAGATAATGAGATGGGATGTTGAGGTGTAGCATGCTTTGGGACATGTCCTAGATGCAATAAGTATGAACAGCCTAGAAAATGGCGCTCATTCCAATGTATTATGGTAGAGAATACATCTACAGTACACAGACTGAGAATAAGCAACTGACATTTTTAAAACAGATTTTATGGAATTAAAAAGAAAAAGTTCATGTTACTAGAGAAGACATGCTGGTATTTGTGGTGTCTAGAGTTTATATTTAAGCTAGATAATTGTGTGGGGCGTGTCCAAGATGGTGCACTGAGCGGACGTCTCTCTGAGTGTGCTCCGCCGACATCCGAGGCTTCATTCCCTAAAGTGCACCCACTGTGGCAGCGAACATCCCCATGAGACGCTGTTCACCCCGGCATCAAAAGGATGGGGTAAGAAATATACTTCCCCCCGTGCCAGAGGAATCCATCCCGGTCTGCAGGGACCGTGTGGGGGCCAGAGGGCGCCCATCCACAAACATGGCGTCCCAGACAGAGAGCCAGGAGCAGCCCTCGCCACCTGAAAAGGGCCTCTAGGAGGTCCTGGCTGCCATCACAAGCTGCCATGTGCCATGTGCCATGCCACTGTTACTTCCCTAACCACTAAAGTAAATGCTGTGCAGCTGGATGTGGGACTAATCAGACAGGACATGGACAAAATGCGATCCAGAATCAGTACTGCAGAGCAGTGCATAAGTCACGTGGAGTACACAGTAGAGGGCCCTACTACTGACTTACGCATGCTACATACCAAGATTAGACCCCTTGAATATAAAGTAGAAGACGCCGAGAATCACAATTGGGGGAACAACCTCCGCACTGTAGGTATGGCGGAGGGTCTGGAGGGTTCCCACCCGACTGAGTTTGTGAAAAATCTCCTCGAAACACTCCTACCACTGGCTCAACTCTCGCCCTTCCATGCAGTGGAACATGCGCACCGCATCCCCCCCAAACCGGGCCCGCCAGAATCCCCACTGCGCACTTTCATACTTAAATTCCTGAACTTCAGGGATCGGGATGAGTTGCTCAGGACGGCCAGAGTGCAGGGGGAACTAACATATCAAAACAACAAACTTCTGATTCTTCCAGACTACTCAGTTGATACTCAGAAGATGAGGCGTTCATTTGACCAGGTTAAAGCTGCTATGTGGGTGAAGGGTATCAAGTACAGTATCCTTTTTCCGGCACGACTGCGGGTTCAAGATGGCGAAAAATCAAGATTCTTTACTTCCCCCAAGGATGCATCCGCCTGGCTGGATACCCCCCCCCCCCCGCACCGCTGATGGCTGAGGGCCTCTCCACATTTGGCAATATCATGACGAGGTATTGCAGTCCCACCCCCCCTCCCCCCTCCTGTTCATGAACTGCCTGGTGGGAGGGTCATTGGGGGGCTATGTAGGGGTGATCATCCTCAATGAGTGGGGCTGTGTCCCATGTGACTGTTACCTCTGCTGCACCTGTTGTGCCTGACTTATTTGTTTGCAACGTCTGAAGGAAGGTGCCTCTGGTCGGACCAGGTGAATTTTTGCCGCTATGAATACTCAGGTTATCTGCACTTTATATAGTAACCCCTTTTCTCTGTTAATGCTGCAATGACGTTCCCAGATGCAAAGTTTGTTTTATTCATTGATTTCCTGCCTGCACAAAGTCTTACTCCTTCTGCTGGAGAGTGACCAAGCTGGAAAGACTTCCTATGTACTAATCCCTGATCCACTGGCAGACTCTAGTGGCAGGTAAAAGGTACTGCAACCCCTGTATTTCTGCACAGACTGTGAAATGTAGCTGCAGAATATCTATTCCTTACTCTTATGCCGTGTACACACGAGCAGACTTTTCGACCGGACTGGTCCGACGGACCAAACCCGGCGGACAATCCGACTGTGTGTGGCCTTCATCGGACCTGCGGCGGACTTTTTTGGTCGAAAATCTGACGGACTTTAGATTTGGAACATGCTTCAAATCTTTACGTCGGAACTCCACCGGACTCAGTTCCTATCGAAAAATCCGCTCGTCTGTATGCTAGTCCAACGAAGGAAAACCAACGCTAGGGCAGCTATTGGCTACTGGCTATCAACTTCCTTATTTTAGTCCGGTGTACGTCATCACGTACGAATCCGTCGGACTTTGGTGTGATCGTATGTAAGCAAGTCCGTTCATTAGAAAGTCCGTTGGAACTCCGTAAAAGTCAGTTGGAAAGACTGACGGACCTTTGTTGCCAAAAAGTCCGCCCGTGTGTACAGGGCATTAATCTAAAATGATGGTGTTCAGGGGGATGCTTTGTTCTGTAAGTCTGTTCTCCTGCTATCCCCCTCTTGTTCACATTCATAAAGGGTATATGACTTACTCTTGAAATGTTGCACACTGGCTGAAAGTGGATGAAACCTAAAACATATGTTGTTATTCTCCTACATAGGCGGTGGAGCCTCTCCCGTTTTGGACGGGCGCTCTCCCCTCAGTCTGTATATACACCCACTGGTACATGCCCCCTAGCTTTGGGTGTATATTGTTTGGGGTTCTAAGCATTCCCAGGTGGCGATTGGGATGCGGGGAGGGGGAGGGTTAGGGATTGTGTTGGGAATGTTAAAGGTGGGTTTTTTTTTGTTACTCCAGGTACCTTATGCTGTCTATACTCAGAGAAATATGGTGCAGTGTCATATGTGTTGCAGAGTCTCTCATGCTTGGGGCCAAGGTGCTGCCCCACGAGCCTCCTACCCCTATATACAGGGCTTTTTTTCAGTGGGAACACAATTCTGGCACCTCCTGAACTGACTGTATGTAATGGCAAGGGGCGTTGGGGTGTGCTGCAGGGTATTGATGCTCACTGCAGGGGGATCTATTCTAGCTGGAGGGGATCTATTTTTGCAGGGGGGTCTATTGTTACTGGTGGGGGACCTTGTGTTGCTAGGGGTGGGTCTTATGTTGCTGGGGGGTCAGTTGTTGCTGAAGGAGATCTACTGCTGGGGGAGGGGTCTATTGTTGATGGCTGCCAGAGAGTCTATTAATGCATACTTACCAACTGTCCTGAATTTCCCGGAATATTTCTGGGATTTAGACTATTTTCCCGATTTTAATGTTTCCGGGAAATGTCCAGAGAAATCCGGTTTTTCACGATTTTCCGCCGCCGCCTGCTGCCGCTAGAGGTCCGCGGCCGGCGGAGACATTGTCTCCGCCGGCCGCCATTTTTAAGAAGACCAGGAACACCAGGAACAGGGCTGGGTGGCTAGACGGAGCTCCTGTGACGCCGCCCACCCTCCGCCCCGCCCTGCTCTGCTCCGACCACCCCCGCCCCTCTCCGCCCCGCTGCCGGTCTGTTATGGAAAGAGGCGTTCTATTCTTCTAGCCACGCGGCCGGCGAAGACCTACTAGGACACCTGATGTAAGGGGGGCTCCATTGGGGACATCTGATGTAAGGGGGGCTCCGCTGGGGACACCTGATGTAAGGGGGGGCTCCGCTGAGGACACCTGATGTAAGGGGGGCTCCGCTGAGGACATCTGATGTAAGGGGGGCTCCGCTGAGGACACCTGATGTAAGGGGGGCTCCGCTGACGACATCTGATGTAAGGGGGGGCTCCGCTGAGGACATCTGATGTAAGGGGGGCACCGCTGGGGACATCTAATGTAAGGGGGCTCTGCTGGGGACACCTGATGTAAGGGGGCACCGCTGGGGACATCTGATGTAAGAGGGGAACCGCTGGGTACATCTGATGTAAGGGGGGGCACTGCTGGGGACACCTGATGAAAGGGGGGCACCGCTGGGGACATCTGATGTAAGGGGGGGCACCGCTGGGGACACCTGATGTAAGGGGGGCTCCGCTGGGGACATATGATGTAAGGGGGGCTCCGCTGGGGACTCCTGATGTAAGGGGGGCACCGCTGGGGACACCTGATGTAAGGGGGGCTCCGCTGGGGACATCTGATGTAAGGGGGCTCCGCTGGGGACACCTGATGTAAGGGGGGCACCGCTGGTGACATCTGATGTAAGGGGGGGCTCCGCTGGGGACACCTGATGTAAGGGGGCTCTGCTGGGGACACCTGATGTAAGGGGGCTCCGCTGGGGACACCAGATGTAAGAGGGGCACCGCTGGGGAAATCTGATGTAAGGGGGGCTTCGCTGGGGACACCTGATTCAAGGGGGGGCTCCGCTGGGGACACCTGATGTAAGGGGGGCACCGCTGGGTCACCTGATGTAAGGGGGCTCCGCTGGGGACATCTGATGTAAGGGGGGCTCCGCTGGGGACATCTGATGTAAGGGGGGGCTCCTCTGGGGACACCTGATGTAAGGGGGCACCGCTGGGGACATCTGATGTAAGGGGGGCTCAGCTGGGGACATCTGATGTAAGGGGGGGCTCCTCTGGGGACACCTGATGTAAGGGGGAACCGCTGGGGACATATGATGTAAGGGGGGCTCCGCTGAGGACATCTGATGTAAGGGGGGGCTCCGCTGAGGACACCTGATGTAAGGGGGCACCGCTGGGGACATATGATGTAAGGGGGGCTCCGCTGAGGACATCTGATGTAAGGGGGGGCTCCGCTGAGGACACCTGATGTAAGGGGGGCTCCACTGACGACATCTGATGTAAAGGGGGCTCCGCTGATGACATCTGATGTAAGGGGGCTCCGCTGGGGACACCTGATGTAAGGGGGGCACCGCTGGGGACATCTGATGTAAGGGGGGGCTCCGCTGGGGACACCTGATGTAAGGGGGGCTCTGCTGGGGACACCTGATGTAAGGGGGCTCCGCTGGGGACACCAGATGTAAGAGGGGAACCGCTGGGGAAATCTGATGTAAGGGGGGCTCCGCTGGGGACACCTGATTCAAGGGGGGGCTCCGCTGGGGACACCTGATGTAAGGAGGGCACCGCTGGGGTCACCTGATGTAAGGGGGGGCTCCGCTGGGGACATCTGATGTAAGAGGGGCTCCGCTGGGGACTTCTGATGTAAGGGGGGCTCCTCTGGGGACACCTGATGTAAGGGGGCACCGCTGGGGACATCTGATGTAAGGGGGGCTCAGCTGGGGACATCTTATGTAAGGGGGGGCTCCTCTGGGGACACCTGATGTAAGGGGGGCTCAGCTGGGGACATCTTATGTAAGGGGGGGCTCCTCTGGGGACACCTGATGTAAGGGGGCACCGCTGGGGACATCTGATGTAAGGGGGGCTCCACTGCGGACATCTGATGTAAGAGGGGGCTCCGCCTGGGACATCTGATGTAAGGGGGGCTCAGCTGGGGACATCTGATGTAAGGGGGGCTCCTCTGGGGACACCTGATGTAAGGGGGCACCGCTGGGGACATCTGATGTAAGGGGGGCTCCGCTGAGGACATCTGATGTAAGGGGGGGCTCCGCTGAGGACACCTGATGTAAGGGGGGCTCCGCTGATGACATCTGATGTAAGGGGGGCTCCGCTGATGACATCTGATGTAAGGGGGGAACCGCTGGGGACATCTGATGTAAGGGGGGGCACTGCTGGGGACACCTGATGAAAGGGGGGCACCGCTGGGGACATCTGATGTAAGGGGGGCACCGCTGGGGACACCTGATGTAAGGGGGGCTCCGCTGGGGACATATGATGTAAGGGGGGCTCCGCTGGGGATACCTGATGTAAGGGGGGCTCCGCTGGGGACATCTGATGTAAGGGGGGCTCCGCTGATGACATCTGATGTAAGGGGGGAACCGCTGGGGACATCTGATGTAAGGGGGGGCACTGCTGGGGACACCTGATGAAAGGGGGGCACCGCTGGGGACATCTGATGTAAGGGGGGCACCGCTGGGGACACCTGATGTAAGGGGTGCTCCGCTGGGGACATATCATGTAAGGGGGGATCCGCTGGGGACACCTGATGTAAGGGGGGCTCCGCTGGGGACATCTGATGTAAGGGGGGCTCCACTGCGGACATTTGATGTAAGAGGGGGCTCCGCCTGGGACATCTGATGTAAGGGGGGCTCAGCTGGGGACATCTGATGTAAGGGGGGCTCCTCTGGGGACACCTGATGTAAGGGGGCACCGCTGGGGACATCTGATGTAAGGGGGGCTCTGCTGAGGACATCTGATGTAAGAGGGGGCTCCGCTGAGGACACCTGATGTAAGGGGGGCTCCGCTGACGACATCTGATGTAAGGGGGGCTCCGCTGATGACATCTGATGTAAGGGGGGAACTGCTGGGGACATCTGATGTAAGGGGGGGCACTGCTGGGGACACCTGATGAAAGGGGGGCACCGCTGGGGACATCTGATGTAAGGGGGGCACCGCTGGGGACACCTGATGTAAGGGGGGCTCCGCTGGGGACATATGATGTAAGGGGGGCTCCGCTGGGGACACCTGATGTAAGGGGGGCTCCGCTGGGGACATCTGATGTAAGGGGGGGCTCCGCTGGGGACACCTGATGTAAGGGGGGCATCGCTGGGGACATCTGATGTAAGGGGGCTCCGCTGGGGACATCTGATGTAAGGGGGGCTCCTCTGGGGACACCTGATGTAAGAGGGGCACCGCTGGGGAAATTTGATGTAAGGGGGGCTCCGCTGGGGACACCTGATGTAAGAGGGGCACCACTGGGGAAATTTGATGTAAGGGGGGCTCCGCTGGGGACACCTGATGTAAGGGGGGCTTCGCTGGGGACATCTGATGTAAGAGGGCTCCACTGGGGACATCTGATGTAAGGGGGGGCTCCGCTGGGGACACCTGATGTAAGGGGGGCACCGCTGGGGACACCTGATGTAAGGGGGGCAACGCTGGGGACATCTGATGTAAGGGGGGCTCCTCTTGGGTCACCTGATGTAAGGGGGGGCTCCGCTGGGGACATCTGATGTAAGGGGGCTCAGCTGGGGACATCTGATGTAAGGGGGGCTCCTCTGGGGACATCTGATGTAAGGGGGGGCTCCGCTGAGGACATCTGATGGAAGGAGGGGCTCCGCTGGGGACACCTGATGTAAGGGGGGCACCGCTGGGGACATCTGATGTAAGGGGGGGCACTGCTGGGGACACCTGATGTAAGGGGGGGCTCCGCTGGGGACATCTGATGTAAGGGGGGGCTCCGCTGGGGACTCCTGATGTAAGGGGGGCACCGCTGTGGACACCTGATGTAAGGGGGTCTCCGCTGGGGACATCTGATGTAAGGGGGCTCCGCTGGGGACACCTGATGTAAGGGGGGCACCGCTGGGAACATCTGATGTAAGGGGGGGCTCCGCTGGGGACACCTGATGTAAGGGGGGGCACTGCTGGGGAAATCTGATGTAAGGGGGGCACCGCTGGGGACATCTGATGTAAGGGGGGGCTCCGCTGGGGACACCTGATGTAAGGGGGGCTCTGCTGGGGACACCTGATGTAAGGGGGCTCCGCAGGGGACACTTGATTTAAGGGGGGCACCGCTGGGGACATCTGATGTAAGGGGGGGCTCCGCTGGGGACACCTGATGTAAGGGGGGCTCTGCTGGGGACACCTGATGTAAGGGGGCTCCGCTGGGGACACCAGATGTAAGAGGGCCACCGCTGGGGAAATCTGATGTAAGGGGGGCTCCGCTGGGGACACCTGATTCAAGGGGGGGCTCCACTGGGGACACCTGATGTAAGGGGGGCACCGCTGGGGTCACCTGATGTAAGGGGGGCTCCGCTGGGGACATCTGATGTAAGGGGGGCTCCGCTGGGGACATCTGATGTAAGGGGGGCTCCTCTGGGGACACCTGATGTAAGGGGGGCTCAGCTGGGGACATCTGATGTAAGGGGGGGCTCCGCTGGGGACACCTGATGTAAGGGGGCACCGCTGGGGACATCTAATGTAAGGGGGGCTCCACTGCGGACATCTGATGTAAGAGGGGGCTCCGCTGGGGACATCTGATGTAAGGGGGGCTCAGCTGGGGACATCTGATGTAAGGGGGGGCTCCTCTGGGGACACCTGATGTAAGGGGGCACCGCTGGGGACATCTGATGTTAGGGGGGCTCCACTGCGGACATCTGATGTAAGAGGGGGCTCCGCTGGGGACATCTGATGTAAGGGGGGCACCGCTGGGGACATCTGATGTAAGGGGGGAACCGCTGGGGACATCTGATGTAAGGGGGGAACCGCTGGGGACATCTGATGTAAGGGGGGGCACTGCTGGGGACACCTGATGAAAGGGGGGCACCTCTGGGGACATCTGATGTAAGGGGGGCACCGCTGGGGACACCTGATGTAAGGGGGGCTCCGCTGGGGACACATGATGTGGGGGGGCTCCGCTGGGGACTCCTGATGTAAGAGGGGCACCGCTGGGGAAATCTGATGTAAGGGGGGCTCCGCTGGGGACACCTGATTCAAGGGGGGGCTCCGCTGGGGACACCTGATGTAAGGGGGCACCGCTGGGGTCACCTGATGTAAGGGGGGCTCCGCTGGGGACATCTGATGTAAGGGGGGCTCCGCTGGGGACATCTGATGTAAGGGGGGGCTCCTCTGGGGACACCTGATGTAAGGGGGCACCGCTGGGGACATCTGATGTAAGGGGGGCTCAGCTGGGGACATCTGATGTAAGGGGGGGCTCCTCTGGGGACACCTGATGTAAGGGGGCACTGCTGGGGACATCTGATGTAAGGGGGGCTCCGCTGAGGACATCTGATGTAAGGGGGGCACCGCTGGGGACACCTGATGTAAGTGGGGCACCGCTGGGGACATATGATGTAAGGGGGGGCTCCGCTGGGGACACCTGATGTAAGGGGGGGCACTGCTGGGGAAATCTGATGTAAGGGGGGCTCCGCTGGGGACACCTGATGTAAGGGGGGGCTCTTCTGGGGACACCTGATGTAAGGGGGGCACAGCTGGGGAAATTTGATGTAAGGGGGGCTCCACTGGGGACACCTGATGTAAGGGGGGCTCCGCTGGGGACACCTGATGTAAGGGGGGCTTCGCTGGGGACATCTGATGTAAGGGGGGCACCGCTGGGGACATCTGATGTAAGTGGGCTCCGCTGGAGACATCTGATGTAAGGGGGGCTCAGCTGGGGACATCTGATGTAAGGGGGGGCTCCTCTGGGGACACCTGATGTAAGGGGGCACCGCTGGGGACATCTGATGTAAGGGGGGCTCCACTGCGGACATCTGATGTAAGGGGGGCTCCGCTGAGGACATCTGATGTAAGGAGGGGCTCCGCTGGGGACATCTGATGTAAGGGGGGCTCCGCTGAGGACACCTGATGTAAGGGGGGCTCCGCTGAGGACATCTGATGTAAGGAGGGGCTCCGCTGGGGACATCTGATGTAAGGGGGGCTCCGCTGGGGACATCTGATGTAAGGGGGCTCCGCTGGGGACACCTGATGTAAGGGGGGCACCGCTGGGAACATCTGATGTAAGGGGGGGCTCCGCTGGGGACACCTGATGTAAGGGGGGGCACTGCTGGGGAAATCTGATGTAAGGGGGGCACCGCTGGGGACATCTGATGTAAGGGGGGGCTCCGCTGGGGACACCTGATGTAAGGGGGGCTCTGCTGGGGACACCTGATGTAAGGGGGCTCCGCAGGGGACACTTGATTTAAGGGGGGCACCGCTGGGGACATCTGATGTAAGGGGGGGCTCCGCTGGGGACACCTGATGTAAGGGGGGCTCTGCTGGGGACACCTGATGTAAGGGGGCTCCGCTGGGGACACCAGATGTAAGAGGGCCACCGCTGGGGAAATCTGATGTAAGGGGGGCTCCGCTGGGGACACCTGATTCAAGGGGGGGCTCCACTGGGGACACCTGATGTAAGGGGGGCACCGCTGGGGTCACCTGATGTAAGGGGGGCTCCGCTGGGGACATCTGATGTAAGGGGGGCTCCGCTGGGGACATCTGATGTAAGGGGGGCTCCTCTGGGGACACCTGATGTAAGGGGGGCTCAGCTGGGGACATCTGATGTAAGGGGGGGCTCCGCTGGGGACACCTGATGTAAGGGGGCACCGCTGGGGACATCTAATGTAAGGGGGGCTCCACTGCGGACATCTGATGTAAGAGGGGGCTCCGCTGGGGACATCTGATGTAAGGGGGGCTCAGCTGGGGACATCTGATGTAAGGGGGGGCTCCTCTGGGGACACCTGATGTAAGGGGGCACCGCTGGGGACATCTGATGTTAGGGGGGCTCCACTGCGGACATCTGATGTAAGAGGGGGCTCCGCTGGGGACATCTGATGTAAGGGGGGCACCGCTGGGGACATCTGATGTAAGGGGGGAACCGCTGGGGACATCTGATGTAAGGGGGGGCACTGCTGGGGACACCTGATGAAAGGGGGGCACCTCTGGGGACATCTGATGTAAGGGGGGCACCGCTGGGGACACCTGATGTAAGGGGGGCTCCGCTGGGGACACATGATGTGGGGGGGCTCCGCTGGGGACTCCTGATGTAAGAGGGGCACCGCTGGGGAAATCTGATGTAAGGGGGGCTCCGCTGGGGACACCTGATTCAAGGGGGGGCTCCGCTGGGGACACCTGATGTAAGGGGGCACCGCTGGGGTCACCTGATGTAAGGGGGGCTCCGCTGGGGACATCTGATGTAAGGGGGGCTCCGCTGGGGACATCTGATGTAAGGGGGGGCTCCTCTGGGGACACCTGATGTAAGGGGGCACCGCTGGGGACATCTGATGTAAGGGGGGCTCAGCTGGGGACATCTGATGTAAGGGGGGGCTCCTCTGGGGACACCTGATGTAAGGGGGCACTGCTGGGGACATCTGATGTAAGGGGGGCTCCGCTGAGGACATCTGATGTAAGGGGGGCACCGCTGGGGACACCTGATGTAAGTGGGGCACCGCTGGGGACATATGATGTAAGGGGGGGCTCCGCTGGGGACACCTGATGTAAGGGGGGGCACTGCTGGGGAAATCTGATGTAAGGGGGGCTCCGCTGGGGACACCTGATGTAAGGGGGGGCTCTTCTGGGGACACCTGATGTAAGGGGGGCACAGCTGGGGAAATTTGATGTAAGGGGGGCTCCACTGGGGACACCTGATGTAAGGGGGGCTCCGCTGGGGACACCTGATGTAAGGGGGGCTTCGCTGGGGACATCTGATGTAAGGGGGGCACCGCTGGGGACATCTGATGTAAGTGGGCTCCGCTGGAGACATCTGATGTAAGGGGGGCTCAGCTGGGGACATCTGATGTAAGGGGGGGCTCCTCTGGGGACACCTGATGTAAGGGGGCACCGCTGGGGACATCTGATGTAAGGGGGGCTCCACTGCGGACATCTGATGTAAGGGGGGCTCCGCTGAGGACATCTGATGTAAGGAGGGGCTCCGCTGGGGACATCTGATGTAAGGGGGGCTCCGCTGAGGACACCTGATGTAAGGGGGGCTCCGCTGAGGACATCTCATGTAAGGGGTGCTCCGCTGAGGACATCTGATGTAAGGGGGCACCACTGGGGACATCTAATGTAAGGGGGGCACCTCTGGGGACACCTGATGTAAGGGGGGCACCGCTGGGGACATCTGATGTAAAGGGGGGCACCGCTGAGGACATCTGATGTAAGGGGGCACCGCTGGGGACATCTAATGTAAGGGGGGCACCGCTGGGGACACCTGATGTAAGGGGGGCACCGCTGGGGACATCTGATGTAAGGGGGGGCTCCGCTGGGGACACCTGATGTAAGGGGGGGCACTGCTGGGGAAATGTGATGTAAGGGGGGCTCCGCTGGGGACACCTGATGTAAGGGGGGCTCTTCTGGGGACACCTGATGTAAGGGGGGCACCGCTGGGGAAATCTGATGTAAGGGGGGCTCCGCTGGGGACACCTGATGTAAGGGGGGCTCCGCTGGGGACACCTGATGTAAGGGGGGCTCCGCTGGGGACATCTAATGTAAGGGGGGACACCGCTGGGGACATCTGATGTAAGGGGGCTCCGCTGGGGACATCTGATGTAAGGGGGGGCTCCGCTGGGGACACCTGATGTAAGGGGGGCACCGCTGGGGACACCTGATGTAAGGGGGGCACCGTTGGGGACATCTGATGTAAGGGGGGCTCCGCTGGGGTCACCTGATGTAAGGGGGGCTCCGCTGGGGACATCTGATGTAAGGGGGGCTCCGCTGGGGACATCTGATGTAAGGGGGGCTCAGCTGGGGACATCTGATGTAAGGGCGGGCTCCTCTGGAGACACCTGATGTAAGGGGGGCTCCGCTGGGGACATCTGATGTAAGGGGGGCTCCGCTGGGGACACCTAATGTAAGGGGGGCACCGCTGGGGACATCTGATGTAAGGGGGGCACCACTGGGGACATCTGATGTAAGGGGGGCTCCGCTGGGGTCACCTGATGTAAGGGGGGGCTCCGTTGGGGACATCTGATGTAAGGGGGGCTCCGCTGGGGACATCTGATGTAAGGGGGGGCTCCTCTGGGGACACCTGATGTAAGAGGGGCACCGCTGGGGAAATTTGATGTAAGGGGGGCTCCGCTGGGGACACCTGATGTAAGGGGGGCTTCGCTGGGGACATCTGATGTAAGGGGGCTCCACTGGGGACATCTGATGTAAGGGGGGCTCCGCTGGGGACACCTGATGTAAGGGGGGCACCGCTGGGGACATCTGATGTAAGGGGGCTCCGCTGGGGACATCTGATGTAAGGGGGCTCCGCTGGGGACATCTGATGTAAGGGGGGGCTCTGCTGGGGACACCTGATGTAAGGGGGGCACCGCTGGGGACACCTGATATAAGGGGGGCACCGCTGGGGACATCTGATGTAAGGGGGGCTCCTCTGGGGTCACCTGATGTAAGGGGGGGCTCCGCTGGGGACATCTGATGTAAGGGGGGCTCAGCTGGGGACATCTGATGTAAGGGGGGGCTCCTCTGGGGACACCTGATGTAAGGGAGCACTGCTGGGGACATCTGATGTAAGGGGGGCTCCACTGCCGACATCTGATGTAAGGGGGGGCTCCGCTGAGGACATCTGATGGAAGGAGGGGCTCCGCTGGGGACACCTGATGTAAGGGGGGGCTCCGCTGAGGACACCTGATGTAAGGGGGGCTCCGCTGAGGACATCTGATGTAAGGTGGGCTCCGCTGAGGACATCTGATGTAAGGGGGGCACCGCTGGGGACATCTAATGTAAGGGGGTCACCGCTGGGGACACCTGATGTAAGGGGGGCACCGCTGGGGACATCTGATGTAAGGGGGGGCACTGCTGGGGACACCTGATGTAAGGGGGGGCTCCGCTGGGGACATCTGATGTAAGGGGGGGCTCCACTGGGGACTCCTGATGTAAGGGGGGCACCGCTGTAAACACCTGATGTAAGGGGGGCTCCGCTGGGGACATCTGATGTAAGGGGGCTCCGCTGGGGACACCTGATGTAAGGGGAGCACCGCTGGGAACATCTGATGTAAGGGGGGGCTCCGCTGGGGACACCTGATGTAAGGGGGGACACTGCTGGGGAAATCTGATGTAAGGGGGGCTCCGCTGGGGACACCTGATGTAAGGGGGGGCTCTTCTGGGGACACCTGATGTAAGGGGGGCACAGCTGGGGAAATTTGATGTAAGGGGGGGCTCCACTGGGGACACCTGATGTAAGGGGGGAACCGCTGGGGACACCTGATGTAAGGGGGGCTTCGCTGGGGACATCTGATGTAAGGGGGGCACCGCTGGGGACATCTGATGTAAGTGGGCTCCGCTGGAGACATCTGATGTAAGTGGGGCTCAGCTGGGGACATCTGATGTAAGGGGGGGCTCCTCTGGGGACACCTGATGTAAGGGGGCACCGCTGGGGACATCTGATGTAAGGGGGGCTCCACTGCGGACATCTGATGTAAGGGGGGCTCCGCTGAGGACATCTGATGTAAGGGGGGCTCCGCTGGGGACACCTGATGTAAGGGGGGCTCCGCTGAGGACACCTGATGTAAGGGGGGCTCCGCTGAGGACATCTCATGTAAGGGGTGCTCCGCTGAGGACATCTGATGTAAGGGGGCACCACTGGGGACATCTAATGTAAGGGGGGCACCTCTGGGGACACCTGATGTAAGGGGGGCACCGCTGGGGACATCTGATGTAAGGGGGGGCACCGCTGAGGACATCTGATGTAAGGGGGCACCGCTGGGGACAGCTAATGTAAGGGGGACACCGCTGGGGACACCTGATGTAAGGGGGGCACCGCTGGGGACATCTGATGTAAGGGGGGCACCGCTGGGAACACCTGATGTAAGGGGGGGCTCCACTGGGGACATCTGATGTAAGGGGGGCTCTGCTGGGGACTCCTGATGTAAGGGGGCTCCGCTGGGGACACCTGATGTAAGGGGGGCACCGCTGGGGACATCTGATGTAAGGGGGGGCTCCGCTGGGGACACCTGATGTAAGGGGGGGCACTGCTGGGGAAATGTGATGTAAGGGGGGCTCCGCTGGGGACACCTGATGTAAGGGGGGCTCTTCTGGGGACACCTGATGTAAGGGGGGCACCGCTGGGGAAATCTGATGTAAGGGGGGCTCCGCTGGGGACACCTGATGTAAGGGGGGCTCCGCTGGGGACACCTGATGTAAGAGGGGCTCCGCTGGGGACATCTAATGTAAGGGGGGACACCGCTGGGGACATCTGATGTAAGGGGGCTCCGCTGGGGACATCTGATGTAAAGGGGGCTCCGCTGGGGACACCTGATGTAAGGGGGGCACCGCTGGGGACACCTGATGTAAGGGGGGCACCGTTGGGGACATCTGATGTAAGGGGGGCTCCGCTGGGGTCACCTGATGTAAGGGGGGCTCCGCTGGGGACATCTGATGTAAGGGGGGCTCCGCTGGGGACATCTGATGTAAGGGGGGGCTCCGCTGAGGACATCTGATGTAAGGAGGGGCTCCACTGAGGACATCTGATGTAAGGGGGGGCTCCGCTGGGGACATCTTATGTAAGGGGGGGCTCTGCTGGTGACATCTAATGTAAGGGGGGCTCCGCTGGGGGCACCTGATGCAAGGACGGACTCTGCTGGGACACCTGATGCAAGGACGGACTCTGCTGGGGGCACCTAATGCAAGGAATGACTCTGCTGGGACACCTGATGCAAGGACAGACTCTGCTGGGACACCTGATGCAAGGACGGATGGCTGGTGCCAGGCGACGTGGCAGGTGACACGCTCAAGGATTCCACTGATAGGGCATTATGATGAGTTGAATTATTTCATTTTATATTACAATAGAAATAATGCACTTAAATCATCCTGACACCATAACAATCATGGTGCCGGGATGATTGAAGTGCTAACACCAGGTGTTTGGAGTATCTTTATCTGCTGATTGTTAAACTTTCTGGAATACACATATTTCTATTGTTGTGTAGGATCTGGGGCTGCTGTCCCTCCCTCTCTCCCTCCTTCTCCGTCCATCCCTCTCCCCCCCTTTCCCTCTCCATCCCTTATTCATCTCAGACTCTAACCACACCCCCTTTGAGCCATGACCATTTAAGACACGTCCACTATTTTGCGTAAACCACGCCCATTTTTCGCCGCAGCGTACTTCGCGCGCCGCATTTTTACTTTCCCCCTATGCCACACCTACAAACGCATGCCCCGTCCCCTAAATATAATAAGACTACAGCCAAAAAAGTGTTCCTAAAATTTTTTTTACAATGTTGGCAACTATGTTAACGCTGGCTGTGCAGAGATCTGTTGATGCTGCCGGGAGTCTATTGTTGCTGGGGGGGATTATGTTGTGGGTGGTACATTGTTGTTAGGGGGATCTATTGTTGCTGGCTGAAGGGGATCTATTTTACTGCTTTTCTTGATATCATTACCAAATTCCATACAAATTACTTAGCACCACAAAATGATACTTGGTTCTGTATTGTCTAAAAGGGGTGGTACTGGGAGGTGGGTAGGGGATGAAACCTTGGAGGTGGGTAGGGGCGGGGAAAAGGGGTGACTCGGAAAAGGGGAGTTCCTGCACCTATTATCTGAGAAAAAAAGCCCTGCCTACACGGATCTTCCCCACATACCTTAAATGACTCAAATTACTGAAATCTCATGGAACGTTGGGGGCCTGAACTCGGCGGTTAAGCGCTCCCTGGTGTTCCGTTTTCTGCAGAAACATAATCCTCACATTTGCATTTTGCAGGAGACTCACCTGCAGGGCCACAAAACAATCTCCCTGAAAAAAAACATGGGTGGGGTTAAACTACCACACTACCTATTCTACCTATGCTTGTGGGGTCAGCATCTTGGTCCGAAAATACCTGCCTTTTAAACCCATAGCTATCAAGACTGATAAGGAGGGCAGATATGTTATAGTACACGCTACCATTTATGATAGAGATATGGTACTGGTTGGGTTATATCTTCCCCCACCGGCCTCGGTCCAAATCCTACATGAAATTATGCAGGAAGTAGTCCAGATGGATGCCAGTTTAGTGCTTCTGCTAGGTGATTTTAATATGGTCCCATACTCTGATGGAGACAGGATGTGTGCGTCGACTCGTGACTCTGCTCACCTCCGGCACTGAGCGGACACGTTCGCCCTTACGGATGTCTGGAGACACACGCACCCGACACAAAGAGAATATACCTGCCACTCCTCAACCTCTAAAACGCTGTCTAGAATTGACTTGGTTTTTGGGTCTGGATCGGCCTTACAATGTGTCCAAGATATCTCTGTGCTTCCCAGGGGGGGATCTCTGATCACGCTCCCTTATGCCTTTCTTTAGCATTAACTGTTCCCTCTGGGTCCCGCCTGTGGCGACTCTCTAGCTACTGGGCATCGGAGGAGAGGCTCCAGGAGCCTCTCACTGCGTCCATATGCAACTTCTGGACTGAAAACGTAGACTCAGCCCCGCCCCACCATTACACTGGGACTCTTTTAAGGCCTGGGTAAGAGGGGAATTTATCTCCAAGATATCACGCATTAAAAGGGAAAGAGCCCAGGACCTGGAGGAGCTGGAGGGCAGGTCTATTGAACTAGAAGCTGAATACATATCTAACCAGACTGAGGCTCACTATCAGGCCTGGCAACAGACGCTACGTAATCTATCTGATGCTAGACTTACTGACACGAATAAGGCCCTCCTATATTCGGCTCAACGGGTGTTTGAGTTTGGGGGGAAGAATGGGAAGCTCCTGGCATGGCTGGCAAGGGGAAACATCCCCTCCACTCTTTTTGGGTCCATTAAAGATCACTGGGATCAGCTTCTCACCTCCCCCTCCAACATTAA
This sequence comes from Aquarana catesbeiana, assembly GCF_042186555.1. Classification (NCBI taxonomy): domain Eukaryota; kingdom Metazoa; phylum Chordata; class Amphibia; order Anura; family Ranidae; genus Aquarana; species Aquarana catesbeiana. The sequence continues at coordinate 988,915,968 of NC_133324.1, read as the reverse complement.
TACCAGATTCAAAGATTTTTTTGAAGACTTATACACCTCCAGGGTAGATTATTCAGAATCCGACTTATTAGCCTTTCTAGATTCAGTGACCTTTCCTGTCTTGTCTGTGGGGGAGAGAGAGAAGCTGGAAGAGAATATTACCTTGGAAGAGGTCCAAATAGCCATGGGTGGTCTGAAGAGTGGGAAGGTTCCAGGGGCAGATGGATTGCCCCCAGAATTCTATTCTAACTTCACAGAACTCCTAGCTCCCAAATTCAAAGCAATATTTACCAGCATTGAATCTCTTGAGGCCTTGCCAGACTCCATGAATGAAGCTGTCATAGTTCTTGTCCCCAAACCTGGTAAGGACCCCCCTAGACTGCTCATTGTATAGGCCTATTTCCCTTTTGAACGTTGATGCCAAGATCTTTGCTAAAATCCTTGCTAATAGACTCTCCGGGTGATGCAGAAACTGGTCGATATTGACCAGACAGGGTCCATGCCTGGTAAGGGAACTGACGTCAACATTAGACGGCTATTTCTAAAAACTTCCATCACACATGATAATCAAGGTACCAGGGTAATCGCCTCATTAGATGCAGAAAAGGCATTCGACTCGGTCGAATGGACCTATTTATGGGAGGTCTTGCGTCAATTCGGCTTTGGCCCCAAATTTATACACGGCATCCAACTCCTCTACCAGGCGCCGAGTGTAGGGGTTCGCACAAACAGCTGGCTGTCTGAGCCATTCGCCCTTTTCCGTGGTACAAGACAGGGATGCCTGCTCTCCCCCGGTCTCTTCGCCCTGGCCCTGGAGCCCCTGGCTATTTTAATCAGGTGTGCTCTAGATGTGCTGGGCCTGCTTCTGGGTAAGCTGGAAAAGGGGCTATCCCTGTAAGCGGACAACGCGCTACTATACCTCAATGACGCGGGCCCCTTGCTCTTGGCTGCCTTACATATTTTTGACACATTTGGAAGGTACTCGGGTGTTAGGATCAATTGGGCCAAATCAATACTTTTCCATCTGGACGAGGGAGCCATCCGTGGGGAGGCCTCCACCCCTCTCTGCTGGGTCAAGGAATTCCGCTACTTGGGGGTCCTGATAACGAAACACCACTCAGACTTCATGGAGAAAAATCTGATGCCTGTCCTAGCAACCCTTAAATCCAAATGCTCGACATGGGCAAACCTACCTCTAAATTTACTAGGTCGCATTAACCTACTCAAGATGATTATACTACCCAAATGTAATTACCTATTTAGGAATTGTACAGGTGTAAAGCACATGTAGGAACCTTCTTTCACATGTTCTGGGACTGTCCTATTATCTCCACCTACTGGACGAAAGTTTTTGGGGAAGTAAACTCCAGATTGCAACTATCGCTCCCAATGTCACCTGAACTAGCCTTACTGGGTGTTTACGAAGACGAGCAACGATCCCACCATTTAAAATTGCTAAATTTATCAGCAAAGGAAAATGTAAGGTAAGTATCTGTCATTCAATTTTTCCGTTTTCCTGTCGGCTCCATGTCAGCACAGCTGGAAGGTAACTAGACCCACAGGGAAGGGATAATGCTACACACTCCTTAATTCTGGCTAAAACCAAAAGCCAGGAATGCCTTTGGCCAAACTCAACTGTCGTTAAGGGTGCTTCTATACAGCAATGAGCCATGAACGTATATATATTGATCGTAGCTGCCTTGCAGCTCGTCTCTGGGAACACTTGGCCTGCTGTCACTCACAAGGCCAAAACACTTCTAGTGGAGAGTGCTGTGATCGCCCTGGCACAGGTAACCCTTCGACTTTTTGCCAGTAAGACCAGCGCCCCAGTGCTGCACTATACTCCTGCCATCCATGTGAGTCAGGTCAGAATAGTGGAGGCAGTTTATGCAGAGGGTGGGTACAATATCATTGAGGGAGGGCATAAGTTCAAGAATGAACTTTAGGGGGGAATTATTTTTACCTTCAGATTACATTAATGATAGACATTATTGTCTATTAATGTGACTTACAGAGAACATATATCATACAGTATGACTCTAAAAGTGTCAGAACACGGCTTGATTGTTTATTTGAGAACACTATAAACCAGCTCTGGGATTCTCTGGAAGAGCGATCTGACAAAAGCCTCTTCTCTGGCCATTTGGTAGTATAATTTATGGACTGTGTAGAATACCACTTCAAAGGGTTCAACTGAAGTGGGAATTGAACAGGAACTTCTCGATCATAAATAACAGCTGGTGAGTCACACCTGACCTACCTTCTTCTGGACACTCAGGGTGACCCAGAACCCTTCCAGGGGCAGATCATTCCTCTACAATCTCTGTGATGGAAGGTCACCCCTTCCTCCTGACACCACTCTTCTCAGGGTGACCCAGAACCCTTCCAGGGACAGATCATTCCTCTACAATCTCTGTGACGGAAGGTCACCCCTTCCTCCTGACACTCCTCCACTCATGGTGACCCAAAACCATAGCTCTCAATTGTCCCTGATTTCGAGGGACTGTCCCTGATTTGGAGCAATGTCCCTCTGTCCCTCATTCCTCCTCATTGGTCCCTCATTTTGGTCAGATCTATATAAATGTATATAAGATGCACATTCATCTGTTTTCTAAATTGCTGTATTTGTAAATTCCAAAAGCCAATATAAAGGAGTAGTAGTGGTAAAAAAGCACTTGTGGGTTTAACCAATCTTGTTTTTTGTACAATTCTCCTTTAAGGGGGCGTGACAAGGGGTGTGTCCTATACCTGCATACTTTGCTGATAGGTGTCCCTCATTCCCATCTCAAAAAGTTGAGAGGTATGCCAAAACCCTTCCAGGGGCAGATCATTCCTCTACAATCTCTGTGATGGAAGGTCACCCCTTCCTTCTGACACCACTCTTCTCAGAGTGACCCAGAACCCGTCCAGGGTGATGTGGAAATAGGCCTACAATGATTTTTACCTTCAGATTACATTAATGATAGACAGCATATAACATATAATAAAAGAACATTTAACAGACAGTATGACTCTATGATATCTAAAAACAGGGGTCATAAAAAGAACACCATAAACCAGCTCTGGGATTCTCTGGAAGAGCAATCTAACAAAAGCCTCTTCTCTGGCCATTTGGTAGTATAATTTATGGACTGTGTAGAATACCACTTCAAAGGTTTCAACTGAAGTGGGAATGGAACAGGAACTTCTCGATCATAAATAACAGCAGGTGAGTTACAGCTGACCTATCTTCCTCCTGACACCACTACACTCAGGGTGACCCAGAAACCTTCCAGGGGCAGATCATTCCTCTACAATCTCTGTGATGGAAGGTCACCCTTTCCTCTTGACACCACTCTGCTCAGGGTGACCCAGAACCCTTCCAGGGGCAGATCATTCCTCTACAATCTCTGTGATGGAAGGTCACACCTTCCTCCTGACACTATTCAGCTCAGGATGACCCAGAACCCTCCCAGGGGCAGATCATTCCTCTACAATCTCTGTGATGGAAGTTCACCCCTTCCTCCTGACACCGCTCTGCTCAGGGTGATCCAGAACCCATCCAGGGTGATGTGGAAATATGAGGCCTACAATGATTTTCAATTTCAGATTACATTAATGATACACATTATTATTAATGTGACTTTTCACATATAACGTGTGTTTAGCATATAACATATAACATAAGAGAACATTTAACATACAGTATGACTCTATGATATCTGAGAACAGGAGTCATAAAAAGAACACCATAAACCAGCTCTGGGATTCCCTGGAAGAGGGATCTGACAAAAGCCTCTTCTCTGGCCATTTGGTAGTATAATTTATGGACTTAGTAGAATGTCACTTTAAACGGTTCAACTGAAGTTGGAATGGAACAGGAAATACTTGATCATAAGTAACACCTGGTGACTTTAAGCTTACCTAACTAAGATTTCTGTCATAGCCTAAAGCCTAGTACACACTACAATTTTTTTTCGTGCTAACCAGCAGGCTGCACGAAAAAAAAACTGACACCTCTGGTCGGAGCAGCTGTACTAACCATGCAAGGTTAGTTCAGCGATCTCCTTTGCTGAGCTATTGTGTTCTGACAGGGGGACACCCCCCTCACCAGAAAACTCCTATCAGCTGCTGGTTTACCAACATGCATGCCCAACAGAACGACATACACACAGGCACAATGTCTTCCGACATTTTGGCCGTGTGTACGGGGCTTTAGATTGCCACTTGTTGACTGAATGTGGCAAAGTCTTAAGATATGTGAGCGCGAGTGTCTCTACTTGGATGGGTGGGAATAAATGGGTATAGGGCTGTGACTGAGAACCCTTCCAGGGGCAGATCCTTCCTTTACAATCTCTGTAATGGAAGGTCACCCCTTCCTCCTGACACCACTCTACTCAGGACAACCCGGAAACCCTTTCGGGGGGCAGATTATTCCTCTATAATTTCTGTGATGGAAGGTCACCCCTTCCTCCTGACACTACTACACTCAGGGTGACCCAGAACCCATCCAGGGGCAGATCATTCTTCTGCAATCATTGTGATGGAAAGTCACCCCTTCTTCCTAACCCCACTACAGCCAGGTTGACCCAGAACCCTTACAGGGGAAGGCCTTTCCTCTACAATCTCTGTGATGGAAGGTTACCCCTTCCTCCTAACACCACTACACTCAGGGTGACCCAGAACCCCTCAAGGAGCAGATTATTCCCCTACAATCTCTGTAATGGAATATGTATAAAGGTTGGGGTGGACGTGGAGTCACAAATACTCCTGCAGAGGCACCATCCCCTAAGAGTATACAACTATGTTTCAAAAAAGGGATTTAGAACAGGATGGGACTTTGATTGTGCCTCAGAGGAGTATAATAAAAAATATACACATACTGAAATTTATAGAAAATTATACAAGCTTTATTCATCTGCCAAGCGGCAAAATCTTCTAAAAATGAACAGGTTAAAAATGAGATACAATTTTGGAATCTTGAAGTCAGGGTGTGCTAATCCCAAACACAGTAAAGCAGATATGGCCTATGCGTTTTGCGGACAGTTCCGCTTCATCAGGGCCTTGAGGGTAGCAGCACAGTAGATATCGTGTAAATTTCATAAACTGTGGACTGAGGACACCAACTCAGAGAGACATGGATTTTGCCTTTGTTCCCTACCGTGCCTTCCTCTTATTCCCTCCAGTGCCTTCTTTCCATTCTCTCCAGTGTCTTCTTGTCATCCCCCCTCATTGCCACCTTCTTATTATTTCCAGTGTCTTCTGCTCACTTTCTCCCATGTCTTCTTTTAATTCCCTCCAGTGTCCTCTAATTTCCTCCAGTGCCTTCTCATTCCCCTCATTGTCTGCTTCTTATCCCCTCCAATGTCTTTTGCTAATTCCCTTCAATGATTCTTCTCATTTCCTCCAGTGCCTTCTCATTCCCCCCAATGTCTTCTACTCATTCCCACTAGTGTCTTCTCGTTCCCCAGTGTCCTCTTCTCATTCCCTCCAGTGTCCTCTTCTCATTCTCTCCAGTGTCCTCTTCTCATTCTCTCCAGTGTCCTCTTTTCATTCCCTCCAGTGTCTATTTCTCATTCCCACCAGTGTCTTCTTCTTATTCCCCACAATTTCCTCTTTTCATTCCCTCCAGTGTCCTCTTCTCATTCCCTCCAGTGTCCTTTTCTCATTCCCACCAGTGTCTTCTTCTCATTCCCCACAATGTCCTCTTTTCATTCCCTCCAGTGTCCTCTTCTCATTCCCTCCAGTGTCCTTTTCTCATTCCCACCAGTGTCTTCTTCTCATTCCCCACAATGTCCTCTTTTTATTCCCTCCAGTGTCCTCTTCTCATTCCCCACAATGTCCTCTTTTTATTCCCTCCAGTGTCCTCTTCCCATTCCCTCCAGTGTCCCTTTCTCATTCCCACCAGTGTCTTTATCTCATTCCCCACGATGTCCTCTTTTTATTCCCTCCAGTGTCCTCTTCTTATTCCCTCAAGTGTCCTTTTCTCATTCCCACCAGTGTCTTCTTCTCATTTCCCACAATGTCCTCTTTTCATTCCCTCCAGTGTCCTCTTCTCATTCCCTCCAGTGTCCTTTTCTCATTCCCACCAGTGTCTTCTTCTCATTCCCCACAATGTCCTCTTTTTATTCCCTCCAGTGTCCTCTTCCCATTCCCTCCAGTGTCCCTTTCTCATTCCCACCAGTGTCTTTATCTCATTCCCCACGATGTCCTCTTTTCATTCCCTCCAGTGTCCTCTTCTTATTCCCTCCAGTGTCATTTTCTCATTCCCACCAGTGTCTTCTTCTCATTCCCCACAATGTCCTCTTTTCATTCCCTCCAGTGTCCTCTTCTCATTCCCTCCAGTGTCCTTTTCTCATTCCCACCAGTGTCTTCTTTTCATTCCCCACAATGTCCTCTTTTCATTTCCTCCACTCTCCGTGATAATAAGGGTCTTTTTGCCCCATGTTAAAGATGGCCCACTCTCAGGACAGTGCGCCTCTAAATTTTGCGCCCGGGAGATATCCCCATGCCCACACTACGCCACTGCCATTACCCACAGAACTCATGACATTACCCCATTACCCACAGAATTCATCATATGACCCCATCACCCACAGAACTCATCACATGACCCCATCAACCACAGCACTTATCACATGACCCCATCATGCACCCAAAAAATATTCCCTGTATCAATGATCCTCAAAGCCATACCAAATAGTAACCCAGAAACCCTTTAAATAATTGGATAGTAGGAAGAGGGTACCTTGTATAGGGGGTGCCAGATGGAGGCACAGCATTGTGAGGAGGTAGGCAGAGCTCAGCATAGTCCTACCGGACAGTCAGAGGTGACAATGACAGGAGATGAGGAAGGAGGAGCGATATATGTCCATACATACACATTGCGTCATCATCATGCCATGTGCCCCTCCTCCTGCGCAACCATGACAATACGATGTATGCATAAGTATACTATAATGACAATATAATAATATACTATACTAAGTATACTATAATGACAATAATATAAGTTTTGCATACATTATGGTTTTTCCAGACTAGGTACAGCTTTCATTTCCATATTTTAGAGCCATCCATAAATGATTGTTGGTACCTCCTTCTCCAGCCTCTCCAGGTTGTTTATCAAACATGTAATGTTATATGAAGTATGGTTACAATAATCCCCTCCCTGGGTACATGTATGCATTGAATTTGTCTGAAGCAGATGATGTGAGGATCAGCAATTCCTGTTTATACATTGGGGGGGGGTAATGGGGGGTACCCTGGACATAGACCTTCATATGTGTTCTGCTACATACAACCCCAGATCATCCGAACACTAAGATGAGACTCTTCATTGTATGGGAAAAAGACAAGTTTCTAGGAAAACGATAATGAAAGGCAATAAGACATAAATATCCAATGAAAACAGAGCTGCAATCGACTTAATAACATTGTAATATTATAAAGTGAAAAAAAAGCAAAACACCACAAGAAACATAAATCACGTCACAGGAAAATGGCGCCCATCCGCACACAGTCTCAGAACACTGTGTAAACCTTGTGTAGTGCTATCCCCCTGAGGGCCGCTTAAAGATACTTGACCCCAATGGTTGCCCTGACCTTGCAAGTCCCCTGACACCTCTGACACCCTGGGTTCGGACATTTCAACAATAGCAAATGTAATACACAGACACCAAGTTAAGACACAGCAATCAAATAAGTCTTTACTTAAAGTTTAGCAGTTGGCTAAAATCAACAGGATGTGACTTAGGCAAGTATAATACTACTGTCAGGCTCTTGGCACAAATAAACAAGAAGCATATGGATATAGAGCTTTAGTAGAATAAAGAGCAGTAACCAGTAATCTAATTAAGGCCTGTGGCAGACTCACCGGGGACAGAGGCTTTTGGAGGGGACTGAATGCTAGCCTCTTGCCTACCGATTATGGGCCCTGGCATTTGGGGGAATGGTGCTCTTTGTGAGCTGTATGCCTGGGAAATCTTGAGATGGTATTACTTTGGATTCAGGTCCATACCCCCCCAAGACACACATACTCTGGGAACCCTGTGTATGCCATATTGGAAATGGTGACTGGATATATGTAAAGACTATTCTTGGTTTGTTTGATTCTGAACTCAACATGTTAGTTGAGAGAGCTGATCACATTGGCCTGTAGAACTGGGTAGGAGCCGGACAGTCTACTCCTACTATAGTTTGTTGCCTACTAGGCTGAGGAGGGGGCGAGATCACTGTTTGTATTGTTAATTGTAATTAGCTCCTGCTATTGTGAGAAGGTGTCCTGTGTTTATACTACTGTGTGAAGCTCGGTGACCACAGGTCTGTCCTAAAGGTCATGTCTCTGAGTCACCTAGTCTAGGTAAATGATTTAGTAAACTAGCTCATGTTAATTAGGTTTCTGGTTACAGTTGTATTGTTAGAGTAATATGAGCAGGGGGTGGGAACCTCCTCTTTAACTGTATATAAAGACTTGTAATTTTGGTTTTAATAAAAGAGTCCATGTTTAGCAACTAAACAAGTGTCGTCTAGTTTTGTGCATGTGAGCGGTTGGAATATCTGATATCTGTATTCAGACTGGGAGGAAGTGGTATATGACGAAAGCACTCAAGCGGAGTGTGGGACGTTTCGTTACAAGGCCTATGGCCACATGTCAGAAAAGGGAAGGAGAATGACTAGTTTATGCCACCACAACCCCAAAGAACACAGATTCTCAATAATATTCACAGGTTCTACACAAAATATAAGACCCTGGTCTCTAAGAAAAGAGTTCTTTGGTATTATGGGTTGGTAATGTACCCAATGTTCCTTCTAGTGGGGGGGGGGGGGACAGAGGAGTCCTTGGTTGCAGATGTCCTGGGTCGTTGGCTAGCTCAAGCAAAGGGGGCCCAATGTAATTTCTGGATCATAGCACCCAAATATTGCAACAATGGATGTAAGTGTCTCTTTATATGGTTTTAGAGAGAAAGGCAAAGCAAAGTTGTCTGCATGCAGTGTCTCATGGGGTGTAAAGAGGGTGGGCTTCCGCCAATCTGGGCAACACCAGGCTCAAAGGAATGGCGGTAATATCCTGTTGCAGGCTCCTGCAGGCGGTAATATCCTGTTGCAGGCTCCTGCAGGTGCTGTGCTCAGGGAGCAGTGCTCGACTGCACACCCTACAGCACTGTAGTTCAGTTGGATCTGTGATACAGGCAAAGAGGGTGACCTCTCGATTGTCACCAGACCGTCCAGAACTGCAGATGGTGGATGCGTCCACAGTAGCTCACTGGAGGCTCTCCCTTTGACCTAGAAAGGGCATGTGTGCTGCTCAGGCTCAGTAGAGAGGGGGTATGCAAACGGTACATCCTTAGCAGCTGCTAGAGTGTGGTCAAGGGATGGAGCCTGTCCTGGCTCCTACAAGCGCTTAAGAGACAAATGGGTAGCATCTGGAAGTCGCACATCTAAGGTGTCCTAGAGAAGTGAATAGAGTGGCAACCTCAGCCTGGTCTAATCTCAGGTTGCCACTCTATTCACTTCTCTAGGAAATCTTAGATGTGCGACTTCCAAAGGCTATCCTTTTGTCTTTTGGAACCATTTATATACATTTTCAGTTAGCTCATAATCAGTTTGCTTACAGGTCAGGGCTACGGCCATTGCCCACCCAGTAGTGTCAGAGGACGGGCCAAGATTACCCCCTACCCAATGGATAGTAGTGGGGTCTAGCATGGGGTTCTGTCTATGAATATTGGGAATCAGTTCATCAGAGATTTCTGCTAGAATGTCATAAGTGAGTCTCTTTGGGGGGGTTTATCTTCCGTCTCAGTCTCTCTTCCATCTCGAGAATTCTTCAGACATAGGAATGGAGTTTATGTCCAAATTCCAAGCACCAATGGAATGATGGGGTTCCAATGAAGGATGAGCAGAATTGAACTCAGCTACGGGAAGAGCTGCAACTTCAGTATGGTCAGGTGGGTGTACGTGAACTTCACAAGATTCCTCATCTGATAGTGGGACTCCAACTTCACAGGTCCAGTCTGGTTCCGGTAGTATTAGGTCTATGTCATTGAAGCTGATCAAACCTCCAAAACCCCTTCAGTTGAAGGACTACTGTTTTCGGTCTTGACTTCTCTAACCCTTTCGGGTAGAGACAAAATCTCCACACCTGGACTTGAAGAGCTCTCCCTTCCTCCTTCAGTGGTGCAGAATAAGTTTCTTGTGTTAGGGACTATAACCAGTAAGGCACTATCTCTTCATCTTCACTGTTCTCATCTTTCACCAATGGAAGTGGTCTTGGGCGCCGTCGGTGCAGCAAGGTTCGGGTGGGTCTACTTGAGCAGTATTGGGGAGTGGAAGCAGATGCCAAATCTTCAAAGGGCCTGCTTTTCCTTCTGGGCAAATTTGATACACCGGTAGTTCAGGAAGCTGCTTGCAGATAATATATGGTTGAGGTCGCCAATGATCTGCTAGCTTATGCTTCCCAGGTGCCCCCACGTTTCTCAACAACACACGATCCCTGGGCTGAAGATCCTGCACCTTCACTTTTAAGTCAAAATTCTTTTTATTTCTTTGTGCTTGGGTAGTAGCATTCTCTACTGCCTTCTCATAAGCTTGTTTAAGGTTTTTCTGTAGTGTATCCACAAATCCCTTACTTTTACAATTGCTCCACAGACGTTGTTTATTACCTTACATGACGTTGTAAGTTGTTGTATGATGGCCGACATGTAAATTTGGAGCCTTGGAATGTGAAACACACCGAGAAGGGAAAACCCCATTGATATGTCATTTGATTGCGTTGTAATACTTGGAGTAAGGGTTTTAAAGCCCTTCTTTTGTTGATTGCACATTGGGACAAATCTGCAAAAAGCTGGCAGTTATGTCCTTGGAAGGTGAGAGTTTCTTTATTCCTTGCTGCAGATAGTAGTTGTTCTTTTGTCCTGTAGAAATTAAACTTGGCAATGATATCACGAGGTGGACGGTCAGATTTCTTGGGTGTTAGGGCTCTATGAACCCTGTCCATTTCCAGTCGCTCCACCGGGAAAGCTGGTTGTAGTTCCCGGAAAAGTGCTGTTTTTGTGGCTTGTAAGTCAATTTGAGTTTCAGGAATACCTCTAATGCGCAGATTGGAGCATCAGGCACGGTTTTCATAGTCCTCCAGTCTCGTCCCTAATATTGCATTTTCTTCCTTGAGGTTGTCAATTTCAGTAGAACAATTCACATTCTAATTTCCGATGTCATCTACTCTGGTTTCAAGTGTGGACCCAGCTCTCTTATCTCCTTGGTAAGGCTGGTGGTAATGTGGTCAGAAGTGCGTTTCAATGCTTTTTGAAGCATGTTTTCAACTTGCTTCAACATAACTGGTGAAACTATTTCATCCTGAGGTGAATCCTCCAAATTCTCACAATCTAATTCTGAATCATTTGATGAAGTCTGTGAGGTGATATTTGTCTTTAAATTCATATCGGCGCAGCTGGAGGTTCCTGAGGCAGACTACAGTGGTGCCATTTTAGATGTGCTATGAGGCGGTGCCGTTTTTTTGGTTTTAGGCTTCATATTCAGTCTAGGACCACTGGGAATAAACCCCCCGTGTTCAGGAGTGCTGCGGGCACAGGTAGGTATTAGGGATGAGCCGAACACCCCCCGGTTCGGTTCACACCAGAACCTGCGAACGGACCGAAACTTCGCACGAACGTTAGAACCCCATTGAAGTCTATGGGACTCGAACGTTCAAAATCAAAAGTGCTAATTTTAAAGGCTAATTTGCATGGTATTGTCCTAAGAAGGGTTTGGGGACCCGGGTCCTGCCCCAGGGGACATGGATCAATGCAAATAAGTTTTAAAAACTGACGTTTTTTCGGGAGCAGTGATTTTAATAATGCTTAAAGTAATAACAAAAAGTGAAATATTCCTTTAAATATCGTATCTGGGGGGTTTCTATAGTATGCCTGTAAAGTGGCACGTGTTTCCCGTGCTTAGAACAGTCTGACAGCAAAATTACATTCTTAAAGGGATAAAAGTCATTTAAAACTGCTTGCTGCTTTAATGTAATGTCGGGTCCTGGCAATATGGATGAAAATCAGTGAGACAAATGGCATGGGTACCCCCCAGTCCATTACCAGGCCCTTTGGGTCTTGTATGGATATTAAGGGGAACCCCGCACCCAAATTAAAAAAGGAAAGGCGTGGGGCCACTAGGCCCTATATACTCTGAACAGCAGTATACAGGCGGTGCAAACAAGACAGGGACTGTAGGTTTGTTGTTAAGTAGAATCTGTTTGTAGTTTTGAACTGGTACATTTTTAACGTGTTTAGCTCCAGCCAAAAAATCTATTTTTAAGCTTTTTGGAAAACATAGGGAAGGGTTATCACCCCTGTGACATTTGTTTTGCTGTCTGTGCTCCTCTTCAGAAGATTTCACCTCACTTTCTGTCCTATTGACAAATGTTTTTTGAAAAATTGGGGTTTTTAGTGAAACAAATATTGGTGATAAAGCGTAAGTGGAAAGAAGACACGTTTTTCCCATCTTAACTCTTACAGGAGAGAATTTCCCTTCCTAGGGGTAGATTTCATCTCACTTCCTGTTGTCTCCTTCCGTTTGCAAGTAGGAGTCGTTTGTAAGTTGGATGTTTGAAAGTAGGGGCCTGCCCTATATACTCTGCAGAAATTGGGGCCTTAGGTGTTGGTGTTGCCACAACACTGTAAGCCCTCACAGGGCCCTGCTGTGAAATATTAGATCAAGAATTATAATTACATGTCCCTGTTGAACAGGGGCTGAAAAATTGGGCCTTAGGCACTGGTGCTGGTGCCACAACACTGCAACCCCTCACAGATACTCTAGCTGGAACGCAGGAACAAGTCCTGCTGCAAAGTATTGCATCAAAAATTGTAATTACACACCCCTGTTAAACAGGGGCAGAAAAATTGGGCCTTAGGCACTGGTGGCGGCGCCCAGAACCAAAAATGTTCTTACAAGCTATCAGCATGATCATTGAGGAGGAAGAGGATAATTACTCAGCATAACAGGATAGTCACTCAGCATCAGCATAGGCAGTCTTTGAAGGAATCTGACATTTCAAAAAAAATTATTTGGTTACATCAGCATCAGGTGCTTGGTATCTGGTGGTGATCCAAGACTGATTCATTTTTATGAAGGTCAGTCGATCGACTGAGTCGATGGACAGGCGCACCCTGTGATCGGTTACAAAGCCTCCAGCAGCAGTGAATGTGCGTTCTGAATGAACGCTAGATGCAGGACAGGCCAGTAGCTCAATTGCATACTGTGCAAGCTCTGGCCAGTGGTCCATCCTCAAGACCCAGGAACCCAGAGGTTTTTATGGTGGGAAAGGTGTCCAAGTCAGATCTTGCTCCTAGGTAACTGGTCACTAGATAGGGAGGGATGGGGGGATTGTTTGGAGTGTGGCCCTAAATTAGTTATTTCCTCTAGAGACAAGCTAATACAGGTAAAATTCCTGCACAGGATATATTATACGCCCCAAAGACTCCACAAGATGTACCCAGACAAGGACCCGGAGTGTCCCAGGTGTAAAGAACATGTAGGAACCTTCTTTCACATGTTCTGGGACTGTCCTATTATCTCCACCTACTGGATGAAAGTTTTTGGGGAAGTAAACTCCAGATTGCAACTATCGCTCCCAATGTCACCTGAACTAGCCTTACTGGGTGTTCACGAAGACGAGCAACGTTCCCACCATTTACAATTGCTAATCTCATCAGCAAAGGAAAATATAAGGTAAGTATCTGTCATTCAATTTTCCCGTTTTCCTGACGGCTCCATGTCTGCACAGCTGGGAGGTAACTAGACCCACAGGGAAGGGTTAATGCTACACACTCCTTAATTCTGGCTAAAATCAAAAGCCAGGAATGCCTCTGCCAAACTCAACTGTCATTAAGGGTGCTTCTATACAGCAATGAGCCATGAGCGTATATATATTGATCATAGCTGCCTTGCAGCTCGTCTCTGGGAACACTTGGCCTGCTGTTACTCACAAGGCCAAAACACTTCTAGTGGAGAGTGCTGTGATCGCCCTGGCACAGGTAACCCTTCGACTTGTTGCCAATAAGACCAGAGCCCCAGTGCTGCACTACACTCCTGCCATCCATGTGAGTCAGGTCAGAATAGTGGAGGCAGTTTATGCAGAGGGTGGGTACAATATCATAGAGGGAGGGCATACGTTCAAGAATGAACTTCGGGGGGAAATTATTTTTACCTTCAGATTACATTAATGATAGACATTATTAATAATGTGAATTACAGAGAACATTTATCATACAGTATGACTCTAAAAGTGTCAGAACACGGCTTGATTGTTTATTTGAGAACACCATAAACCAGCTCTGGGATTCTCTGGAAGAGCGATCTCACAAAAGCCTCTTCTGTGGCCATTTGGTAGTATAATTTATGGACTGTGTAGAATACCATTTCAAAGGGTTCAACTGAAGTGGGAATTGAACAGGAACTTCTCGATCATAAACTGTCAGCGAAATTTGGTTGTATGCAAAGCACACAGCCAAATCTCCTGTTTCTAATCACAATAACAATTTCGTCTAATGATATAAATGCATCTCACCTTTTGATCGTATCCATCCTCTGGTGTGTGCCCCTTTCAGACAACTAGACAAAACACATGTTTACGGTTCCAGTTCCAAGATCACACTGCAGCCAGCCTGCCTCAGCTGTCTGAGTGAGCCACTTTATTAGCATATCAATAGGAAGTCCCGAAGCTCGAGGGTTCGGCCTCCAACAGCCAAACACACCTCTTACAAAGCTTGTGACCTCACAGGATATGACCTCACAGGATGTAAGTGACCATATAAGGATTTAACAACAGAACACAAAACAACCACCAATTACTACAGGACATGATACAATATACTAAATGACGATGACTAAAGTTCCTCGTGCATGGGATATTATCTGCAGGTGTACGTCATGGCACCCCAAACATGTTGATCAGGCATACCAGGGGTGACAAGAGCAAACCACCGCTAAACCGATAATGTCTTTGCAGAGCGAACACACCCTCACCAGACGATCGTTCTGTGCGTTGCACAGGGGCCCTTTTGCTGGCGGACATGTCCTCTCTCTGCAAACACCTCTCTCCAAACACCAGGAAGTTTTCCACTACCTAACAGGTCTCAACCAGCGTTGGTCTGCCCCAGTCAGCTCTTTAGAGCGGGCTGTGGTTGAACACACACTGGGAGACTTATGACAATACATTAATATAAAATTTTCCACAACAGTCCCTCCCCTTGTCATATGATCCCATGTGTCCCTCGATGAACCCTGATTTTCTTCTTAGTCCATAAAAAGTAAAACACGGCTTGACATGTAGACTTTGTTGGAGATGACGTGGTGAGCTGTAGTAGTCGCCGGTCGGTCTGGGATCCTCTGTGTCTTGTACGTGGGTCGGGCTTCGGGGCATCTCATCAGGGAAGATGTGGTCATCTGCTCAGGCTCTAGTCACGCGTCCAATCAGGCAACAGGAGCACCTCATCATGGCATATAGAAGGAATAGAAACAAAAACAAGATGAGTATATATACCCCTACTTCCTTCACTAAGATCCGCTGCAAGATAAAAATTAAATCCCCAAAGATTCCCAAACCCTTAAAAAGGATTCCAACCTTCACTATCTATAGCTCTGGCTTTGCCTTTCAGGGATCTAAACCTTATCCATATGGGCCTGAACTTTGTCACTACTATCCCCGATCCAGATATAACAATCTTTACTTATGAATTCCCAGAATCCCTTGGACTGTGGGAACTTCCTTGTAGCTTCAACAGTTACATGAAAACATCCCATCCTCAATGGATGAGAAATTGTTCAAGCGTTTCATGAGCTCAAGCCCCCACTGTGTACAAGCAATTCCCTTCCAGCTGTCCCTGCCATTCTTACCTTCTCTCACGCCATCAGATCCTCACGATCGGCCGCGACATAAGATGCTGGGACAAGTTTCACCAGCACACATGAACCTCATGCCTTACGGGAAATTACCTTATAAGCTGTAGATCCACATTAATACCAAACTACAGTGGAAGCACATTTGTGGGCTACCTAGTTATCCCGATACCAAAGCTGGCAAGAACCAGAACTATTGTTAAAATTATAATTAATTTTACCCTCTAGAAATGTTTTGTTAAGTTCTTTCGACAGGTGTCTGTTTGGATTTTGCTAGTCTGTCAAAACTCCTCACACCAATATGAATGTCACATATAGCATGTACCGCCGTCATCGCTGGGGCACTAGTAGACCCGACCATGTGTCCTGTTCTCTTTCTTAGCTAGTTGGGATGCTTTTCATCGTTACCCTTGCCAAAATTTATTAAACAAAAAATATAAATGAACAAAGATACTTCTCTACTCTTTTGTGGTTGATCCGCTTCTTGCAGTGGCTGGCGTGGTCTCATCCCTCAAGCTTCTTTACAATGTCCCAGTCACCTGGTTGGAAAGAATGTAAACTGGTTATTGTGCCAGGGTCCAGGATGGACTCGTGAACCCTGTGGTGGACCTTTTGAAGTTCATGTTACAGTGATTGCACCTACCCCATCAACTGAGAATGTAGGTGACAGCTAATGAGGAAAGTACAACTCTGTTTTTGGTTGACCTCCAAACAAACCTCATATGACAATAACCCAGACATCGGGACTGTGGTCACTGCATAACCTGTGCGTGGCTTACCATCCGGGGTGTAATACCTGGAACCAGTGACAAAAAGGTTCTTAGCATCTGGGATGGGAGCCTCCTTCACCAGACTGCTGCTTGCTGATTCAAATTCCATCAAAGAAAGACAGTCTTGGCACAAACTTGGTTAGAATTACAAAGGTTAGTATTGTTGGTTTGAAAATGTGTCATTCTCACCACTCTCATCCCCCCTTTTCTTCCCTCCTCATTACAAACTGGAGGAAGACATGCAGGGTTTAGAATGGTGCAGAATAAAACAGTGAAATAGCCTATGATACTTTTACCTTCTTATACACCTGTACACACACTTCCAGAAACTCTTCGGACCTGAAAAGATACTTATAAACAAAAGTTATTACTCTATCCTTCAAAGAATGGTAAACAATACAACATTCATGTACATTGGTAAATTGTCACTGACATCACACAAAACCGATAATAACTAAACCCTCTGTAAATCTTACTTTCACGTTTTGTTACTAAAATACAACAGCCGCGACACGCAAGAGGGCTGTCACGGGAGGTTCAAACATCTTGTTACCACATACAAACAATGAGACAAAGACAAACATTTAGATACAAATGTGGGGGAGATATTTCATAGTTCCCAAAAACGAAAAAAATAAAAAATAAAAACGACCAGATGGAATGCTGCCTTCACTCTTTTAGCGATAGAAAAGAATAGAATTTGAAAGGCACGAGAGCATTTCGAAATCTTTGCATGGACTAGCCACACAAAGTTCAAAAACAGGCCTGTGTATTTTTAATCACACAAACGTGTACTACGCATCCCTCAACTCACTCAACATTACAGATTTCTGAAGCCACAGCTGAACTACTTCCAAGGTATTTTTATTCTGGGGTCTCGTACCTCCAGGCATCAAAAGTACCTTCCAAAGGAGTACACCTTACTGTACCCTCCGACCATATCTGCCAATCTTTAAGGGGTCTCATGTCCGGAGCCCCAAACCAGATCTCATGTGAGGTGCAGCTGTCTGACTGGTGTGGAGCCTCATTTTTGTCCTCCAACACATGGACGGCACATTACCCATGATGATTCAAATCGCTTTTTTGGCGAACTCAGCGTCCAGAGAACCCTGCGCTTTATTTTCGGAGCGATTATGGTTTGCGCCTTTGTCACCATAATCGACCCCCGCATTCCGATTATTATACACGGCCTCCCGGTGTGCTAGCGTACTAATCCTCACATTTACATGCTCTACAACCGGTTATCGGCAGCCCTATAAATGTGTTGTCAGACAAACTACAAAGCACCATAAAATCCTCCACTATTCAAAACAATATTATGGCTTCTCTCTGTACCCCGATATTACAACAATAACTTGGATGCCTCCTGTTTGCTCTCTACCCAAAACTGTATTACAGTATAAACCTTCATATAATTTAAAAATAAAAATGATTTTGTCCTTCCAAACACAAGTCAAAAGACCCCAAGCCCCTCCCACCAACTTCCTGTTGCACACCTGAGTAGGAAGAGGGAGGGGGAGGGGAAGCCTCAAATAGCTTCATATTTTGTCTATCAAGACATTAGATAATTCTATGGCTAAACATCAACAAATAAAAACTTTTGTCCAGGAGTGGGTGGAATAAACCCCCATATTGTAAATGGGAGGGAATCCCCCTTGACTCACATATCCCCTGGGAAGTCAAACCACAAGTTTTGACAGAAATACCACACAACAGTGTAGCAAAAGCCAAAAACTGAAACTCCTGCAAAAAAGATGACTGAAGGAGGACCAAAGTCTTTTCCCTTCCACTGCAAACCACAAACAAAATGTCGCCATTAACACATGAAATTTAGTTGTTGATCCCGCCAAAATCGAGATTTCTTCACTAGAAACATAAACTTCTTTAAGACAACTGGTATAAAAACCTAAATGATTCTACTGGAAATGGAATTCAGTACAAAACCAGAGATATTTCGCTCGAGACTAAAATCAGCAGAAACAAAAAGTCAGTTGCAGCAATCGAAAATCGGTCCACGGCAAAATGGTGAATGAAACCCGGACTACAGAAAAATGGCCGACATTAACAAATGACAAGACAAACCAGGATTTCTTAAACAATACACTCTATTTGACTCTGATGCCGCGTACACACGGTCGGACTTTTCGTCTACAAAAGTCCAACGGACGCTGACGGACTAAAGCTGGCTGGTAATCCGATCGTGTGTGGGCTTCTCCGGACTTTCAACGGACTTTTTTAGCCTCAAATCCGACGGACTTTAGATTTGAAACATGCTTCAAATCTTTACGTCGTAAGTACGACGGACCCCGAAATCCGCTCGTCTGTGTGCTAGTCCGACGGACAAAAACCCATGCTAGGGCAGCTATTGGCTACTGGCTATGAACTTCCTTATTTTAGTCCGGTGTACGTCATCACGTACGAATCCGTCGGACTTTTGTGTGGTCGTGTGTAGGCAAGTCCGTTCGTTAGAAAGTCTGCCGCAAGTCCGCCGAAGGTACGTCGGAAGTCTGTCGGACAGGCTGTCGGACTTTTGTAGACGAAAAGTCCGACCGTGTGTACGCGGCATGAGAGTTAGAACTCCCCCATGCTATTATCTAGAAACCTGAGACCCCCACAGGGTGTAAACAGCTCCTATTGTGATGTCCCAACAATGCATGGGCACTTGGATATGCGACAGGCATTTCAACTTAAAACCAATATTCAATACAGAAAACGCAATAGTTTCCCTAAAAAGTATGTTAACAGTACAAAAATAGAATTCACAAAATGGTGCCTAGAAGCCAGATTGTAGCTTAAAGCACATGGCTTTGCACACACAAAGGAATACACAATGGAGCAGCTTCCCCTATAGGAGGGCTCACAGGTCTTCAAAATGGCCGCCGATGCACATGGTGACCACAACAAAGGCCAGACCCCAACAAAATGGCGCATTTTCTTCCTCCTGACACTCCTCCACTCAGGGTGACCCAAAACCCTTCCAGGAGCAGATCATTCCTCTACAATCTCTGTGATGGAAGGTCACCCCTTCCTCCTGACACCACTCTTCTTAGGGTGACCCAGAACCCTTCCAGGGACAGATCATTCTTCTACTATCTCTGTGATGGAAGGTCACCCCTTCCTCCTGACACCACTCTTCTCAGGGTGACCCAGAACCCTTCCAGGGACAGATCATTCCTCTACAATCTCTGTGATGGAAGGTCACCCCTTCCTCCTGACACCACTCTTCTCAGTGTGACCCAGAACCCTTCCAGGGACAGATCATTCCTCTACAATCTCTGTGATGGAAGGTCACCCCTTCCTCCTGACACCACTCTTCTTAGGGTGACCCAGAAACCTTCCAGGGACAGATCATTACTCTACAATCTCTGTGATGGAAGGTCACCCCTTCCTCCTGAAACTCCTCCACTCAGGGTCACCCAAAACCCTTCCAGGAGAAGATCATTCCTCTACAATCTCTGTGATGGAAGGTCACCCCTTCCTTTTGACACCACTCTTCTTAGGGTGACCCAGAACCCTTCCAGGGACAGATCATTCTTCTACAATCTCTGTGATGGAAGGTCACCCCTTCCTCCTGACACTCCTCCACTCATGGTGACCCAAAACCATAGCTCTCAACTGTCCCTGATTTCGAAGGACTGTCCCTGATTCGGAGCAATGTCCCTCTGTCCCTTATTCCTCCTCATTGGTCCCTCATTTTGGTCTGATCTATATAGATGTATAAAAAAAGCACTTTTTATCTTGCAAAAAGTGTTTTCCAGCCCTAAACATTCATCTGCCAAAACCCTTTCAGGGGCAGATCATTCCTCTATATTCTCTGTGATGGAAGGTCACCCCTTCCTCCTGACACCGCTCTGCTCAGGGTGACCCAGAACCCGTCCAGGGTGATGTGGAAATATGAGGCCTACAATGATTTTTACCTTCAGATTACATTAATGCAGGGGCGTCGGGAGGGGGTGGCTAGACGTGGCTGAAGCCCCGAATGTGCCCTCGAAAAGCCCCGAGTCTCAGGCATGCAGCTCTCCATTGTAAGCCCCGAGCGGCGAGCGCCGGGATCGATCTGATCCCGAGCCCCGCCGAGTTTGGCCAAGTGCCATAGCAGGTCCCGCCTTCTGGAGCCTGCAACGCCTATGATGGATGTCCCCCTGGTCCAATGCCAGGACCGCGGGATGTGTGACGTCCATCATAGGCGCTGCAGGCTCCAGAAGGCGGGAATTACAATGCGGCCGCCGCGCCACATCCCCGCTCGGCGCTCGGGCAGACCACTCTCCTCTCCTCCTCAGCTCCTCCTCCTCTGACTGACTGTCTGTCTGACTGCCTGGCTGCTGTGACACCACACACCACGGCTGAGGTAGGTCAGACAGTGTATGTAAATATCAGTGTATGTGGGTCAGGCAGGTCAGTGTAGGTAGGTCACTGTATGTAAATGTCATTGTAGGTAGGTCAGTGTAGGTGGGTCAGTGTAGGTAGGTCACAACTGTCAGTGTAGGTAGGTCAGTGTAGGTAGGTCACTACCGTCAGTGTAGGTAGGTCAGTGTAGGTAGGTCAGTACCATCAATGTATGTAGGTCAGTGTAGGTAGGTCAGTGTAGGTAGGTCAGTGTAGGTGGTCATTGTATGTAAATGTCAGTGTAGGTAGATCACTACCGTCAGTGTAGGTAGGTCAGTGTAGGTAGGTCGCTACCATGAGTGTAGGTAGGTCAGTGTAGGTAGGTCACTACCGTGAGTGTAGGTAGGTCAGTGTAGGTAGGTCACTACTGTCAGTGTAGGTAGGCCAGTGTAGGTAGGTCACTGTATGTAAATGTTGTAGGTAGGTCAGTGTAGGTAGGTCAGTGTAGGTAGGTCACTACTGTCAGTGTAGGTAGGTCAGTGTAGGTAGGTCACTACTGTCAGTGTAGGTAGACCAGTGTAGGTAGGTCACTGTATGTAAATGTCAGTGTAGGTAGGTCAGTGTAGGTAGGTCACTACTTTCAGTGTAGATAGGTCACTGCCATCAGTGTATGTAGGTCAGTGTAGGTAGGTTAGTGTAGGTAGGTCACTACCGTCAGTTTAGGTAGGTCAGTGTAGGTAGGTTAGTGTAGGTAGGTCACTACCATCAGTGTAGGTAGGTCAGTGTAGGTAGGTCAGTGTAGGTAGGTCAGTGTAGGTAGGTCACTACCATCAGTGTAGGTAGGTCAGTGTAGGTAGGTCATTGTATGTGAATGTCAGTGTAGGTAGGTCACTACTGTCAGTGTAGGTAGGTCAGTGTAGGTAGGTCATTGTATGTAAATGTCAGTGTAGGTAGGTCACTACCATGAGTGTAGGTAGGTCAGTGTAGATAGGTCAGTGTAGGTAGGTCAGTGTAGGTAGGTCAGTGTAGATAGGTCAGTGTAGGTAGGTCAGTGTAGGTAGGTCACTACCATCAGTGTAGGTAGGTCAGTGTAGGTAGGTCATTGTATGTGAATGTCAGTGTAGGTAGGTCACTACTGTCAGTGTAGGTAGGTCAGTGTAGGTAGGTCATTGTATGTAAATGTCAGTGTAGGTAGGTCACTGTATGTAAATGTCATTTTAGGTAGATTAGTGTAGGTAGGTCACTACCGTCAGTGTAGGTAGGTCAGTGTAGGTAGGTCACTACCGTCAGTGTAGGTAGGTCAGTGTAGATAGGTCACTACCGTCAGTGTAGGTAGGTCAGTGTAGGTAGGTCACTATCGTCAGTGTAGGTAGGTCAGTGTAGGTAGGTCATTGTATGTAAATGTCACTGTAGGTAGGTCTGTAGATGGTAGGTCACTACCGTCAGTGTAGGTAGGTCAGTGTAGGTAGGTCACTACCGTCAGTGTAGGTAGGTCAGTGTAGGTAGGTCACTACAATCAGTGTAGGTAGGTCAGTGTAGGTAGCTCACTACCATCAGTGTAGGTAGGTCACTACCATCAGTGTAGGTAGGTCAGTGCAGGTAGATCAGTGTAGCTAGGTCACTACCGTCAGTGTAGGTAGGTCAGTGTAGGTAGGTCATTGTATGTAAATGTCAGTGTAGGTAGGTCAGTGTAGGTAGGTCACTACCGTCAGTGTAGGTAGGTCAGTGTAGGTAGGTCAGTGTAGGTAGGTCACTACCGTCAGTGTAGGTAGGTCAGTGTAGATAGGTCACTACCGTCAGTGTAGGTAGGTCAGTGTATGTAGGTCAGTGTAGGTAGGTCATTGTATGTAAATTTCAGTGTAGGTAGGTCACTACCGTCAGTGTAGGTAGGTCAGTGTAGGTAGGTCACTACCATCAGTGTAGGTAGGTCACTACCATCAGGGTAGGTAGGTCATTGTATGTAAATGTCAGTGTAGGTAGGTCACTACCATCAGTGTAGGTAGGTCACTACCATCAGTGTAGGTAGGTCAGTGTATGTAAATGTCAGTGTAGGTAGGTCAGTGTAGGTAGGTCAGTGTAGGTAGGTCACAACTGTCAGTGTAGGTAGACCAGTGTAGGTAGGTCGCTGTATGTAAATGTCAGTGTAGGTAGGTCAGTGTAGGTAGGTCATTACCGTCAGTGTAGGTAGGTCACTGTAGGTCACTGCCATCAGTGTATGTAGGTCAGTGTAGGTAGGTCACTACCGTCAGTGTAGGTAGGTCAGTGTAGGTAGTTCAGTACCATCAATGTATGTAGGTCAGTGTAGGTAGGTCAGTGTAGGTAGGTCACTGTATGTAAATGTCAGTGTAGGTAGGTCAGTGTAGGAAGGTCACTGCCATCAGTGTATGTAGGTCAGTGTAGGTAGGTCAGTGTAGGTAGGTCACTACCATCAGTGTAGGTAGGTCAGTGTAGGTAGGTCATTGTATGTAAATGTCAGTGTAGGTAGGTCAGTGTAGGTAGGTCACTGTATGTAAATGTCAGCGTAGGTAGGTCAGTGTAGGTAGGTCACTACTGTCAGTGTAGGTAGGCCAGTGTAGGTAGGTCACTGTATGTAAATGTCAGTGTAGGTAGGTCAGTGTAGGTAGGTCACTGCTTTCAGTGTAAGTAGGTCACTGCCATCAGTGTATGTAGGTCAGTGTAGGTAGGTCAGTGTAGGTAGGTCATTGTATGTAAATGTCAGTGTAGGTAGGTCAGTGTAGGTAGGTCAGTATAGGTAGGTCACTACTGTCAGTGTAGGTAGGTCAGTGTAGGTAGGTCACTACCATCAGTGTAGGTAGGTCAGTGTAGGTAGGTCAGTGAAGGTAGGTCACTACCGTCAGTGTAGGTAGGTCAGTGTAGGTAGGTCACTACCGTCAGTGTAGGTAGGTCAGAGTAGGTAGGTCACTACCATCAGTGTAGGTAGGTCATTGTATGTAAATGTCAGTGTAGGTAGGTCAGTGTAGGTAGGTCAGTGTAGGTAGGTCACTACCGTCAGTGTAGGTAGGTCAGTGTAGGTAGGTCATTGTATGTAAATGTCAGTGTAGGTAGGTCAGTGTAGGTAGGTCAGTGTAGGTAGGTCACTACTGTCAGTGTAGGTAGGTCAGTGTAGGTAGGTCACTACCATCAGTGTAGGTAGGTCAGTGTAGGTAGGTCACTACCGTCAGTGTAGGTAGGTCATTGTATGTAAATGTCAGTGTAGGTAGGTCACTACCGTCAGTGTAGGTAGGTCAGTGAAGGTAGGTCACTACCGTCAGTGTAGGTAGGTCAGAGTAGGTAGGTCACTACCATCAGTGTAGGTAGGTCATTGTATGTAAATGTCAGTGTAGGTAGGTCAGTGTAGGTAGGTCACTACCGTCAGTGTAGGTAGGTCAGTGTAGGTAGGTCAGTGTAGGTAGGTCACTACCGTCAGTGTAGGTAGGTCAGTGTAGGTAGGTCATTGTATGTAAATGTCAGTGTAGGTAGGTCAGTGTAGGTAGGTCACTGTATGTAAATGTCATTGTAGGTAGGTCAGTGTAGGTAGGTCACTACTGTCAGTGTAGGTAGACCAGTGTAGGTAGGTCACTGTATGTAAATGTCAGTGTAGGTAGGTCAGTGTAGGTAGGTCACTACCATCAGTGTAGGTAGGTCAGTGTAGGTAGGTCATTGTATGTAAATGTCAGTGTAGGTAGGTCAGTGTAGGTAGGTCACTACCGTCAGTGTAGGTAGGTCAGTGTAGGTAGGTCACTACCGTCAGTGTAGGTAGGCCAGTGTAGGAAGGTCACTGTATGTAAATGTCAGTGTAGGTAGGTCACTACCATCAGTGTTGGTAGGTCAGTGTAGGTAGGTCAGTGTAGGTAGGTCACTACCGTCAGTGTAGGTAGGTCTGTGTAGGTAGGTCACTACCATCAGTGTAGGTAGGTCAGTGTAGGTAGGTCACTACCATCAGTGTAGGTAGGCCAGTGTAGGTAGGTCACTGTATGTAAATGTCATTGTAGGTAGGTCACTACCGTCAGTGTAGGTAGGTCAGTGTAGGTAGGTCACTACCATCAGTGTAGGTAGGTCAGTGTAGGTAGGTCAGTGTATGTAAATGTCAGTGTAGGTAGGTCACTACCGTCAGTGTAGGTAGGTCAGTGTAGGTAGGTCAGTGTAGGTAGGTCACTACCATCAGTATAGGTAGGTCAGTGTAGGTAGGTCACTACCGTAAGTGTAGGTAGGTCAGTGTAGGTAGGTCACTACCGTCAGTGTAGGTAGGTCAGTGTAGGTAGGTCACTACCGTCAGTGTAGGTAGGTCAGTGTAGGTAGGTCACTACCGTCAGTGTAGGTAGGTCAGTGTAGGTAGGTCACTACCGTAAGTGTAGGTAGGTCAGTGTAGGTAGGTCACTACTGTCAGTGTAGGTAGTTCAGTGTAGGTAGGTCACTACCGTCAGTGTAGGTAGGTCAGTGTAGGTAGGTTACAAATGTCAGTGTAGGTAGACCAGTGTAGGTAGGTCACTGTATGGAAATGTCAATGTAGGTAGGTCAGTGTAGGTAGGTCAGTGTAGGTAGGTCACTACCATCAGTGTAGGTAGGTCAGTGTAGGTAGGTCAGTGTAGGTAGGTCACTACCGTCAGTGTAGGTAGGTCAGTGTAGGTAGGTCACTTCCGTCAGTGTAGGTAGGTCAGTGTAGGTAGGTCACTACCGTCAGTGTAGGTAGGTCAGTGTAGGTAGGTCACTACCATCAGTGTAGGTAGGTCAGTGTAGGTAGGTCAGTGTAGGTAGGTCACTACCGTCAGTGTAGGTAGGTCAGTGTAGGTAGGTCACTACCGTCAGTGTAGGTAGATCAGTGTAGGTAGGTCACTACCGTCAGTGTAGGTAGGTCATTGTATGTAAATGTCAGTGTAGGTAGGTCACTACCGTCAGTGTAGGTAGGTCAGTGTAGGTAGGTCATTGTATGTAAATGTCAGTGTAGGTTGGTCACTACCGTCAGTGTAGGTAGGTCATTGTATGTAAATGTCAGTGTAGGTAGGTCAGTGTAGGTAGGTCAGTGTAGGTAGGTCACTACTGTCAGTGTAGGTAGGCCAGTGTAGGTAGGTCACTGTATGTAAATGTCAGTGTAGGTAGGTCACTACCATCAGTGTAGGTAGGTCATTGTATGTAAATGTCAGTGTAGGTAGGTCACTACCATCAGTGTAGGTAGGTCATTGTATGTAAATGTCAGTGTAGGTAGGTCAGTGTAGGTAGGTCAGTGTAGGTAGGTCACTACTGTCAGTGTAGGTAGGCCAGTGTAGGTAGGTCACTGTATGTAAATGTCAGTGTAGGTAGGTCACTACTGTCAGTGTAGGTAGACCAGTGTAGGTAGGTCACTGTATGTAAATGTCAGTGTAGGTAGGTCACTACCATCAGTGTAGGTAGGTCAGTGTAGGTAGGTCATTGTATGTAAATGTCAGTGTAGGTAGGTCACTGCCATCAGTGTATGTAGGTCAGTGTAGGTAGGTCAGTGTAGGTAGGTCATTGTATGTAAATGTCAGTGTAGGTAGGTCACTACCGTCAGTGTAGGTAGGTCAGTGTAGGTAGGTCACTACCATCAGTGTAGGTAGGTCAGTGTAGGTAGGTCACTACCGTCAATGTAGGTAGGTCAGTGTAGATAGGTCACTACCGTCAGTGTAGGTAGGTCAGTGTAGGTAGGTCACTACCGTCAATGTAGGTAGGTCAGTGTAGATAGGTCACTACCGTCAGTGTAGGTAGGTCAGTGTAGGTAGGTCATTGTATGTAAATGTCAGTGTAGGTAGGTCACTACCGTCAGTGAAGGTAGGTCAGTGTAGGTAGGTCACTACCGTCAGTGTAGGTAGGTCAGTGTAGGTAGGTCATTGTATGTAAATGTCAGTGTAGGTAGGTCAGTGTAGGTAGGTCAGTGTAGGTAGGTCACTACCGTCAGTGTAGGTAGGTCAGTACCATCAGTGTAGGTAGGTCAGTGTAGGTAGGTCATTGTATGTAAATGTCAGTGTAGGTAGGTCAGTGTAGGTAGGTCACTACTTTCAGTGTAGGTAGGTCACTGTATGTAAATGTCAGTGTAGGTAGGTCAGTGTAGGTAGGTCACTACTTTCAGTGTAGGTAGGTCACTGCCATCAGTGTATGTAGGTCAGTGTAGGTAGGTCACTGCCATCAGTGTAGGTAGGTCAGTGTAGGTAGGTCAGTGTAGGTAGGTCAGTGTAGGTAGGTCAGTGTAGGTAGGTCACTACCATCAGTGTAGGTAGGTCAGTGTAGGTAGGTCACTACCATCAGTGTATGTAGGTCAGTGTAGGTAGATCACTACCGTCAGTGTAGGTAGGTCAGTGTAGGTAGGTCACTACCATCAGTGTAGGTAGGTCATTGTATGTAAATGTCAGTGTAGGTAGGTCAGTGTAGGTAGGTCACTACCGTCAGTGTAGGTAGTTCAGTGTAGGTAGGTCAGTGTAGGTAGGTCACTACTGTCAGTGTAGGTAGTTCAGTGTAGGTAGGTCACTACCGTCAGTGTAGGTAGGTCAGTGTAGGTAGGTCATTGTATGTAAATGTCAGTGTAGGTAAGTCACTACCGTCAGTGTAGGTAGGTCAGTGTAGGTAGGTCAGTGTAGGTAGGTCACTACTGTCAGTGTAGGTAGTTCAGTGTAGGTAGGTCACTACCGTCAGTGTAGGTAGGTCAGTGTAGGTAGGTCATTGTATGTAAATGTCAGTGTAGGTAGGTCACTACCGTCAGTGTAGGTAGGTCAGTGTAGGTAGGTCACTAACGTCAGTGTAGGTAGGTCAGTGTAGGTAGGTCACTACCGTCAGTGTAGGTAGGTCAGTGTAGATAGGTCACTACCGTCAGTGTAGGTAGGTCAGTGTAGGTAGGTCACTACCGTCACTGTAGGTAGGTCAGTGTAGGTAGGTCACTACCATCAGTGTAGGTAGGTCAGTGTAGGTAGGTCACTACCATCAGTGTAGGTAGGTCAGTGTAGGTAGGTCATTGTATGTAAATGTCAGTGTAGGTAGGTCACTACTTTCAGTGTAGGTAGGTCACTGCCATCAGTGTATGTAGGTCAGTACTAGGGATGAGCCGAACACCCCCCGGTTCGGTTCGCACCAGAACCCGCGAACGGACCGAAAGTTCGCACGAACGTTAGAACCCCATTGACGTCTATGGGACTCGAACGTTCGAAATCAAAAGTGCTCATTTTAAAGGCTAATTTGCATGGTATTGTCCTAAAAAGTGTTTGGGGACCCGGGTCCTGCCCCAGGGGACATGGATCAATGCAAAAAAAAGTTTTTCGGGAGCAGTGATTTTAATGATGCTTAAAGTAAAAAAAAAAAAAGTGAAATATTCCTTTAAATATCGTACCTGGGGGGTGTCTATAGTATGCCTGTAAAGTGACGCGTGTTTCCCATGTTTAGAACAGTCCCTGCACCAAATGTCATTTTTAAAGGAAAAAATCTCATTTAAAACTGCTTGCGGGTTTAATGTAATGTCGGGTCATGGCAATATGGATGAAAATCAGTGAGACAAACGGCATGGGTACCCCCCAGTCCATTACCAGGCCCTTTGGGTCTTGTATGGATATTAAGGGGAACCCCGCACCCAAATTAAAATAAGGAAAGGTGTGGGGCCACCAGGCCCTATATACTCTGAACAGCAGTATACAGGCGGTGCAAACAAGACAGGGACTGTAGGTTTGTTGTTAAGTAGAATCTGTTTGTAATTTTGAACATTTTTAACGTGTTTAGCTCCAGCCAAAAAATCTTTTCTAAGCTTTTTGGAAAACATAGGGAAGGGTTATCACCCCTGTGACATTTGTTTTGCTGTCTGTGCTCCTCTTCAGAAGATTTCACCTCACTTTTTGTCCCAATGACAAATGTGTTTTGAAAATTTGGGTTTTTTTGTGGAACAAGGATTGGAAAGCATCAGTGGAAAGGAGAACTTGTTTTCCCATATTAACTCTTACAGGAGAGAATTTCCCTTCCTAGGGGTAGATTTCATCTCACTTCCTGTTGTCTCCTTCCGTTTGCAAGTAGGAGTCATTTGTAAGTTAGATGTTTGAAAGTAGGGTCCTGCCCTATATACTCAGCAGAAATTTGGGCCTTAGGTATTGCTGTGGCCACAACACTGTAAGCCCTCACAGGGCCCTGCTGTGAAATATTAGATCAAGAATTGTAATTACATGCCCCTGTTGAACAGGAGCTGAAAAATTAGGCCTTAGGCACTGGTGCTGGTGCCACAACACTGCAACCCCTCACAGACACTCTAGTTGGAACGCAGGAATGAGCCCTGCTGCAAAGTATTGCTTCAAAAATTGTAATTACACGCCCCTGTTAGACAGGGGCAGAAAAATTGGGCCTTAGGCACTGGTGCTGGTGCCACAACACTGCAACCCCTCACAGACACTCTAGTTGGAACGCAGGAACGAGCCCTGCTGCAAAGTATTGCTTCAAAAATTGTAATTACACGCCCCTGTTAGACAGGGGCAGAAAAATTGGGCCTTAGGCACTGGTGCTGGTGCCACAACACTGCAACCCCTCACAGACACTCTAGTTGGAACGCAGGAACGAGCCCTGCTGCAAAGTATTGCATCAAAAATTGTAATTACACGCCCCTGTTAGACAGGGGCAGAAAAATTGGGCCTGAGGCACTGGTGCTGGTGCCACAACACTGCAACCCCTCACAGACACTCTAGTTGGAATGCAGGAACGAGCCCTGCTGCAAAGTATTACATCAAAAATTGTAATTACACGCCCCTGTTAAACAGGGGCTGAAAAATTGGGCCTTAGGCACTGGTGGTGGCGCCCAGAACCAAAAATGTTCTTACAAGCTATCAGCGTGATGATTGAGGAGGAAGAGGATAATTACTCAGGGATAGTCACTCAGCATCAGCATAGGCAGTCTTTGAAGGGATCTGAGATTTCAAAAAAAATTATTCGGTTACATCAGCATCAGGTGCTTGGTAGCTGGTGGTGATCCAAGACTCATTCATTTTTATGAAGGTCAGCCGATCGACCGAGTCGGTGGACAGACGCACCCTGTGATCGGTTACCACGCCTCCAGCAGCACTGAATGTGCGTTCCGAAAGAACGCTGGATGCAGGACAGGCCAGTAGCTCAATTGCATACTGTGCAAGCTCTGGCCAGTGATCCATCCTCAAGACCCAGTAACCCAGAGGATTTTCGGTGGGAAAGGTGTCCAAGTCTGATCTTGCCCCTAGGTATTCCTGCACCATATAAAACAGACGCTGGCGATGGTTGCTGGAACCGATCATACCTTGGGGCTGCGGACCAAAAAATTGTCTGAACGCATCGGTCAGACGGCCACCTTCTCCACCGCTCCTTCTTTGACTGACCGAAGCCTCAGCAACACGTTGTCCAGAAACAGGAGTTTGTAACCTCCCAGTCTCTGGGAACGCGTTGCACAGACCTTTCTGCAAGGCCTCCCGAAGATGTTTCATCCTCTGCTCCCTCTGCGATGGCAAGATAAGGTCCGCAACCTTACCCTTGTAACGTGGATCAAGGAGGGTTGCCAGCCAGTATTGGTCCTTCTCCTTGATACCACGAATACGAGGATCCTTACGCAGGCTTTGCAGGATCAGGGAGGCCATGCAGCGTAGGTTTGCTGAGGCATTCGGTCCGGAGTCCTCTGGGTCACTAAGAACGACATGGTCCGCAGCCACCTCCTCCCAGCCACGTACAAGTCCATGTGTTTCTTGGGACTGATCCCTTAAAGACTGCTGCTGATGCTGAGTGCCAGGCTCCACCTCCATACTGACACAATCTTCCTCCTCCTCCTCTTCCTCCTCGTCCTCTTCCTGTGTGATCGGCGGGCACGCAGGAACACTGTCTGGATAAAGGGGGCCTTGAGAGCTAAGGAAGTCCTCCTCTTCCTGCCTCTGTTCTGCCTCAAGTGCCCTGTCCATTATTCCACGCAGCGTGTGCTCCAACAGGTGGACAAGGGGGACAGTGTCACTGATGCATGCACTGTCACTGCTCACCATCCTCGTGGCCTCCTCGAATGGTGACAGGACAGTGCATGCATCCCTGATCATGGCCCACTGGCGTGGGGAAAAAAAACCAAGCTCCCCTGACCCTGTCCTGGTGCCATAGTCGCACAGGTACTCATTGATGGCCCTCTGCTGCGTGTGCAGCCGCTGCAGCATGGCCAACGTTGAGTTCCACCTGGTGGGCATGTCACAGATTAGGCGGTTCTTGGGCAGGTTAAACTCCTTTTGGAGGTCCGTCAGCCGAGCACTGGCATTATATGACCGGCGGAAATGCACACAGACTTTCCTGGCCTGCCTCAGGACATCCTGTAAGCCCGGGTACCTGCCCAAGAACCGCTGCACCACCAAGTTAAGGACGTGAGCCAAACAGGGCACATGGGTCATTTGTCCCTGTCGGAGGGCAGAGAGGAGGTTGGTGCCATTGTCGCAAACCACCATTCCTGCCTTAAGTTGGCGTGGCGTCAACCACCTCTGAACCTGCCCCTGCAGAGCTGACAAAACCTCTGCCCCAGTGTGGCTCCTGTCCCCCAAGCACACCAGCTCAAGCACCGCATGGCATCTTTTGGCCTGCGTACTTGCGTAGCCCCTTGAACGCCTACGGAGCACCGCTGGTTCCGAGGAAGAGGCCATAGAGGAAGAAGAAGAGGAGGGGGTGGAGGAGAGAGGTGTGTCACAATCAGCATTTTGGAGGCGTGGTGGCGGAACAACCTCCAACACTACTGCACCTTGTCCTGCATCCTTCCCAGCTGCCAGCAGAGTCACCCAATGCGCCGTGAAACTTAGGTAACATCCCTGTCCATGCCTGCTGGACCATGAGTCAGCGGTAATATGCACCTTACCGCTGACCGCCCTGTCCAGCGAGGCATGGACATTGCCTTCCACATGCCGGTAGAGAGCCGGAATCGCCTTCCGTGAGAAAAAGTGGCGTTTGGGTACCTGCCACTGAGGAACCGCACATTCCACAAACTCACAGAAGGGGGCAGAGTCTACCAACTGAAAAGGCAGCAGTTGAAGTGCTAGCAATTTTGCCAAGCTAGCATTCAACCGCTGGGCATGTGGATGGCTGGGAGCAAACTTCTTTCGGCGGTGCAGCAGCTGGGGCAGGGAAATTTGCCTGGTACAATCTGACGTCGGTGTACCAAAAGCAGATTGCCCACAAGTACTTGGCTGTGACACACCTAATTCTACACCTTCATTCCTCTCACTGCAGGTCTCAGAGAGGACTGAAGGTCTAGTGGGGTTGGAAATCTCAGCTGATGAGGAGCAAGGAGAGATCCTCTTTGTTCTTTGGTGTGGGTCTTTTAGATACGCTTGCCAACGAACTGCATGGCAGGTCAACATATGTCTGGTCAAGCATGTGGTACCCAAGTGGGAGATGTTTTGGCCACGCGAGATACGCTTGAGACATATGTTGCAAATAGCAGCGGTGCGATCTGATGCACTCGTCTCAAAAAAGGCCCACACCAAAGAACTTTTTGAATAACGCGCAGAGACTGCAGCGCCCTGCACATGTGGAGCTTTGGGGTGTGATGCAGTCAATGTGCTGCCCTTAGGCTGGCCCCTGGAGGGCATCCTGCCTCGTTGGTGATGTGCCGCCGCCTCCTCCTCCTCCTCCTCCTCCTCCTCCTCCTCCTCCTCTCTCCTATCAGGCACCCACGTTGAGTCAGTGACCTCATCATCCCCTCCCTCCTCATCACTGGAGCAAACCTGGCAGTATGCTGCAGCAGGGGGAGCATGACTGCCAGATTGCTGTCCTTCTTGGGCACCCCCTCTGTCCGTGCTCATGTTACTGCCTTCATCGAGCTCAGTATCGTCATCAGAGCCTTCCAAACGCTGGGCATCCTCCTGGAGCATGTACCCAACACTGTGGTCAAACAGTTCGAGGGAATCCTCATGAGGACATGGTGGAGCTAGGGAAGGAGTCACTGATGACATTGAGCTGAGGGAAGAGGCCGCTGCTTTGCCAGACAAATACCCTGAGCATGGGTGAGAGAGGATGAGGAGGATGAGGACGGCTTGGTCATCCACTCGACCAAGTCTTCCGCATGTTGCGGCTCAACACGGCCAGCTGCCGAAAAAAAGGCCAAGCGTGTCCCATGGCCACGTGCTGATGAGGATGCACCGTCTCCACGACCAGCACTAGACACAGAGCCTGCTTGCCCTCTCTTATTGGCTTGTGACTGTCTGCCTCTCCTTCTTGGCCTTCCAGACATACTAATGGCCTGTAACTGCACTAAGCTGGGATAGAACACCTGTAATTTTCTTCAAGTAGCTTTATATACTGTAACCAGACAAGCCTGCCTGTCAGTAGGAAGATAACAGGAACGGATCTAGCTGAACACTGTGAGCAGGACGCACTGTACTAAATGTAAATAGTCTAGCTGCCTGACCGTGGTACTAATAGGATCAAATAGAACACCTGTAATTTTCTTCAGGTAGCTTTATATACTGTAACCAGACAAGCCTGCCTGTCAGTAGGAAGATAACAGGAACGGATCTAGCTGAACACTGTGAGCAGGACGCACTGTACTAAATGTAAATAGTCTAGCTGCCTGACCGTGGTACTAATAGGATCAAATAGAACACCTGTAATTTTCTTCAGGTAGCTTTATATACTGTAACCAGACAAGCCTGCCTGTCAGTAGGAAGATAACAGGAACGGATCTAGCTGAACACTGTGAGCAGGACGCACTGCACTAAATGTAAATAGCAGGAACGGATCTAGCTGAACACTGTGAGCAGGACGCACTGCACTAAATGTAAATAGCAGGAACGGATCTAGCTGAACACTGTGAGCAGGACGCACTGCACTAAATGTAAATAACAGGAACGGATCTAGCTGAACACTGTGAGCAGGACGCACTGCACTAAATGTAAATAGCAGTAACGGATCTAGCTGAACACTGTGAGCAGGACGCACTGCACTAAATGTAAATAGCAGGAACGGATCTAGCTGAACACTGTGAGCAGGACGCACTGCACTAAATGTAAATTGCAGGAACGGATCTAGCTGAACACTGTGAGCAGGACGCACTGCACTAAATGTAAATAGTCTAGAAGATAACAGGAACGGATCTAGCTGAACACTGTGAGCAGGACGCACTGCACTAAATGTAAATAGCAGGAACGGATCTAGCTGAACACTGTGAGCAGGACGCACTGCATTAAATGTAAATAGTCTAGATAGAAGATAACAGGAACGGATCTAGCTAAACTGAATACAGTGTATATATATATATGCAACACCTGGGATGCATATATATACACAATACACTGTAAGTGCAGCTAACTGACTGACTGTTCTGCCTAATCTATCTAACTCAAATCAAATGACACTGTCTCTCTCTCTCTCTATCTCTCAGCACACCGGAACACACACTACACAGGGCCGCCGTGCAGGCGGCCTTATATAGTGTGGGGTGTGTACTAAATCCCCTGAGCCATAATTGGCCAAAGCCACCCTGGCTTTGGCCAATTACAGCTCTCTCTACTGACGGCGCTGTGATTGGCCAAGCATGCGGGTCATAGTGCATGCTTGGCCAATCATCAGCCAGCAATGCACTGCGATGCCGCAGTGAATTATGGGCCGTGACGCGCCACACGAATTTAGCGCGAACAGCCCATAACGTTCGCAATTCGGCGAACGATCGAACAGCCGATGTTCGAGTCGAACACGAAGCTCATCCCTAGTAGTGACCTACCTACACTGACCTACCTACACTGACGGTAGTGACCTACCTACACTTACCTACCTACACTGATGGTAGTGACCTACCTACACTGACGGTAGTGACCTACCTACACTGACCTACCTACACTGACCTACCTACACTGACGGTAGTGACCTACCTACACTGACATTTACATACAATGACCTACCTACACTGACCTACCTACACTGATGGTAGTGACCTACCTACACTGACCTACCTACACTGACGTAAGTGACCTACCTACACTGACCTACCTACACTGACATTTACATACAATGACCTCCCTACACTGACGGTAGTGACCTACCTACACTGATGGTAGTGACCTACCTACACTGACATTTACATACAATGACCTACCTACACTGACCTACCTACACTGACGGTAGTGACCTACCTGCACTGACCTATCTACACTGACGGTAGTGACCTACCTACACTGACATTTACATACAATGACCTACCTACACTGACCTACCTACACTGACGGTAGTGACCTACCTACTCTGACATTTACATACAATGACCTACCTACACTGACGGTAGTGACCTACCTACACTGACCTACCTACACTGACGGTAGTGACCTACCTACACTGACCTACCTACACTGACCTACCTACACTGACATTTACATACACTGACCTACCTACACTGACCTACCTACACTGACCTACCTACACTGACGGTAGTGACCTACCTACACTGACCTACCTACACTGACGGTAGTGACCTACCTACACTGACCTACCTACACTGATGGTAGTGACCTACCTACACTGACGGTAGTGACCTACCTACACTGACCTACCTAGTCTGACGGTAGTGACCTACCTACACTGACATTTACATACAATGACCTACCTACACTGACCTACCTACACTGATGGTAGTGACCTACCTACACTGACGGTAGTGACCTACCTACACTGACCTACCTAGTCTGACGGTAGTGACCTACCTACACTGACATTTACATACAATGACCTACCTACACTGACCTACCTACACTTATGGTAGTGACCTACCTACACTGACGGTAGTGACCTACCTACACTGACCTACCTACACTGACGGTAGTGACCTACCTACACTGACCTACCTACATTGACATTTCCATACAGTGACCTACCTACACTGACCTACCTACACTGACGGTAGTGACCTACCTACACTGACCTACCTACACTGACGGTAGTGACCTACCTACACTGACCTACCTACACTGACGGTAGTGACCTACCTACACTGACCTACCTACACTGACGGTAGTGACCTACCTACACTGACCTACCTACACTGATGGTAGTGACCTACCTACACTGACCTACCTACACTGACCTACCTACACTGACGGTAGTGACCTACCTACACTGACCTACCTACACTTACGGTAGTGACCTACCTACACTGACCTACCTACACTGACGGTAGTGACCTACCTACACTGACCTACCTACACTGACGGTAGTGACCTACCTACACTGACCTACCTACACTGACGGTAGTGACCTACCTACACTGACCTACCTACACTGACCTACCTACACTGACAGTAGTGACCTACCTACACTGACCTACCTACACTGACGGTAGTGACTTACCTACACTGACATTTACATACAATGACCTACCTACACTGACCTACCTACACTGACGGTAGTGACCTACCTACACTGACCTACCTACATTGACATTTACATACAGTGACCTACCTACACTGACCTACCTACACTTACGGTAGTGACCTACCTACACTGACCTACCTACACTGACCTACCTACACTGACGGTAGTGACCTACCTACACTGACCTACCTACAC
The DNA here is from genome assembly GCF_042186555.1 of Aquarana catesbeiana. Classification (NCBI taxonomy): domain Eukaryota; kingdom Metazoa; phylum Chordata; class Amphibia; order Anura; family Ranidae; genus Aquarana; species Aquarana catesbeiana. The sequence continues at coordinate 988,879,510 of NC_133324.1, read as the reverse complement.
TGACCTACCTACATTGACATTTCCATACAGTGACCTACCTACACTGACCTACCTACACTGACGGTAGTGACCTACCTACACTGACATTTACATACAATGACCTACCTACACTGACCTACCTACACTGATGGTAGTGACCTACCTACACTGACCTACCTACACTGACCTACCTACACTGACTGTAGTGACCTACCTACACTGACCTACCTACACTGACTGTAGTGACCTACCTACACTGACATTTACATACAATGACCTACCTACACTGACCTGCCTACACTGACGGTAGTGACCTACCTACACTGACATTTACATACAATGACCTACCTACACTGACCTACCTACACTGACCTACCTACACTGATGGTAGTGACCTACCTACACTGACCTACCTACACTGACCTACCTACACTGACGGTAGTGACCTACCTACACTGACATTTACATACAATGACCTACCTACACTGACCTACCTACACTGACGGTAGTGACCTACCTACACTGACCTACCTTCATTGACATTTACATACAGTGACCTACCTACACTGACCTACCTACACTGACGGTAGTGACCTACCTACACTGACCTACCTACACTTACGGTAGTGACCTACCTACACTGACCTACCTACACTGACGGTAGTGACCTACCTACACTGACCTACCTACACTGACGGTAGTGACCTATCTACACTGACCTACCTACACTGACGGTAGTGACCTACCTACACTGACCTACCTACACTGACGGTAGTGACCTACCTACACTGACCTACCTACACTGACCTACCTACAATGACCTACCTACACTGATGGTAGTGACCTACATACACTGACGTACCTGCACTGACGGTAGTGACCTACCTACACTGACCTACCTACACTTACGGTAGTGACCTACCTACACTGACCTACCTACACTGACAGTAGTGACCTACCTACACTGACCTACCTACACTGATGGTAGTGACCTACCTACACTGACATTTACATACAATGACCTACCTACACTGACCTACCTACACTGACGGTAGTGACCTACCTACACTGACCTACCTACACTGACGGTAGTGACCTACCTACACTGACATTTACATACAATGACCTACCTACACTGACCTACCTACACTGACAGCAGTGACCTACCTACACTGACCTACCTACACTGATGGTAGTGACCTACCTACACTGACCTACCTACACTGACCTACATACATTGATGGTACTGAACTACCTACACTGACAGTAGTGACCTACCTACACTGACCTACCTACACTGATGGTAGTGACCTACCTACACTGACCTACCTACACTGACGGTAGTGACCTACCTACACTGACCTACCTACACTGATGGTAGTGACCTACCTACACTGACCTACCTACACTGACGGTAGTGACCTACCTACACTGACATTTACATACAATGACCTACCTACACTGGTCTACCTACACTGACAGTAGTGACCTACCTACACTGACATTTACATACAGTGACCTACCTACACTGACCTACCTACACTGATGGTAGTGACCTACCTACACTGACCTACCTACACTGACTGTAGTGACCTACCTACACTGATCTACCTAAAATGACATTTACATACAGTGACCTACCTACACTGACATTTACATACAATGACCTATCTACACTGACCTTCCTACACTGATGGTAGTGACCTACCTACACTGACCTACCTACACTGACCTACCTAAACTGACGGTAGTGACCTACCTACACTGACCTACATACACTGATGGCAGTGACCTACCTACACTGAAAGTAGTGACCTACCTACACTGACCTACCTACACTGACATTTACAAACAATGACCTACCTACACTGACCTACCTACACTGATGGTACTGACCTACCTACACTGACCTACCTACACTGACGGTAGTGACCTACCTACACTGACCTACCTACACTGACCTACCTACACTGACATTTACATACAATGACCTACCTACACTGACGGTAGTGACCTACCTTAACTGACCTACCTACACTGACCTACCTACACTGATGGTAGTGACCTACCTACACTGACCTACCTACACTGACCTACCTACACTGACATTTACATACAATGACCTACCTACACTGACGGTAGTGACCTACCTACACTGACCTACCTACAGTGACGGTAGTGACCTACCTACACTGACATTTACATACAATGACCTACCTACACTGACCTACCTACACTGACCTACCTACACTGATGGTAGTGACCTACCTACACTGACCTACCTACACTGACCTACATACATTGATGGTACTGACCTACCTACACTGACAGTAGTGACCTACCTACACTGACCTACCTACACTGACCTACCTACACTGATGGTAGTGACCTACCTACACTGACCTACCTACACTGATGGTAGTGACCTACCTACACTGACCTACCTACACTGACAGTAGTGACCTACTTACACTGACATTTACATAGAATGACCTACCTACACTGACGGTAGTGACCTACCTACACTGACATTTACATACAGTGACCTACCTACACTGACCTACCTACACTGACCTACCTACACTGACATTTACATACAGTGACCTACCTACACTGACCTACCTACACTGACATTTACATACACTGACCTACCTACACTGACCTACCTACACTGACGGTAGTGACCTACCTACACTGACATTTACATACAGTGACCTACCTACACTGGTCTACCTACACTGACAGTAGTGACCTACCTACACTGACATTTACATACAGTGACCTACCTACACTGGTCTACCTACACTGACAGTAGTGACCTACCTACACTGACCTACCTACACTGACATTTACATACAATGACCTACCTACACTGACGGTAGTGACCTACCTACACTGACGGTAGTGACCTACCTACACTGACCTACCTACACTGACCTACCTACACTGACGGTAGTGATCTACCTACACTGACATTTACATACAATGACCTACCTACACTGACCTACCTACACTGATGGTAGTGACCTACCTACACTGACCTACCTACACTGACGGTAGTGACCTACCTACACTGACCTACCTACACTGACCTACCTACACTGACCTACCTACACTGATGGTAGTGACCTACCTTCACTGACCTACCTACACTGACCTACCTACACTGATGGTAGTGACCTACCTACACTGATGGTAGTGACCTACCTACACTGACCTACCTACACTGACGGTAGTGACCTACCTACACTGACCTACCTACACTGACATTTACATACAATGACCTACCTACACTGATTGTAGTGACCTACCTACACTGACCTACCTACACTGACGGTAGTGACCTACCTACACTGACCTACCTACACTGACTGTAGTGACCTACCTACACTGATCTACCTAAAAGGACATTTACATACAGTGACCTACCTACACTGACGGTAGTGACCTACCTATACTGACCTACCTACACTGACATTTACATACAATGACCTACCTACACTGACCTACCTACACTGATGGTAGTGACCTACCTACACTGACTTACCTACACTGACAGTAGTGACCTACCTACACTGACGGTAGTGACCTACCTATACTGACCTACCTACACTGACATTTACATACAATGACCTACCTACACTGACCTACCTAAACTGACGGTAGTGACCTACCTACACTGACCTACCTACACTGATGGTAGTGACCTACCTACACTGATGGTAGTGACCTACCTACACTGACCTACCTACACTGACGGTAGTGACCTACCTACACTGACATTTACATACAATGACCTACCTACACTGACCTACCTACACTGACGGTAGTGACCTACCTACACTGACCTACCTACACTGACGGTAGTGACCTACCTACACTGACGGTAGTGACCTACCTACACTGACCTACCTACACTGACGGTAGTGACCTACCTACACTGACATTTACATACAATGACCTACCTACACTGACCTACCTACACTGACGGTAGTGACCTACCTACACTGAACTACCTACACTGACAGTAGTGACCTACCTACACTAACATTTACATACACTGACCTACCTACACTGACCTACCTACACTGATGGTAGTGACCTACCTACACTGACCTACCTACACTGACGGTAGTGACCTACCTACACTGAACTACCTACACTGACAGTAGTGACCTACCTACACTAACATTTACATACACTGACCTACCTACACTGACCTACCTACACTGATGGTAGTGACCTACCTACACTGACCTACCTACACTGACGGTAGTGACCTACCTACACTGACATTTACATACAATGACCTACCTACACTGACCTACCTACACTGACGGTAGTGACCTACCTACACTGACATTTACATACAGTGACCTACCTACACTGACATTTACATACAATGACCTACCTACACTGGTCTACCTACACTGACAGTAGTGACCTACCTACACTGACATTTACATACAGTGACCTACCTACACTGACCTACCTACACTGATGGTAGTGACCTACCTACACTGACCTACCTACACTGACTGTAGTGACCTACCTACACTGATCTACCTAAAATGACATTTACATACAGTGACCTACCTACACTGACATTTACATACAATGACCTATCTACACTGACCTTCCTACACTGATGGTAGTGACCTACCTACACTGACCTACCTACACTGACCTACCTAAACTGACGGTAGTGACCTACCTACACTGACCTACATACACTGATGGCAGTGACCTACCTACACTGAAAGTAGTGACCTACCTACACTGACCTACCTACACTGACATTTACATACAGTGACATACCTACACTGGCCTACCTACACTGACAGTAGTGACCTACCTACACTGACCTACCTACACTGACATTTACATACAGTGACATACCTACACTGGCCTACCTACACTGACAGTAGTGACCTACCTACACTGACCTACCTACACTGACCTACCTACACTGACATTTACATACAGTGACCTACCTACACTGACCTACGTACACTGATGGTACTGACCTACCTACACTGACAGTAGTGACCTACCTACACTAACATTTACATACACTGACCTACCTACACTGACTGTAGTGACCTACACTGATCTACCTAAAATGACATTTACATACAGTGACCTACCTACACTGACATTTACATACAATGACCTATCTACACTGACCTACCTACACTGATGGTAGTGACCTACCTACACTGACCTACCTACACTGACCTACCTAAACTGACGGTAGTGACCTACCTACACTGACCTACATACACTGATGGCAGTGACCTACCTACACTGACAGTAGTGACCTACCTACACTGACCTACCTACACTGACCTACCTACACTGACATTTACATACAGTGACCTACCTACACTGACCTACGTACACTGATGGTACTGACTAGGGATGAGCTTCGTGTTCGAGTCGAACCCATGTTCGACTCGAACATCGGCTGTTCGATCGTTCGCCGAATTGCGAACGTTATGGGCCGTTCGCGCTAAATTCGTGTGGCGCGTCACGGCCCATAATTCACTGCGGCATCGCAGTGCATTGCTGGCTGATGATTGGCCAAGCATGCACTATGACCCGCATGCTTGGCCAATCACAGCGCCGTCAGTAGAGAGAGCTGTAATTGGCCAAAGCCAGGGTGGCTTTGGCCAATTATGGCTCAGGGGATTTAGTACACACCCCACACTATATAAGGCCGCCTGCACGGCGGCCCTGTGTAGTGTGTGTTCCGGTGTGCTGAGAGATAGAGAGAGAGAGAGACAGTGTCATTTGATTTGAGTTAGATAGATTAGGCAGAACAGTCAGTCAGTTAGCTGCACTTACAGTGTATTGTGTATATATATGCATCCCAGGTGTTGCATATATATATATACACTGTATTCAGTTTAGCTAGATCCGTTCCTGTTATCTTCTATCTAGACTATTTACATTTAATGCAGTGCGTCCTGCTCACAGTGTTCAGCTAGATCCGTTCCTGCTATTTACATTTAGTGCAGTGCGTCCTGCTCACAGTGTTCAGCTAGATCCGTTCCTGTTATCTTCTAGACTATTTACATTTAGTGCAGTGCGTCCTGCTCACAGTGTTCAGCTAGATCCGTTCCTGCAATTTACATTTAGTGCAGTGCGTCCTGCTCACAGTGTTCAGCTAGATCCGTTCCTGCTATTTACATTTAGTGCAGTGCGTCCTGCTCACAGTGTTCAGCTAGATCCGTTCCTGCTATTTACATTTAGTGCAGTGCGTCCTGCTCACAGTGTTCAGCTAGATCCGTTCCTGTTATTTACATTTAGTGCAGTGCGTCCTGCTCACAGTGTTCAGCTAGATCCGTTCCTGCTATTTACATTTAGTGCAGTGCGTCCTGCTCACAGTGTTCAGCTAGATCCGTTCCTGCTATTTACATTTAGTGCAGTGCGTCCTGCTCACAGTGTTCAGCTAGATCCGTTCCTGCTATTTACATTTAGTGCAGTGCGTCCTGCTCACAGTGTTCAGCTAGATCCGTTCCTGTTATCTTCTAGACTATTTACATTTAGTGCAGTGCGTCCTGCTCACAGTGTTCAGCTAGATCCGTTCCTGCAATTTACATTTAGTGCAGTGCGTCCTGCTCACAGTGTTCAGCTAGATCCGTTCCTGCTATTTACATTTAGTGCAGTGCGTCCTGCTCACAGTGTTCAGCTAGATCCGTTCCTGCTATTTACATTTAGTGCAGTGCGTCCTGCTCACAGTGTTCAGCTAGATCCGTTCCTGCTATTTACATTTAGTGCAGTGCGTCCTGCTCACAGTGTTCAGCTAGATCCGTTCCTGTTATCTTCTAGACTATTTACATTTAGTGCAGTGCGTCCTGCTCACAGTGTTCAGCTAGATCCGTTCCTGCAATTTACATTTAGTGCAGTGCGTCCTGCTCACAGTGTTCAGCTAGATCCGTTCCTGCTATTTACATTTAGTGCAGTGCGTCCTGCTCACAGTGTTCAGCTAGATCCGTTCCTGCTATTTACATTTAGTGCAGTGCGTCCTGCTCACAGTGTTCAGCTAGATCCGTTCCTGCTATTTACATTTAGTGCAGTGCGTCCTGCTCACAGTGTTCAGCTAGATCCGTTCCTGCTATTTACATTTAGTGCAGTGCGTCCTGCTCACAGTGTTCAGCTAGATCCGTTCCTGCTATTTACATTTAGTGCAGTGCGTCCTGCTCACAGTGTTCAGCTAGATCCGTTCCTGTTATCTTCCTACTGACAGGCAGGCTTGTCTGGTTACAGTATATAAAGCTACCTGAAGAAAATTACAGGTGTTCTATTTGATCCTATTAGTACCACGGTCAGGCAGCTAGACTATTTACATTTAGTACAGTGCGTCCTGCTCACAGTGTTCAGCTAGATCCGTTCCTGTTATCTTCCTACTGACAGGCAGGCTTGTCTGGTTACAGTATATAAAGCTACTTGAAGAAAATTACAGGTGTTCTATCCCAGCTTAGTGCAGCTACAGGCCATTAGTATGTCTGGAAGGCCAAGAAGGAGAGGCAGACAGTCACAAGCCAATAAGAGAGGGCAAGCAGGCTCTGTGTCTAGTGCTGGTCGTGGAGACGGTGCATCCTCATCAGCACGTGGCCATGGGACACGCTTGGCCTTTTTTTCGGCAGCTGGCCGTGTTGAGCCGCAACATGCGGAAGACTTGGTCGAGTGGATGACCAAGCCGTCCTCATCCTCCTCATCCTCTCTCACCCATGCCCAGGGTACTTTGTCTGGCAAAGCAGCGGCCTCTTCCCTCAGCTCAATGTCATCAGTGACTCCTTCCCTAGCTCCACCATGTCCTCATGAGGATTCCCTCGAACTGTTTGACCACAGTGTTGGGTACATGCTCCAGGAGGATGCCCAGCGTTTGGAAGGCTCTGATGACGATACTGAGCTCGATGAAGGCAGTAACATGAGCACGGACAGAGGGGGTGCCCAAGAAGGACAGCAATCTGGCAGTCATGCTCCCCCTGCTGCAGCATACTGCCAGGTTTGCTCCAGTGATGAGGAGGGAGGGGATGATGAGGTCACTGACTCAACGTGGGTGCCTGATAGGAGAGAGGAGGAGGAGGAGGAGGAGGAGGAGGAGGAGGAGGAGGAGGCGGCGGCACATCACCAACGAGGCAGGATGCCCTCCAGGGGCCAGCCTAAGGGCAGCACATTGACTGCATCACACCCCAAAGCTCCACATGTGCAGGGCGCTGCAGTCTCTGCGCGTTATTCAAAAAGTTCTTTGGTGTGGGCCTTTTTTGAGACGAGTGCATCAGATCGCACCGCTGCTATTTGCAACATATGTCTCAAGCGTATCTCGCGTGGCCAAAACATCTCCCGCTTGGGTACCACATGCTTGACCAGACATATGTTGACCTGCCATGCAGTTCGTTGGCAAGCGTATCTAAAAGACCCACACCAAAGAACAAAGAGGATCTCTCCTTGCTCCTCATCAGCTGAGATTTCCAACCCCACTAGACCTTCAGTCCTCTCTGAGACCTGCAGTGAGAGGAATGAAGGTGTAGAATTAGGTGTGTCACAGCCAAGTACTTGTGGGCAATCTGCTTTTGGTACACCGACGTCAGATTGTACCAGGCAAATTTCCCTGCCCCAGCTGCTGCACCGCCGAAAGAAGTTTGCTCCCAGCCATCCACATGCCCAGCGGTTGAATGCTAGCTTGGCAAAATTGCTAGCACTTCAACTGCTGCCTTTTCAGTTGGTAGACTCTGCCCCCTTCCGTGAGTTTGTGGAATGTGCGGTTCCTCAGTGGCAGGTACCCAAACGCCACTTTTTCTCACGGAAGGCGATTCCGGCTCTCTACCGGCATGTGGAAGGCAATGTCCATGCCTCGCTGGACAGGGCGGTCAGCGGTAAGGTGCATATTACCGCTGACTCATGGTCCAGCAGGCATGGACAGGGACGTTACCTAATTTTCACGGCGCATTGGGTGACTCTGCTGGCAGCTGGGAAGGATGCAGGACAAGGTGCAGTAGTGTTGGAGGTTGTTCCGCCACCACGCCTCCAAAATGCTGATTGTGACACACCTCTCTCCTCCACCCCCTCCTCTTCTTCTTCCTCTATGGCCTCTTCCTCGGAACCAGCGGTGCTCCGTAGGCGTTCAAGGGGCTACGCAAGTACGCAGGCCAAAAGATGCCATGCGGTGCTTGAGCTGGTGTGCTTGGGGGACAGGAGCCACACTGGGGCAGAGGTTTTGTCAGCTCTGCAGGGGCAGGTTCAGAGGTGGTTGACGCCACGCCAACTTAAGGCAGGAATGGTGGTTTGCGACAATGGCACCAACCTCCTCTCTGCCCTCCGACAGGGACAAATGACCCATGTGCCCTGTTTGGCTCACGTCCTTAACTTGGTGGTGCAGCGGTTCTTGGGCAGGTACCCGGGCTTACAGGATGTCCTGAGGCAGGCCAGGAAAGTCTGTGTGCATTTCCGCCGGTCATATAATGCCAGTGCTCGGCTGACGGACCTCCAAAAGGAGTTTAACCTGCCCAAGAACCGCCTAATCTGTGACATGCCCACCAGGTGGAACTCAACGTTGGCCATGCTGCAGCGGCTGCACACGCAGCAGAGGGCCATCAATGAGTACCTGTGCGACTATGGCACCAGGACAGGGTCAGGGGAGCTTGGTTTTTTTTCCCCACGCCAGTGGGCCATGATCAGGGATGCATGCACTGTCCTGTCACCATTCGAGGAGGCCACGAGGATGGTGAGCAGTGACAGTGCATGCATCAGTGACACTGTCCCCCTTGTCCACCTGTTGGAGCACACGCTGCGTGGAATAATGGACAGGGCACTTGAGGCAGAACAGAGGCAGGAAGAGGAGGACTTCCTTAGCTCTCAAGGCCCCCTTTATCCAGACAGTGTTCCTGCGTGCCCGCCGATCACACAGGAAGAGGACGAGGAGGAAGAGGAGGAGGAGGAAGATTGTGTCAGTATGGAGGTGGAGCCTGGCACTCAGCATCAGCAGCAGTCTTTAAGGGATCAGTCCCAAGAAACACATGGACTTGTACGTGGCTGGGAGGAGGTGGCTGCGGACCATGTCGTTCTTAGTGACCCAGAGGACTCCGGACCGAATGCCTCAGCAAACCTACGCTGCATGGCCTCCCTGATCCTGCAAAGCCTGCGTAAGGATCCTCGTATTCGTGGTATCAAGGAGAAGGACCAATACTGGCTGGCAACCCTCCTTGATCCACGTTACAAGGGTAAGGTTGCGGACCTTATCTTGCCATCGCAGAGGGAGCAGAGGATGAAACATCTTCGGGAGGCCTTGCAGAAAGGTCTGTGCAACGCGTTCCCAGAGACTGGGAGGTTACAAACTCCTGTTTCTGGACAACGTGTTGCTGAGGCTTCGGTCAGTCAAAGAAGGAGCGGTGGAGAAGGTGGCCGTCTGACCGATGCGTTCAGACAATTTTTTGGTCCGCAGCCCCAAGGTATGATCGGTTCCAGCAACCATCGCCAGCGTCTGTTTTATATGGTGCAGGAATACCTAGGGGCAAGATCAGACTTGGACACCTTTCCCACCGAAAATCCTCTGGGTTACTGGGTCTTGAGGATGGATCACTGGCCAGAGCTTGCACAGTATGCAATTGAGCTACTGGCCTGTCCTGCATCCAGCGTTCTTTCGGAACGCACATTCAGTGCTGCTGGAGGCGTGGTAACCGATCACAGGGTGCGTCTGTCCACCGACTCGGTCGATCGGCTGACCTTCATAAAAATGAATGAGTCTTGGATCACCACCAGCTACCAAGCACCTGATGCTGATGTAACCGAATAATTTTTTTTGAAATCTCAGATCCCTTCAAAGACTGCCTATGCTGATGCTGAGTGACTATCCCTGAGTAATTATCCTCTTCCTCCTCAATCATCACGCTGATAGCTTGTAAGAACATTTTTGGTTCTGGGCGCCACCACCAGTGCCTAAGGCCCAATTTTTCAGCCCCTGTTTAACAGGGGCGTGTAATTACAATTTTTGATGTAATACTTTGCAGCAGGGCTCGTTCCTGCATTCCAACTAGAGTGTCTGTGAGGGGTTGCAGTGTTGTGGCACCAGCACCAGTGCCTCAGGCCCAATTTTTCTGCCCCTGTCTAACAGGGGCGTGTAATTACAATTTTTGATGCAATACTTTGCAGCAGGGCTCGTTCCTGCGTTCCAACTAGAGTGTCTGTGAGGGGTTGCAGTGTTGTGGCACCAGCACCAGTGCCTAAGGCCCAATTTTTCTGCCCCTGTCTAACAGGGGCGTGTAATTACAATTTTTGAAGCAATACTTTGCAGCAGGGCTCGTTCCTGCGTTCCAACTAGAGTGTCTGTGAGGGGTTGCAGTGTTGTGGCACCAGCACCAGTGCCTAAGGCCCAATTTTTCTGCCCCTGTCTAACAGGGGCGTGTAATTACAATTTTTGAAGCAATACTTTGCAGCAGGGCTCATTCCTGCGTTCCAACTAGAGTGTCTGTGAGGGGTTGCAGTGTTGTGGCACCAGCACCAGTGCCTAAGGCCTAATTTTTCAGCTCCTGTTCAACAGGGGCATGTAATTACAATTCTTGATCTAATATTTCACAGCAGGGCCCTGTGAGGGCTTACAGTGTTGTGGCCACAGCAATACCTAAGGCCCAAATTTCTGCTGAGTATATAGGGCAGGACCCTACTTTCAAACATCTAACTTACAAATGACTCCTACTTGCAAACGGAAGGAGACAACAGGAAGTGAGATGAAATCTACCCCTAGGAAGGGAAATTCTCTCCTGTAAGAGTTAATATGGGAAAACAATTTCTCCTTTCCACTGATGCTTTCCAATCCTTGTTCCACAAAAAAACCCAAATTTTCAAAAAACATTTTTCATTGGGACAAAAAAGTGAGGTGAAATCTTCTGAAGAGGAGGAAAGACAGCAAAACAAATGTCACAGGGGTGATAACCCTTCCCTATGTTTTCCAAAAAGCTTAGAAAAGATTTTTTGGCTGGAGCTAAACACGTTAAAAATGTTCAAAATTACAAACAGATTCTACTTAACAACAAACCTACAGTCCCTGTCTTGTTTGCACCGCCTGTATACTGCTGTTCAGAGTATATAGGGCCTGGTGGCCCCACACCTTTCCTTATTTTAATTTGGGTGCGGGGTTCCCCTTAATATCCATACAAGACCCAAAGGGCCTGGTAATGGACTGGGGGGTACCCATGCCGTTTGTCTCACTGATTTTCATCCATATTGCCAGGACCCGACATGACATTAAACCCGCAAGCAGTTTTAAATGAGATTTTTTCCTTTAAAAATGACATTTGGTGCAGGGACTGTTCTAAACATGGGAAACACGCGCCACTTTACAGGCATACTATAGACACCCCCCAGGTACGATATTTAAAGGAATATTTCACTTTTTTTTTTTACTTTAAGCATCATTAAAATCACTGCTCCCGAAAAAACGGCCGTTTTTAAAAGTTTTTTTTGCATTGATACATGTCCCCTGGGGTAGGACCCGGGTCCCCAAACCCTTTTTAGGACAATACCATGCAAATTAGCCTTTAAAATGAGCACTTTTGATTTCGAACGTTCGAGTCCCATAGACATCAATGGGGTTCTAACGTTCGTGCGAACTTTCGGTCCGTTCGCGGGTTCTGGTGCGAACCGAACCGGGGGGTGTTCGGCTCATCCCTAGTCACTACCATCAGTGTAGGTAGGTCAGTGTAGGTAGGTCACTACCGTCAGTGTAGGTAGGTCAGTGTAGGTAAGTCATTGTATGTAAATGTCAGTGTAGGTAGGTCACTACCGTCAGTGTAGGTAGGTCAGTGTAGGTAGGTCACTACCGTCAGTGTAGGTAGGTCAGTGTAGGTAGGTCACTACCATCAGAGTAGGTAGGTCAGTGTAGGTAGGTCACTGTATGTAAATGTCAATGTAGGTAGGTCAGTGTAGGTAGGTCACTACCGTCAGTGTAGGTAGGTCAGTGTAGGTAGGTCACTACTGTCAGTGTAGGTAGGTCAGTGTAGGTAGGTCACTACCGTCAGTGTAGGTAGGTCAGTGTAGGTAGGTCACTACTGTCAGTGTAGGTAGGTCAGTGTAGGTAGGTCAGTGTAGGTAGGTCACTACCGTCAGTGTAGGTAGGTCAGTGTAGGTAGGTCACTACCGTCAGTGTAGGTAGGTCAGTGTAGGTAGGTCACTACCGTCAGTGTAGGTAGGTCAGTGTAGGTAGGTCACTACCGTCAGTGTAGGTAGGTCAGTGTAGGTAGGTCATTGTATGTAAATGTCAGTGTAGGTAGGTCACTACCGTCAGTGTAGGTAGGTCAGTGTAGGTAGGTCACTACTGTCAGTGTAGGTAGGTCAGTGTAGGTAGGTCAGTGTAGGTAGGTCACTACCGTCAGTGTAGGTAGGTCAGTGTAGGTAGGTCACTACCGTCAGTGTAGGTAGGTCAGTGTAGGTAGGTCACTACCGTCAGTGTAGGTAGGTCAGTGTAGGTAGGTCACTACCGTAAGTGTAGGTAGGTCAGTGTAGGTAGGTCACTACCGTCAGTGTAGGTAGGTCAGTGTAGGTAGGTCAGTGTAGGTAGGTCACTACCATCAGTGTAGGTAGGTCAGTGTAGGTAGGTCACTACCGTCAGTGTAGGTAGGTCAGTGTAGGTAGGTCACTACCGTCAGTGTAGGTAGGTCAGTGTAGGTAGGTCACTGTATGGAAATGTCAATGTAGGTAGGTCAGTGTAGGTAGGTCACTACCGTCAGTGTAGGTAGGTCAGTGTAGGTAGGTCATTGTATGTAAATGTCAGTGTAGGTAGGTCAGTGTAGGTAGGTCAGTGTAGGTAGGTCACTACCGTCAGTGTAGGTAGGTCAGTGTAGGTAGGTCACTACCGTCAGTGTAGGTAGGTCAGTGTAGGTAGGTCACTACCGTCAGTGTAGGTAGGTCACTACCATAAGTGTAGGTAGGTCAGTGTAGGTAGGTCATTGTATGTAAATGTCAGTGTAGGTAGGTCACTACCGTCAGACTAGGTAGGTCAGTGTAGGTAGGTCACTACCGTCAGTGTAGGTAGGTCACTACCATCAGTGTAGGTAGGTCAGTGTAGGTAGGTCATTGTATGTAAATGTCAGTGTAGGTAGGTCACTACCGTCAGACTAGGTAGGTCAGTGTAGGTAGGTCACTACCGTCAGTGTAGGTAGGTCACTACCATCAGTGTAGGTAGGTCAGTGTAGGTAGGTCACTACCGTCAGTGTAGGTAGGTCAGTGTAGGTAGGTCACTACCGTCAGTGTAGGTAGGTCAGTGTAGGTAGGTCAGTGTATGTAAATGTCAGTGTAGGTAGGTCAGTGTAGGTAGGTCAGTGTAGGTAGGTCACTACCGTCAGTGTAGGTAGGTCAGTGTAGGTAGGTCACTACCGTCAGTGTAGGTAGGTCAGTGTAGGTAGGTCATTGTATGTAAATGTCAGAGTAGGTAGGTCAGTGTAGGTAGGTCACTACCGTCAGTGTAGGTAGGTCAGTGTAGGTAGGTCATTGTATGTAAATGTCAGTGTAGGTAGGTCACTACCGTCAGTGTAGATAGGTCAGTGCAGGTAGGTCACTACCGTCAGTGTAGGTAGGTCAGTGTAGGTAGGTCAGTGTAGGTAGGTCATTGTATGTAAATGTCAGTGTAGGTAGGTCACTACCATCAGTGTAGGTAGGTCACTACCGTCAGTGTAGGGAGGTCATTGTATGTAAATGTCAGTGTAGGTAGGTCACTACCATCAGTGTAGGTAGGTCACTACCGTCAGTGTAGGTAGGTCAGTGTAGGTAGGTCACTTACGTCAGTGTAGGTAGGTCAGTGTAGGTAGGTCACTACCATCAGTGTAGGTAGGTCAGTGTAGGTAGGTCACTACCGTCAGTGTAGGTAGGTCACTACCATCAGTGTAGGTAGGTAAGTGTAGGTAGGTCACTACCTTCAGTTTATGTAGGGCAGGTAGGTCACGGCCTGCATCACGTGTACACCCCCCCCCCCCCCCCCCCGTTTCCAGCCTTGGACTTCGGGCTGAAGCCCCTGGTCTTTTTGCCACCTAGCAACGCCCCTTCATTAATGATAGACATTATTATTAATGTGACTTTTCACATGTAGCAATAACTCTCGGTGGAGCTGCTGGTGTAAAGCGGTCCTGTCCTCTTGTCTCTTTACCCCTCTTAAATTGTTCAATCCCCTTGACACAACTGTAGTGCAGTGTTGTAATGATATGAGTATTGACTTTAACCCACAATATACACTTATGTTTATATTTACCTCTACCTGGGTGTCTGTAGCTCCACCTGCAGGAGAAATAACAACACTGCACACAAACTTCAGTAATAACCAAAAATAACTTCTTTCTTTGAATAAATAGTATCTTTATATAAAAGGTTATTACAATGACTACACTATCACACCAACGTAGTGCCACAGTATAGTAAACAGTTATAACAGTCTGAGTAACATACACAAATATACTTAACTATATGTATATATCTATATTTATACCAGGGAGCTCCCCCTGCTCTAAACTGTAAAGTCACTATCCTCGGTAACTAAGTGCAGGACCCTGCAGTAAAAGAGATCGTCTTGACATCTTCAGTCTTCGCTAACTTATGAATTTGTAATTGTAATCCACAAAAGGGGTTCCTCTTGGGTGTTGCGCAGAGTAAGGTAATACACTAAAGCAGTTATAATCCAGAAGACTGGTTAAGTGTTCTTACACGAAGGAGACAAACATCTAGCATCCGTTCTTGAATACTGAAGTCTATGCAGATGTATGGTTCTCCAACTTAACTTGTTCCGTGGGACTATCAGTCCCAGCAACACTCTGTAACAGTTCTAAGTGTGTGTAGTATTTAAACAAACTTCTGGGTGTTAACCCTCTCACCACACGGGATCCAGGCAGATGGAGGCCTCTGTTTCAACAGTTCTCAGTGCGTACGGAACCACCGCCACGCCATCACACTGCTCCGTTCAGTAACGACCAGGAGTCCTCGGTTACCTCCTCCACCTGGTCTCCGGAACAATCACTTCTGCTGCTCCAGCACACTGTGATATGATGACAGGATCCCTGCTGCTGCTCCGCTCCCTCACAAAGTAGGCCGCAACCCTGTGGGACACACACACCCACAGAGCTCTGCAGGCAGCCCACGCGTCCCAGGAACAAGAGACCTAAGATGGCTGCTCCCAGCCCTTTTATATCCTCCCACAATGCAGTTCAGTTCTTCTCTTGTCCAGGAGCATTGTGGGTAGGTCATGGTTATTGTTCAGAAGTAAACAATCACTTCCATGTCACTTCTCTTAAGCATGAAACATAAAAGTGTTGTACCTTTTCAATTGTCCACAAGATGGCACTATAGCAACTTATGTCCTGTATAACACACATATGGCTAAAAACAAAAGTTATCAGCACTACACACATATAACATATAATAAGAGAACATTTAACATACAGTATGACTCTATGATATCTGAGAACAGGGGTCATAAAAAGAACACCATAAACCAGCTCTGGGATTCTCTGGAAGAGCGATCTGACAAAAGCCTCTTCTCTGGCCATTTAGTAGTATAATTTATGGACTGTGTAGAATATCACTTCAAAGATTTCAACTGAAGTGGGAATGGAACAGGAACTTCTCCATCATAAATAACAGCGGGTGAGTTACAGCTGACCTATCTTCTAGACATGTGCACAGCCAAAAAATTTGTTCATTTTCGTTTTCGTTTCATTCATTTATTTTTTTTTTTTCGCATTCGTAAATTTGTACATTTGTAAATTCATAAATTCGTTCATTCCTGAATTCGTACATTCGTACATTCGTTCATTCGTTCATTCGTACATTAATTCATTTATACATTCATACATTCGTGAATTCGTACATTCATACATTCGTTCATTTATACATTCGTACATTCGTACATTCGTACATTCGTTCATTTGTACATTCGTACATTCGTACATTCGTTCATTCGTACATTCGTTCATTTGTACATTCGTACATTCGTACATTCGTTCATTCGTACATTCGTTCATTTGTACATTTGTGAATTCGTACATTCGTTCATTTGTACATTTGTTCATTTGTACATTCGTGAATTCGTACATTCGTTCATTTGTACATTCGTACATTCGTGAATTCGTACATTCGTACATTCGTTCATTCGTACATTCGTGAATTCGTACATTCGTTCATTCGTACATTCGTGAATTCGTACATTCGTTCATTTGTACATTCGTGAATTCGTACATTCGTACATTCGTACATTCGTACATTCGTTCATTCGTACATTCGTTCATTTGTACATTCGTGAATTCGTACATTCGTACATTCGTGAATTCGTACATTTGTACATTCGTGAATTCGTACATTCGTTCATTTGTACATTCGTACATTCGTACATTCGTGAATTCGTACATTCGTTCATTTGTACATTCGTTCATTTGTACATTCGTACATTCGTGAATTCGTACATTCGTGAATTCGTACATTCGTGAATTCGTACATTCGTACATTCGTTCATTCGTACATCCGTACATTCGTGAATTCGTACATTCGTACATTCGTTCATTTGTACATTCGTACATTTGTGAATTCGTACATTCGTGAATTCGTACATTCGTACATTTTTAAATTCGTACATTCGTTCATTTGTACATTCGTACATTTGTACATTCGTGAATTCGTACATTCGTTCATTTGTACATTCGTACATTCGTACATTCGTGAATTCGTACATTCGTTCATTTGTACATTCGTTCATTTGTACATTCGTACATTCGTGAATTCGTACATTCGTGAATTCGTACATTCGTGAATTCGTACATTCGTACATTCGTTCATTCGTACATCCGTACATTCGTGAATTCGTACATTCGTACATTTGTTCATTTGTACATTCGTACATTTGTACATTCGTACATTCGTGAATTCGTACATTCGTACATTCATACATTCGTGAATTCGTACATTCGTACATTCGTGAATTCGTACATTTGTAAATTCGAAAATTTGAAAATCCAAAAACCCAAAAATTGGAAAATCTGAAATAGTAACTAACTATTAAATTATAGGTATTGTAATTTCCTTTCAAAGTTGGCTGTCAGTGAACGTAACAAATACGAATTTATCCGAAGTTACGAATTATCCAAAATAACAAATGCTGCATCTAAACAAATGGAACGGAACCAATTAATAATAAATAATAATAATAAAACCTTTTTATTATTATTATTGTTATTTATTATTATTAATTCATTACGTTTGTTTGGATACGGCATTCGTTATTTCGGATCATTCGTAACCTTCAGATAAATTTGTATGTGTTACGTTCACTAACTTTGAAAGGAAATTACAATACCTATAATTTAATAGTTACTAGTAATAGTAGTTAAGGTATTATTAGTTCATTATTATTTCAGATTTCCGAATTTCTGAATTTACAAATTTACTAATTTACTAATTTATTAATGTAGGAATGTACGAATTTACAAATGTACGAACGAAATGAATTGCACATGCCTACTATCTTCCTCCTGACACCACTACACTCAGGGTGACCCAGAAACCTTACTGGGGTTAGAACATTCCTCTACAATCTCTATGATGGAAGGTCACCCCTTCCTCCTGACACCACTCTGCTCAGGGTGACCCAGAACCCTTCCAGGGACAGATCATTTTTCTACTGTGACAGACCTAGCCAGGAGAGAGACTTTTGGAGGGGACTGAATGCTAGCCTCTTGCCGATCGATCGTGGGCCCTGACATTTGGGGGAACGGTGCTCTTTGTGAGCTGTATGCCTGGGGACCCTTGAGGTGGTATTACTGTGGATTCGGGTCCTGGTCCCCCAGGACACACAGACTCTGGGGACCCTGGATTTGCCATATTAGAAATAGTGGCTGATTCATAATGCTGGGACAAATACTGTTAGGAGATGCTGATGTCAATTCCAGCCACCTGTCTGTCTGTTGCCTGCTAGAATGTGTATTGTAAATAAGCCTCTAGTATGGGATCTAATGGGGCATACACACGGTCAGACTTTTCGTCTACAAAAGTCCGACAGCCTGTCCGACAGACTTCCGGCGGACTTTCGGCGGACTTGCAGCAGACTTTCTAACGAACGGACTTGCCTACACACGACCACACAAAAGTCCGACGGATTCGTATGTGATGACGTACACCGGACTAAAATAAGGAAGTTCATAGCCAGTAGCCAATAGCTGCCCTAGCATGGGTTTTTGTCTGTCGGACTAGCATACAGACGAGCGGATTTCGGGGTCCGTCGTAGTTACGACGTAAAGATTTGAAGCATGTTTCAAATCTAAAGTCCGTCGGATTTGAGGCTAAAAAAGTCTGCTGAAAGTCCGGGGAAGCCCACACACGATCGGATTACCAGCCAGCTTTAGTCCGTCGGCATCTGTTGGACTTTTGTAGACGAAAAGTCTGACCGTGTGTATGCCCCATTAGAGTCATTAGATCCCCATTGTTGTTTGTGTTAATTAACTCTGCTATTGTGATAATGCTGATTGGATTCTCTGAGCTACAAGACGGCCAGTCTGGCCTAAAGGTCATGTCTGAGTCATCTAGACTGTCTAAAGGGATTAGTTAATTAGCTCATGTTAATTAGGTTTCTGGTCACAGGTGTATGTTCAGAGTAATATGAGCAGGTGTCAGAGTATCTAATTGACCAGACTGTGTGGACTGCACAGAGGAGACCAGAAACACATGTAAGTGAAATGGTGTTTATTAACAAGTGATAAGTAAAAGGAAAACAGTGCAAAACCCACACAACAACCCACTACAAACAACAATATATATATATAAGTAAATGGAGATACCGTAATCGTAAACAAGCCAAGCCAAGGTCATACACAGGGAAGTCAGCAGATGGGGTACAGGGCAGGGATCCAAGGGAGCCAGGAACAGAAGGGACAGGACTAGGAAGGCCTCAGGATAGGGATTGGATCAGATCAGGACAAGGCAGATAGCAGGCTCAAGGTCAAACAGGCAGCAAGGTCAGAACGCAGGGAGAGAGAGAGAGAGATACCAAGGCAAGCCTATGAGGGCTTGCCGGGTATTTGTAAGGCTGTGGTAATTGACCTCATGTCACAGCTGAGCGCAGTGTGAGCTGTTTGCTCCACACTGCCAGAGTGCACCCGCTGGTTGACGCCGGTACTATGGCCCGAGGATGCAACAGTGCCACCAGCAGGAAAGACCTCTTACTGCAGGTCCTAGGTGTTGGAAGACACCTGCTGATGGACACTGGTACTGCGATCCAAGAGACCGATAGCGCCACCAACGGGTAGACCTTCTCATGACAGTACCCCCCCCTAAAGGAGCGGCCTCCGGACGCTCCAACAAGGTGCATCTGTTCAAAGTTCATGGCCTCCAACTGAACAGATGAGGGCACATCAGGCCAGGCATCGGGTACATCAACCTGGACAGTGGGTACTGCTGGCATGTCAGAGTCATTAAGCTGGGCAGCAGACGACAGGAACCACTTGAGCTGGGCAGCAGACGGCAGGAACCACTTGAGCTGGGCAGCAGACGGCAGGAACCACTTGAGCTGGGCAGCAGACGGCAGGAACCACTTGAGCTGGGCAGCAGACGGCAGGAACCACTTGAGCTGGGCAGCAGACGGCAGGAACCACTTGAGCTGGGCAGCAGACGGCAGGAACCACTTGAGCTGGGCAGCAGACGGCAGGAACCACTTGAGCTGGGCAGCAGACGGCAGGAACCACTTGAGCTGGGCAGCAGACGACAGGAACCACTTGAGCTGGGCAGCAGACGACAGGAACCACTTGAGCTGGGCAGCAGACGACAGGAACCACTTGAGCTGGGCAGCAGACGACAGGAACCACTTGAGCTGGGCAGCAGACGACAGGAACCACTTGAGCTGGGCAGCAGACGACAGGAACCACTTGAGCTGGGCAGCAGACGACAGGAACCACTTGAGCTGGGCAGCAGACGACAGGAACCACTTGAGCTGGGCAGCAGACGACAGGAACCACTTGAGCTGGGCAGCAGACGACAGGAACCACTTGAGCTGGGCAGCAGACGACAGGAACCACTTGAGCTGGGCAGCAGACGGCAGGAACCACTTGAGCTGGGCAGCAGACGGCAGGAACCACTTGAGCTGGGCAGCAGACGGCAGGAACCACTTGAGCTGGGCAGCAGACGGCAGGAACCACTTGAGCTGGGCAGCAGACGGCAGGAACCACTTGAGCTGGGCAGCAGACGGCAGGAACCACTTGAGCTGGGCAGCAGACGACAGGAACCACTTGAGCTGGGCAGCAGACGACAGGAACCACTTGAGCTGGGCAGCAGACGACAGGAAACACTTGAGCTGGGCAGCAGACGACAGGAAACACTTGAGCTGGGCAGCAGACGACAGGAAACACTTGAGCTGGGCAGCAGACGACAGGAACCACTTGAGCTGGGCAGCAGACGACAGGAACCACTTGAGCTGGGCAGCAGACGGCAGGAACCACTTGAGCTGGGCAGCAGACGACAGGAACCACTTGAGCTGGAGGGCAGACACCCGAACATCAGGCTGGAGGGCTGGAACATCAGACTGGAAAGCTGGAACATCCGACTTGGAAGCTGGCACATCAGACTGAGAAGCTGGCACATCAGACTGGGAAGCAATCTTCGAGACATCAGGCTGGAAGGCAAGCTGCAAGACATCAGGCTGGGAAGCTGGTACCGCAAACTGGGAAGCTGGCACATCAATCTGGGAAGCTGGCACATCAATATGGGAAGCTGGCACATCAATCTGGGAAGCTGGCACATCAATCTGGGGAGCTGGCACACCAGACTGGGAAGCTGGCACATCAGACTGGGAAGCTGGCACATCAGACTGGGAAGCTGGCACATCAGACTGGTAGGTAGGCATCAAGACATCAGGCTGGAAGACAAGCTGCAAGGCATCAGACTGGGAAGCTGGCACATCAGACTGGGAAGCTGGCACATCAATCTGGGAAGCTGGCACATCAATCTGGGAAGCTGGCACATCAGACTGGGAAGCTGGCACATCAGACTGGGAAGCTGGCACATCAGACTGGGAAGCTGGCACATCAGACTGGTAGGTAGGCATCAAGACATCAGGCTGGAAGATAAGCTGCAAGGCATCAGGCTGGGAAGCTGGTACAGCAAACTGGGAAGCTGGCACATCAATCTGGGAAGCTGGCACATCAATCTGGGAAGCTGGCACATCAATCTGGGAAGCTGGCACATCAGACTGGTAGGTAGGCATCAAGACATCGGGCTGGAAGGCAAGCTGCAAGACATCCGGCTGGAAGGCAGGGACATCGAGCTGGAAGGCCGGCATCGGGACGACAGACTGGGAGGCAGGCACATCAGACTGTAAAGCTGGAACATCAGACTGCAAAGCTGGAACATCAGACTGCAAAGCTGGAACATCAGACTGCAAAGCTGGAACATCAGACTGCAAAGCTGGAACATCAGACTGCAAAGCTGGAACATCAGACTGCAAAGCTGGAACATCAGACTGCAAAGCTGGAACATCAGACTGCAAAGCTGGAACTTCAGACTGCAAAGCTGGAACTTCAGACTGCAAAGCTGGAACTTCAGACTGTAAAGCTGGAACGTCAGACTGCAAGGCTGGAACGTCAGGCTGGAAGGCTGGAATGTCAGGCTGGAAGGCTGGAACGTCAGGCTGGAAGGCTGGAACGTCAGGCTGGAAGGCTGGAACGTCAGACTGGAAGGCTGGAACGTCAGACTGCAAAGCTGGAACGTCAGACTGCAAAGCTGGAACGTCAGACTGCAAAGCTGGAACGTCAGACTGCAAAGCTGGAACATCAGACTGCAAAGCTGGAACGTCAGACTGCAAAGCTGGAACATCAGACTGCAAAGCTGGAACATCAGACTGCAAAGCTGGAACATCAGACTGCAAAGCTGGAACATCAGACTGCAAAGCTGGAACATCAGACTGCAAAGCTGGAACGTCAGACTGGAAAGCTGGAACGTCAGACTGGAAAGCTGGAACGTCAGACTGGAAAGCTGGAACCTCAGACTGGAAAGCTGGAACATCAGACTGGAAAGCTGGAACCTCAGACTGGAAAGCTGGAACCTCAGACTGGAGAGCGGGCACAGGCTGAAAAGCAGGCACCGGGACTTCAGGCTGGAAGGCCAGCTTCAAGACATCCGGCTGGAAGGCAGGGACATCGAGCTGGAAGGCAGGCATCGGGACAACGGACTGGGAGGCAGGCACATCAGACTGTAAAGTGGGAGCGGGTTGGGTTACTGGCAAGATGGTGTGGGTCGGGAAGAATTTTTGTTTCTTTTTTGGTTTAGCCCGTGCAGTCTTGTATGTAGGTGCAGGGCTGTAAGAAAAGAAAGTAGCTGGGCAGAAGGAAGACCAAGGAACTGTAGCTAGAGAGGGGTTTTGTGGGACTGTTACAGTTGAAGGAGAAGAGACAGGTGAATTGAAGGCAGGATAGGTGCGACACTTGGAGACTGGGTGGTAGTATTGGGTAGGGAGCTGGTTAAACTGGGTAGTAGCTGAGGTTGCCATGAGTGACGGGGAGATAGATTTTTTGGAAGGTAGATGATTAATGGCAGGGCTGGAATATTGTGGTTTAGCTAAAGACAGGAGATCTGACCATGCCTGCAGCAAAGGTTGAACAAACGCTGATTTACACACAGCCTGACTAACCAAAGATTGTACTGAATAAAGGCAATCAGATAACACCTGCTGGGAACAAGCAGAATAATGTTCATCAAAGGAAGCCGGATCATCCTCTAACAACCATATCAGGGATTCAACCTGGTCACAACTGAAAGGAGGGGAGAAATCGTCACTACCTTCGGGAATGCATGACAAAGCTGACTTTGTACATAATTGGATCAAAGGCTGAACATCCTCAAATAACATATGACCTCGATCTACAAGTAAATGGGTGGTTTGTATCGTTTCCAGCAGTTGGTCTCGGGTCCAATCTTTAAGAGTCTGACAACAATATTCATTATCCTCTGCCGCCAGCAGAGAATAATAGACAATTTCATCAAAGTCCATTTTGCGCGCCCACCGTAACAGGACGGTTTCTCAGTGCAGCCACGTCTGGTCAGGGATGGCCTTGGTATACTGTCAGAGTATCTAATTGACCAGACTGTGTGGACTGCACAGAGGAGACCAGAAACACATGTAAGTGAAATGGTGTTTATTAACAAGTGATAAGTAAAAGGAAAACAGTGCAAAACCCACACAACAACCCACTACAAACAACAATATATATATATAAGTAAATGGAGATACCGTAATCGTAAACAAGCCAAGCCAAGGTCATACACAGGGAAGTCAGCAGATGGGGTACAGGGCAGGGATCCAAGGGAGCCAGGAACAGAAGGGACAGGACTAGGAAGGCCTCAGGATAGGGATTGGATCAGATCAGGACAAGGCAGATAGCAGGCTCAAGGTCAAACAGGCAGCAAGGTCAGAACGCAGGGAGAGAGAGAGAGATACCAAGGCAAGCCTATGAGGGCTTGCCGGGTATTTGTAAGGCTGTGGTAATTGACCTCATGTCACAGCTGAGCGCAGTGTGAGCTGTTTGCTCCACACTGCCAGAGTGCACCCGCTGGTTGACGCCGGTACTACGGCCCGAGGATGCAACAGTGCCACCAGCAGGAAAGACCTCTTACTGCAGGTCCTAGGTGTTGGAAGACACCTGCTGATGGACACTGGTACTGCGATCCAAGAGACCGATAGCGCCACCAACGGGTAGACCTTCTCATGACAGCAGGAGGTCTGTACCTCCTCTTTTACTGTATAAAAGAGCCTGTATTTTTCAATAAAAGAGATTCCTGTTTGAACTTACATACAGCCTGCCTGGTGTTTGTTCTGAGCTACACAACTGGATTAGAATGGCACATAGCTGTAGTTCTAGTCCCGGAGCATCAGATGACCGAACCATCAGATGTTGCGATCTGCAATCTGATTCTATAGCAGCAGAGGAGTGTCGGGAGAGTGGAACCGAGTGAGCAAGGGGCTCACTACATCTACAATCTCTGTGATGGAAGGTCACCCCTTCCTCCCGACACCATTCAGCTCAGGATAACCCAGAACCATTTCAGGGACAGATCATTCCTCTACAATCTCTGTGATGGAAGGTCACCCCTTCCTCCTGACACTGCTCTGTGCAGAGTGATCCAAAACCCTTCCAGGGTGATGTGGAAATATGAGGCCTACAATGATTTTCAATTACATTAATGATAGACATTATTATTAATGTGACTTTTCACATATAACATGTGTTTATATGTTCTCTTATGTTATATAAGAGAACATTTAACATACAGTATGACTTTATGATATCTGAGAACAGGGGTCATAAAAAGAACACCATAAACCAGCTCTGGGATTCTCTGGAAGAGTGATCTGACAAAAGCCTCTTCTCTGGCCATTTGGTAGTATAATTTATGGACTTCGTAGAATGTCACTTTAAACGGTTCAACTGAAGTTGGAATGGAACAGGAAATACTTGATCATAAGTAACAGCTGGTGACTTTAAGCTTACCTAACTAAGATTTCTGTCATAGTCTAAAGACTAGTACACACTACAATTTTTTTCGTGCTAACCAGCAGGCTGCATGAAAAATAAACTGACAGCTCCGGTCGGAGCAGCTGTACTAACCATGCAAGGTTAGTTCAGCGATCTCCTTTGCTGAGCTATTGTGTTCTGACAGGGGGACACCCCCCCACCAGAAAAGTCCTATCAGCTGCTGGTGTTCCAACATGCATGCCCAACAGAACGACATACACACAGGCACAATGTCTTCCGACATTTTGCCCGTGTGTACGGGGCCTTTGAAGGGCAGATCCTTCCTTTACAATCTCTGTAATGGAAGGTCACCCCTTCCTCCTGACACCACTCGGCTCAGGACAACCCGGAAACCCTTCCGGGGGCAGAACAAGGGCTTAAGAGACAAATGGGTAGCCTCTGGAAGTCGCACATCTAAGGTGTCCTAGAGAAGTGAATAGAGTGGCAACCACAGTCTGGTCTTAACTCAGGTTGCCACTCTATTCACTTCTCTAGGAAATCTTAGATGTGCGACTTCCAAAGGCTACCCTTTTGTCTTTTGGAGGCTCTCCCTTACTGCCTAGGCCACAGCACCGGTCCGCTCTCCTCCGACTGCCTGTGTCACTGTTTCCAGATGAAGGCCGTTGTCCCAAGACACCGACTCCTCCCACACACAGGCTATTTATCACCTCTCCCAGCATCCTGTTCTCTCCTTTCTGCCAGGTTTGAGCTTGTAGTCCACAACAATCAGTCCCTTGTGTGGGTCCGGGCTACTTGGACTACGTGTCCCAAGATCCTCTGCTTTTCTTTGAGCTCTCACTCACTCTGCATTCAGGATGTGACAAAACAGAGTGTAGGCTGAGCACTAGGGAAACCGCCTCACTGTGGTAGATTCTGTAAGTGTCCCCTGACAATGCAGGCAATTTAGCCAGCTGCTCGCTACATCCTCCCCCCACTTGAAATCTTTGGTCCTCCAAAGAGATATGAACTCAACAAAGTACTATTCACCAGTAGTTAGTAATAAAGCTGACACACAAATTATAACATCATCAACCATAACTCAGACTTAACAGGCATTTATATACTTCTGGATTTTTTTGGAACCATTTATATACATTTTCAGTTAGCTCATAATCAGTTTGCTTACAGGTCAGGGCTATGGCCATTGCTCACCCAGTAGTGTCAGAGGACGGGCCAAGATCACCCCCTACCCAATGGATAGTAGTGGGGTCTAGCATGGGGTTCTGTCTATGAATATTGGGAATCAGTTCATCAGAGATTTCTGCTAGAATGTCATAAGTGAGTCTCTTTCTTTCTCGTTTATCTTCCGTCTCAGTCTCTCTTCCATCTCAAGATCTCTTCAGACATAGGAATGGAGT
Source organism: Aquarana catesbeiana (assembly GCF_042186555.1). Lineage (NCBI taxonomy): Eukaryota > Metazoa > Chordata > Amphibia > Anura > Ranidae > Aquarana > Aquarana catesbeiana. The sequence goes on along the minus strand of NC_133324.1, from coordinate 988,852,644 downwards.
TTATGTCCAAATTCCCAGCACCAATGGAATGATGGGGTTCCAATGAAGGACGAGCAGAATTGAACTAACCTACGGGAAGAGCTGCAACTTCAGTATTGTCAGGTGGGTGTACGTGAACGTCACAAGATTCCTCATCTGATAGTGGGACTCCAACTTCACCGGTCCAGTCTGGTTCCCCTAGTATTGGTTCTATGTCATTGAAGCTGATCAAAACTCCAAAACCCCTTCAGTTGAAGGACTACTGTTTTCAGTCTTGACTTCTCTAACCCTTTCGGGTAGAGACAAAATCTCCACACCTGGACTTGAAGAGCTCTCCCTTCCTCCTTCAGTGGTGCAGAATAAGTTTCTTGTGTTAGGGACCATAACCAGTAAGGCACTATCTCTTCATCTTCGCTGTTCTCATCTTCCACCATTGGAAGTGATCTTGGGTGCCGTCGGCGCAGCAAGGTTCGCCTGGGTCTACTTGAGCAGTGTTGGGAAGTGGAAGCAGATGCCAAATCTTCAAAGGGCCTGCTTTTCCTTCTGGGCAAATTTGATACACCGGTAGGTCAGGAAGCTGCTTGCAGATAATATATGGTTGAGGTCGCCAATGATCTACAAGCTTATGCCTCCCAGGTGCCCCTACGTTGCTCAACAACACACGATCCCCGGGCTGAAGATCCTGCACCTTCACTTTTAAGTCAAAATTCTTTTTATTTCTTTGAGCTTGGGTAGTAGTATTCTCTACTGCCTTCTCATAAGCTTGTTTCAGGTTTTTCTGTAGTGTATCCACAAATCCCTTACTTTTACAATTGCTCCACAGACGTTGTGTATTACCTTACATGACATTGTAAGTTGTTGTATGATGGCCTCACTATCAGACCCCTGAGACAACATTTCAATAAACACCATCACTTTGTAGAAGAGGGTTGTCTGGAATAGAGATGTAGCTATAATATGTTATGTTAAAAACTGTTGATATAATTAAAGTAAGGCAAAAAAAAATCACTAGAACAGGGATAATAAAAATAACAGAACTGTATAATTGCCTTATTGGTTATGAGATAAAAGAAAGATAAATCATAAAAGTATGGATTTTTGAAAATGGATAAGATAACTCATTTTCATAATATCATAACCAAATGTGGCTAAGTATGGAAAAAACAAATTTAAGGCCATATGCAAAAGACCCAGTATGAGTTGGTGGACTCATTCGGTAAGTAGAAAGAAAAATCTGAGTATAAAGTATTCTTCAATCCATAGAATCATCAGGGACCAGGTCAGGCGATCGATAGCGGCCTCTTTTGTGCGAACTCGGATGCTCATTTCTCCCTGGCAGCGTAAATGATTTGTTTGAGGAAGACAATGTCGATCTTCATCGTGTGGTTCTTGATTTTGCGTCGGATTCAACAGATGTATGTCTTGGAGAGTTGTTTGGAGGTTATTTGCAGAACAACATGTAAATTTGGAGCCATGGAATGCGAAACGCACCGAGAAGGTAAAACACCATTGATATGTCATTTATTTGATTGCGTTGTAATACTTGGAGTATGGGTTTTAAAGCTCTTCTTTTATTGATTGCACGTTGGGACAAATCTGCAAAAAGCTGGTAGTTATGTCCTTGGAAGGTGAGAGTTTCTTTATTCCTTGCTGCAGATAGCAGTTGTTCTTTTGTCCTGTAGAAATGAAACTTGGCAATGATATCACGAGGTGGACGGTCAGATTTCTTGGGTGTTAGGGCTCTATGAAGGCTGTCTATTTCCAGTCGCTCCACTGGGAAAGCTGGTTGTAGTTCCCGGAAAAGTGCTGTTATTGTGGCTTGTAAGTCAATTTGAGTTTCAGGAATACCTCTAATGCGCAGACTGGAGCGTCAGGCACGGTTTTCATAGTCCTCCAGTCTCGTTCCTAATATTGCATTTTCTTCCTTGAGGTTGTCAATTTCAGTAGAACAATTCACGTTCTAATTTCTGATGTCATCTACTCTGGTTTCAAGTGTGGACCCAGCTCTCTTATCTCCTTGGTAAGGCTGGTGGTAATGTGGTCAGAAGTGCGTTTCCATGCTTTTTGAAGCATGTTTTCAATTTTCTTCAACATAACTGGTGAAGCTATTTCATCCTGAGGTGAATCCTCCAAATTCTCATAATCTAATTCTAAATCATATGATGAAGTCTGTGAGGTGATATTTGTCTTTAAATTCATATAGGCGCAGCTGGAGGTTCCTGAGGCAGACTACAGTGGCGTCATTTTAGATGTGCTATGAGGCTGCGCCGTTTTATTGGTTTTAGGCTTCATATTCCGTCTAGGACCACTGGGTATAAACCCCCCGTGTTCAGGAGTGCTTTGGGCACAGGTAGGTATTAGGGATGAGCCAAACACCCCCCCCCCCGTTCGGTTCGCACCAGAACCGAAACTTCGCACGAACGTTAGAACCCCATTGAAGTCTATGGGACTCGAACGTTCGAAATCAAAAGTGCTAATTTTAAAGGCTAATTTGCATGGTATTGTCCTAAAAAGGGTTTGGGGACCCGGGTCCTGCCCCAAGGGACATAAATCAATGCAAAAAAAGCTTTAAAAATGGCCGTTTTTTCGGGAGCAGTGATTTTAATAATGCTTAAAGTAATAAAAAAAGTGAAATATTCCTTTAAATATCGTATCTGGGGGTGTCTATAGTATGCCTGTAAAGTGGCGCATGTTTCCCGTGCTTAGAACAGTCTGACAGCAAAATGACATTTTTAAAGGAATAAAAGTCATTTAAAACTGCTTGCGTTTTTAATGTAATGTCGGGTCCCAGCAATATGGATGAAAATCAGTGAGACAAATGGCATGGGTACCCCCCAAGTCCATTACCAGGCCCTTTGGGTCTTGTATGGATATTAAGGGGAACCCCGCACCCAAATTAAAAAAGGAAAGGCGTGGGGCCACCAGGCCCTATATACTCTGAACAGCAGTATACAGGTGGTGCAAACAAGACAGGGACTGTAGGTTTGTTGTTAAGTAGAATCTGTTTGTAATTTTGAACAGGTACATTTTTAACGTGTTTAGCTCCAGCCAAAAAATCTATTTTTAAGCTTTTTGGAAAACATAGGGAAGGGTTATCACCCCTGTGACATTTGTTTTGCTGTCTGTGCTCCTCTTCAGAAGATTGAACCTCACTTTCTGTCCTAATGACAAATGTTTTTTGAAAATTTGGGGTTTTTAGTGATACAAATATTGGTGATAAAGCATAAGTGTAAAGAAGACACGTTTTTCCCATCTTAACTCTTACAGGAGAGAATTTCCCTTCCCAGGGGTAGATTTCATCTCACTTCCTGTTGTCTCTTTTCGTTTCTAAGTAGGAGTCATTTGTAAGTTGGATGTTTGAAAGTAGGGGCCTGCCCTATATACTCTGCAGAAATTGGGGCCTTAGGTGTTGGTGTTGCCACAACACTGTAAGCCCTCACAGGGCCCTGCTGTGAAATATTAACTCAAGAATTGTAATTATATGTCCCTGTTGAACAGGGGCTGAAAAATTGGGCCTTAGGCACTGGTGCTGGTGCCACAACACTGCAACCCCTCACAGATACTCTAGTTGGAGCGCAGGAACGAGCCCTGCTGCAAAGTATTGCATCAAAAATTGTAATTACACGCCCCTGTTAAACAGGGGCAGAAAAATTGGGCCTTAGGCACTGGTGGCGATGCCCAGAGCCAAAAATATTCTTACAAGCTATCAGCATGATCATTGAGGAGGAAGAGGATAATTACTCAGCATAACAGGATAGTCACTCAGCATCAGCATAGGCAGTCTTTGAAGGAATCTGACATTTCAAAAAAAATTATTTGGTTACATCAGCATCAGGTGCTTGGTATCTGGTGGTGATCCAAGACTGATTCATTTTTATGAAGGTCAGTCGATCGACCGAGTCGATGGACAGGCGCACCCTGTGATCGGTTACAAAGCCTCCAGCAGCACTGAATGTGCGTTCCGAAAGAACGCTGGATGCAGGACAGGCCAGTAGCTCAGTTGAATACTGTGCAAGCTCTGGCCAGTGATCCATCCTCAAGACCCAGGAACCCAGAGGATTTTCAGTGGGAAAGGTGTCCAAGTCAGATCTTGCTCCTAGGTAACTAGTCACTAGATAGGGAGGGATGGGGGGGTTGTTTGGAGTGTGGCCCTAAATTAGTTATTTCCTCTAGAGACAAGCTAATACAGGTAAAATTCCTGCACAGGATATATTATACACCCCAAAGACTCCACAAGATGTACCCAGACAAGGACCCGGAGTGTCCCAGGTGTAAAGCACATGTAGGTACCTTCTTTCACATGTTCTGGGACTGTCCTATTATCTCCACCTACTGGACGAAATTTTTTGGGGAAGTAAACTCCAGATTGCAACTATCGCTCCCAATGTCACCTGAACTAGTCTTACTGGGTGTTCACGAAGACGAGCAACGATCCCACCATTTAAAATTGCTAATCTCATCAGCAAAGGAAAATATAAGGTAAGTATCTGTCATTCAATTTTCCCATTTTCCTGACGGCTCCATGTCAGCATAGCTGGGAGGTAACTAGACCCACAGGGAAGGGATAATGCTACACACTCCTTAATTCTGGCTAAAACCAAAAGCCAGGAATGCCTCTGCCAAACTCAACTGTTGTTAAGGGTGCTTCTATACAGCAATGAGCCATGAACGTATATATTGATCATAGCTGCCTTGCAGCTCATCTCTGGGAACACTTGGCCTGCTGTTACTCACAAGGCCAAAACACTTCTAGTGGAGAGTGCTGTGATCGCCCTGGCACAGGTAACCCTTCGACTTGTTGCCAATAAGACCAGCGCCCCAGTGCTGCACTACACTCCTGCCATCCATGTGAGTCAGGTCAGAATAGTGGAGGCAGTTTATGCAGAGGGTGGGTACAATATCATTGAGGGAGGGCATACGTTCAAGAATGAACTTTAGGGGGAAATTATTTTTACCTTCAGATTACATTGATGATAGACATTATTAATAATGTGACTTACAGAGAACATTTATCATACAGTATGACTCTAAAAGTGTCAGAACACGGCTTGATTGTTTATTTGAGAACACCATAAACCAGCTCTGGGATTCTCTGGAAGAGCGATCTCACAAAAGCCTCTTCTGTGGTCATTTGGTAGTATAATTTATGGACTGTGTAGCATACCACTTCAAAGGGTTCAACTGAAGTGGGAATTGAACAGGAACTTCTTGATCATAAACTGTCAGCGAAATTTGGTTGTACGCAAAGCACACAGCCAAATCTCCTGTTTCTAATCATAATAACAATTTCATCTAATGATATAAATGCATCTCACCTTTTGATCGTATCCATCCTCTGGTGTGTGCCCCTTTCAGACAACTAGACAAAACACATGTTTACAGTTCCAGTTCCAAGATCACACTGCAGCCAGCCTGCCTCAGCTGTCTGAGTGAGCCACTTTATTAGCATATCAATAGGAAGTCCCTAAGCTCAAGGGTTCGGCCTCCAACAGCCAAACACACCTCTTACAAATCTTGTGACCTCACAGGATATGACCTCACAGGATGTAAGTGACCATATAAGGATTTAACAACAGAACACAAAACAACCACCAATTACTACAGGACATGATACAATATACTAAATGACGATGACTAAAGTTCCTCGTGGATGGGATATTATCTGCAGGTGTCTGTCATGGCACCCCAAACATGTTGATCAGGCACACCAGGGGTGACAAGAGCAAACCACCGCTAAATCAATAATGTCTTTGCAGAGCGAACGCATCCCCACCAGACGATCGTTCTGTGCATTGCACAGGGGCCCTTTTGCTGGCGGACATGTCCTCTCTCCACAAACACCTCTCTCCAAACACCAGGAAGTTTTCCACTACCTAACAGGTCTCAACCAGCGTTGGTCTGCCCCAGTCAGCTCTTTAGAGTGGGCTGTGGTTGAACACACACTGGGAGACTTATGACAATACATTAATATAAAATTTTCCACAACAGTCCCTCCTCTTGTCATATGATCCCATGTGTCCCTCGATGAATCCTGATCTTCTTCTTAGTCCATAAAAAGTAAAACACGGCTTGACATGTAGACTCTGTTGGGGATGACGTGGTGAGCTGTAGTAGTCGCCGGTCGGTCTGGGATCCTCTGTGTCTTGTACGTGGGTCGGGCTTCGGGGCATCTCATCAGGGAAGATGTGGTCATCTGCTCAGGCTCTGGTCACGCGTCCAATCAGGCAACAGGAGCACCTCATCATGGCATATAGAAGGAATAGAAACAAAAACAACATGAGTATGTATACCCCTACTTCCTTCACTATGATCCGCTGCAAGATAAAAATTAAATCCACAAAGATTCCCAAACCCTTAAAAAGGATTCCAACCTTCACTATCTATAGCTCTGGCTTTGCCTTTCAGGGATCTAAACCTTATCCATATGGGCCTGAACTTTGTCACTACTATCCCCGATCCAGATATAACAATCTTTACTTATGAATTCCCAGAAACCCCCTTGGACTGTGGGAACTGCCTTGTAGGTTCAACAGTTACATGAAAACATCTCATCCTCTATGGATGAGAAATTGTTCAAGTGTTTCATAGGCTCAGCCCCCACCGTGTACAAGCAATTCCCTTCCAGCTGTCCCTGCCATTCTTACCTTCTCTCGCGCCATCAGATCCTCACGATCGGCCACGACATAAGATGCTGGGACAAGTTTCACCAGCACACATGAACCTTCTGCCTTACGGGAAATTACCTTATAAGCTGTAGATCCGTAATAATACCAAACTACAGTGGAAGCACATTTGTGGGCTACCTAGTTATCCCGATACCAAAGCTGGCAAGAACCAGAACTATTGTTAAAATTATAATTAATTTTACCCTCTAGAAATGTTTTGTTAAGTTCTTTCGACAGGTGTCTGTTTGGATTTTACTAGTCTGTCAAAACTCCTCACACCAATATGAACGTCACATATAGCATGTACCGCCGTCATCGCTGGGGCACTAGCAGACCCGACCATGTGTCCTGTTCTCTTTCTTAGCTAGTTGGGATGCTTTTCATCGTTACCCTTGCCAAAATTTATTAAACAAAAAATATAAATGAACAAAGATACTTCTCTACTCTTTGTGGTTGATCCGCTTCTTGCAGTTGCTGGCGTGGTCTCATCCCTCAAGATTCTTTACAATGACCCAGTCACCTGGTTAGAAAGAATGTAAACTGGTTATTGTGTCAGGGTCCAGGATGGACTCGTGAACCCTGTGGTGGACCTTTTGAAGTTCATGTTACAGTGATTGCACCCACCCCATCAGCTGAGAATGTAGGTGACAGCTAATGAGGAAAGTACAACTCTGTTTTTGTTGACCTCCAAACAAACCTCATAGGACAATAACCCAGACATCGGGACTGTGGTCACTGCATAACCTGTGCGTGGCTTACCATCCGGGGTGTAATACCTGGAACCAGTGACATCTATGTTCTTAGCATCTGGGATGGGAGCCTCCTTCACCAGACTGCTGCTTGCTGATTCAAATTCCATCAAAGAAAGACAGTCTTGGCACAAACTTGGTTAGAATTACAAAGGTTAGTATTATTGGTTTGAAAATGTGTCATTCTCACCACTCTCATCCCCCCTTTTCTTCCCTCCTCATTACAAACTGGAGGAAGACATGCAGGGTTTAGAATGGTGCAGAATAAAACAGTGAAATAGAAAAGCCTGGAGCAACAGCATGCAATGCTGTAGGCAAAGGGCGAACATGACAGTGGGAACAGGGTAAGGGTTAATGATAGAGGGTTATGGTGGAGCCGAGGGGGAGGGAGAATTAGGGGAGGGGACAGTTAAAAGGGCTTCCCGCTCTGGGAGGGACAGCAGAAGATCGTGGAAAGTTCAGTGAGAAGGTCAGTGTCCCAACATGTCTGAGTTAGACAGGCTTATGGCCCAGCTAAGGGAGGAAGCGTCGGTGCGGGGTGCGGGGTGGCTGCAGGATACGATCGCAGCCGCGATCCGGGGTCCCAATACACAGGCTAGGGAGGGGGAGAGAGGCGGCACCAGAGCGCGCCGTTCCCGACCGCCTGAGCGGTTCTCCCCGGACCGCGTCCTACCTTCACAGCGGCACCCGGGTGTTATGGAGGCCAGTGTCCAGGGAGGCCCCCCAGCAAAAAGAGCGGCAGGAAGAGAGCGGGTCAGCGGGCGGGCGGCCCCGACAGGTCAGGAGAAGAGCCCAGCAGTAGAACGGACGGGAGAGAGGCCTACTTACAGGAGGCATGCGGAGAGTGCGAGCCCCGCCCCCAGGAAGAACTCTGCCATCGCTCACGCGGCCATGCCAGGAGGGGTCCCTGGGCCTTCTGCTTCGTCGGCAGGGGACAGGCAGACAAGAGGAAGGAGCAAGACTGGCTTACCACCAACCGGAGCGGAGGCCGACAGGACTGCGGTAACACACACCGGTCCTGGAAAGGCTGTCCGGAAATCAACGGGAGGATTCGCTGCGCGGAGGAAGGAAAGGATTGCGGGTAGTGCGGCAGCCGCGGTCAACATCCCGGGCGGGCCAGTATCTGATGCGGGAGAAGAATCGGGTCGGAGCGGGGGAGAAGAGATGTCCGGATCGGAAGAGGAGACGGCCCAGCTGCCCAGGAGGATGGGGCCTGGAGAAAGCAGACGGTCGGCTGATGGGGCGACACCTATGCAGCCCGGTGAGTTACCACATGATATTGCAAATGCTAGTTTAAATAATGCAACAGTGTCAGGAGCTGGGGTTGGAGGATCGGTGGAAAGTAGGGTAGGAACTGACATGGGGGGAGGTGCTTCGGGATTTTTGGGGTTTCTGACAGGAATTAAGGAGCTTGTGCAGAGGCTGGAGGCGGCAGAGAAGCCGGCGGGGGGGCCAATAGCTGCATGGGTACCGCAGGCGGGGAAGGAATTGGATAACGCAGGGCGGGGGGCCGCCATACCTACAGTTGCAGCTGAGGTCACGGTGCCAGCGCAGGAGGCCGTGGCGAGCGTAGCGGCGCAGGGGAAGGACAAAGCGGCGCCGTCAGGGGAGGCTGCGGCGAGAAAAGATATTGTTAGGCTGGCGGACGCAGCTCGCTGCGAGGTGTACGTGTGCTACGAAGGACCGTTGGGGGCTCACCTGAAACAGGAGGTTCGGGAAAAATTATGGAAGGGTGAGTATGTAGAAATATTTTCATTATTGCCCTTGGAAAAATTCAATCTTGATAGAGTCAAGCCGGATGATTCCAAAAAGGAGGACGAGGAGAAGAGGAGGTATAGGCTGATACCTAGGACATTTACGAATTGGTTGCAAGCGTTTGCAATCATGGCTAGTGTGATAGGGGAGAAACAGCCGGAACATTGTTCGGCGCTTTTCTGCTATCAGGACGCGATAGGGGAAGCGTACAGAGTATACGGGGGTACGGCATGGTTGAGGTACGATGAACAGTTCAGGCAGCGGGGAGCAGTGCGCCCGGAACTACGTTGGGACCACAAAGACATCAGCCTGTGGATGCGTTTGATGACGACGGCGAGGGCACCGAATCAGTTTTTTCAGGGGGGAGCCGGTGGACCGTCAACCCAGGGACATGCGGCTGGAAACAAAAAAGGGGTCTGTTGGCAGTACAACTCAGGGGTCTGCAGGTTCGGAGGATCATGTAAGTTTAAACACGAATGCTCCGGCTGCGGGGGAACACATCCGTCATCCAGGTGTTTTAAGCAGGGAAAAGGTCGTCAGGGAGAAGCTGGGAACAAAAGGGAGGACTCCGGTGATGGTGGAAAAGATGCGACCGTTTCTCGGTAAGTACCCCGACAAACAAGCAGCACGGCTATTAGAAGAAGGTTTTACGGTAGGATTTAGGATTCCATGCAATCTAGCAGCTGTCCCCCCAGTACCCAAAAATTTAAAGTCTGCCTTGCAACATCCGGAAGTGGTTTTAGAAAAACTACAGAAGGAGGTTGCATTGGGTAGAATGAGCGGACCTTTTCCAGTGGCGCCAGTGGCGGATTTGGTGGTATCACCTTTAGGTGTGGTGCCCAAAAAAGAGCCCAATAAATTTAGGCTCATTCACCACTTATCCTTCCCAAAAGGGGGATCCGTGAATGATGCCATTGACCAAGAAGCGTGCTCAGTGACGTATACGTCGTTTGATGCCGCGGTAAGGTGGGTGCGCCACTATGGAAAAGGGGCATTGATGGCAAAGGCAGATGTGGAATCAGCTTTTCGACTGCTGCCAGTGCACCCCGAGAGCTTTCGGCTACTGGGGTGTCATTGGAATGGTGGATTCTACATTGATCAATGCCTACCGATGGGTTGTTCGGTATCGTGTGCGCTGTTCGAACAATTCAGCTCCTTCGTAGAGTGGGTAGTAAGGGATGTATCCGGAGTGAATTCGCTAATTCACTACTTGGATGATTTTTTATGCATTGGCCCGGCGGATTCTAGAGTCTGTGCAGTGCTACTAGCGTCATTGCAGCACATAGCAGAAAAATTTGGCATTCCATTGGCAGCTGAAAAGACGGAGGGACCCTGCTCGGTCATCACGTTCTTGGGTATTGTATTAGATTCGGATGCGATGGAATGCAGATTACCGGAGGAGAAATTGGAAGATTTGAGGAGGGAAGTGGCAGGTTTGATAGGTCTGAAAAAGGTACAACTGAGAAGGTTACAATCGGTTTTGGGCAAACTGAATTTTGCTTGCCGCATATTACCGATGGGGAGAGTGTTTAGTCGCCGGCTGGCGGCCAGCACGAGCGGGATCAAATCCCCAAAACATTTTGTACGTTTAGTTAAAACACATAGGGAGGATCTCAGGGTCTGGAATACCTTTCTGGAATCCTTTAACGGTAGGGCAATGTGGATGTCGGGTCCAGTCAGTAATTTTGACTTGGAACTATTCACTGATGCCGCTGGATCAACAGGTTTTGGGGCGTTCTTTCAAGGGCAATGGAGCGCAGGTCCATGGCCTCAATCGTGGGTAAAAGAAGGTTTCACGAAGAATCTGGTTTTGCTGGAACTGTTTCCAGTGGTACTGGCAGTGGAGTTATGGGGCGCATCGTTCCGGGATCTGAAAGTGCGTTTTCATGGGGACAACATGGGGGTGGTGCAAGTGATAAACAGGGTCACGGCGTCATCTCCGCCGGTGATCAGGATGCTGCAACACTTAGTGTTAAGATGCTTACAACTGAATGTCTTCATTCATGCTGTTCACTTACCGGGGGTGGAGAACGTAATTGCTGATGCGTTGTCTCGCTTCCAGTGGGACAGGTTCAGAGAGTTGGCGCCGGAAGCGGAGCAACAGGGGGTGCCTTGTCCAGACTGGCTGTGGGAGATTGCACTGGAGTCGTCGAGGGATGGATTAAGCGGTCGGTAAGTGGGGCTACTTGGGCAGCATACAATAAGGTATGGCAGGAGTGGATGTCCTTTGGGCGAGCGTTGAGGGAGGAACTTATAGGGCAGGGAGTGCGTTCGCTATTACTGTATTATCTGGCAAGAAAATTTAACGAGGGTGCGTCGGTATCTGTGATCAATATACAGCTAGCTGGTTTAGCTTTTCTTTTTAAGCTACAAGGGCAGCCTGACGTCACCAAGGATTTTTGGGTGAGACAGGCGTTGAAGGGTTATCGGAGGGCGGCGGTTCAGCGAGATTCGAGGAGACCAGTAACGTTTGAGATACTGGGGGGTATCGTGGAACAATTGATGGGGGTTTGTTCGTCTGATTACGAAGTTAGTTTGTTTAAGGTAGCTTTTGTATTAGCATTTTTTGGTGCATTCAGGATAGGGGAGTTGGTCAGCCCTTCAAAAACAGTGCAAGGGGGAGTTGGGTTGAAGGAGGTTACACTTGAGGAGGACGGGGTATCGATATTCCTGCGGAAGTCTAAGACAGATCAGGAAGGGAGAGGCAGGATGGTGCGAGTTTATTCCATCCAGGGATCCCCTCAGTGCCCAGTGGGTGCAGTAAGGGAATTTTTGAAAGTTAGGCCGGACTGTCAGGGCCCTTTATTAATACATTCAAATGGAGATATGTTATCGCGTTTTCAGTTCATTGCTGTTTTTAGGAAATGTTTGCTTGGGCTGGGACTTGAGGAGCGGGATTTTTCATCACATTCATTCCGGATAGGAGCCGCAACAGAGGCGGCCAGATTGGGTATGGATGTGGAAACAATAAAACGGATTGGGCGGTGGGAATCTAACAGATTTCAATCTTATGTGAGACCGCAACTAGCGGTAAGATTATAAGGGGTTAGGTTTGTTTTTTGTGGTTTTATGGCCGGTGGGACAGTAGTTAACTGGTCAATGTTGAGCATGGTTTGTTTTCTTCTAATTTCAGGTGCAGCTCCAAGTGTGGTCTGGATTATGGGCCATTCTTATGTGTGTTGGGGGGCTCGGAGGGGAGACGCTCGACCTGAGGGTAGGCAGTTAGGCTTTGATAGACGGGAAGTGTATTTAAAATGGTTTGGTATACCAGGGATGTTGTGGGGCAGGTTGGTTCAGGAGGTACAACGATATGCAAACAGGGAGGGCCCCCCGGATGTGCTGGTAATACATGTGGGCGGCAATGATCTTGGTATTCGCTCAATGATAGACATTACGCGAGACATTAAATTTGACGTCTGGCGCTTAGTGAAGGAATTTCCAAAAATGATCATTGTCTGGTCGGACATGGTTGCCCGCATGTGTTGGAGAATGGCCAGGTCTGTGGAGGGGGTGAATAGAGCAAGGAAGAAGATCAATAGGGAAGTGAGTAAATTTGTGGTTAGTTGTGGAGGGTTGGCAATCAGGCATAGTGAACTGGAATTCGAGACATGGAGGTACTTAAGACGTGATGGGGTACATCTTAATGAGGTGGGGACAGATTTGTGGGCTTTGGGCCTACAAGACGGTATACAGCGAGCTATTCGGGTGTGGAGGAGCACCCAAGAGTAAGGTATTATGGCGGGCGTTGGTCTGGGCAAGGGAAGGAAGATGGCTAAAAAGTAAGAGTGGGGATCCAACGTTGATATGGGTCCGGAGGTTTTTTGGTTCCCGGTTAGCCGGGAAGTGATATGGGGCACTGCAGTCACGGCAGTCTCTGAGCCAGCTTGTCGGCTTGAGGCCTATTGGAGATTTTTGGTTTAGGGCTGCAGTGCTATAGTTGTTATGGCCATCAGATGGATTTGTTAAAGCTATTGCTCAGACCAACGTTCTTTTTTTGATCCAGGTTGCATAACAGATGTTTGTTTTTCTCGATGACGGAAGTTTTATATTTTTGATATATAATTTTATATTAAGTTAATAAAGTAGGCTGCTACGGCCTTTGTTTTATACTCCAGAAGCTGGTGTGGTCTCATTATTGGGAATAGGAGTATAATGGTTGGGTAATGTTTAATAGGCATCTGTTATCCAATAGTCAAGCCTATGATACTTTTACCTTCTTATACACCTGTACACACACTTCCAGAAACTCTTCGGACCTGAAAAGATACTTATAAACAAAGGTTATTACTCTATCCTTCAAAGAATGGTAAACAATACAACATTCGTGTACATTGGTAAATTGTCACTGACATTCCACAAAACCGATAATAACTAAACCCTCTGTAAATCTTACTTTCACGTTTTGTTACTAAAATACAACAGCCGCGACACGCAAGAGGGCTGTCACGGGAGGTTCAAACATCTTGTTACCACATACAAACAATGAGACAAAGACAAACATTTAGATACAAATGTGGGGGAGATATTTCATAGTTCCCAAAAACGAAAAAAATAATAAATAAAAACGACCAGATGGAATGCTGCCTTCACTCTTTTAGCGATAGAAAAAGAATAGAATTTGAAAGGCACGAGAGCATTTCGAAATCTTTGCATGGACCAGCCACACAAAGTTCAAAAACAGGCCTGTGTATTTTTAATCACCCAAACGTGTACTACGCATCCATCAACTCACTCAACATTACAGATTTCTGAAGCCACAGCTGAACTACTTCCAAGGTATTTTTATTCTGGGGTCTCGTACCTCCAGACATCAAAAGTACCTTCCAAAGGAATACACCTTACTGTCCCCTCCGACCATATCTGCCAATCTTTAAGGGGTCTCATGTCCGGAGCCCCAAACCAGATCTCATGTGAGGTGCATCTGTCTGACTGGTGTGGAGCCTCATTTTTTTCCTCCAACACATGGACGGCACATTACCCATGACGATTCAAATCGCTTTTTTGGCGAACTCTGCATCCAGAGAACCCTGCGTTTTATTTTCGGAGCGATTATGGTTTGCGCCTTTGTCACCATAATCGACCCCCGCATTCCGATTATTATACACGGCCTCCCGGTGTGCTAGCGTACTAATCCTCACATTTATATGCTCTACAACCGGTTATCGGCAGCCCTATAAATGTGTTGTCAGACAAACTACAAAGCACCATAAAATCCTCCACTATTCAAAACAATATTATGGCTTCTCTCTGTACCCCGATATTACAACAATAACTTGGATGCCTCCTGTTTGCTCTCTACCCAAAACTGTATTACAGTATAAACCTTAATATAATTTAAAAATAAAAATGATTTTGTCCTTCCAAACACAAGTCAAAAGACCCCAAGCCCCTCCCACCAACTTCCTGTTGCACACCTGAGTAGGAAGAGGGAGGGGGAGGGGAAGCCTCGAATAGCTTCATATTTTGTCTATCAAGACATTAGATAATTCTATGGCTAAACATCAACAAATAAAAACTTTTGTCCAGGAGTGGGTGGAATAAACCCCCATATTGTAAATGGGAGGGAATCCCCCTTGACTCACATATCCCCTGGGAAGTCAAACCACAAGTTTTGACAGAAATACCACACAACGGTGTAACAAAAGCCAAAAACTGAAACTCCTGCAAAAAAGACGACTGAAGGAGGACCAAAGTCTTTTCCCTTCCACTGCAAACCACAAACAAAATGTAGCCATTAACACATGAAATTTAGTTGTTGATCCCGCCAAAATCGAGATTTCTTCACTAGAAACATAAACTTCTTTAAGACAACTGGTATAAAAACCTAAATGATTCTACTGGAAATGGAATTCAGTACAAAACCAGAGATATTTCGCTCGAGACTAAAATCAGCAGAAACAAAAAGTCAGTTGCAGCAATCGAAAATCGGTCCACGGCAAAATGGTGAATGAAACCCGGACTACAGAAAAATGGCCGACATTAACAAATGACAAGACAAACCAGGATTTCTTAAACAATACACTCTATTTGACTCTGAGAGTTAGAACTCCCCCATACTATTACCTAGAAACCTGAGACCCCCACAGGGTGTAAACAGCTCCTATTGTGATGTCCCAACAATGCATGGGCACTTGGATATGCGACAGGCATTTCAACTTAAAACCAATATTCAATACAGAAAACGCAATAGTTTCCCTAAAAAGTATGTTAACAGTACAAAAATAGAATTCACAAAATGGTGCCTAGAAGCCAGATTGTAGCTTAAAGCACATGGCTTTGCACACACAAAGGAATACACAATGGAGCAGCTTCCCCTATAGGAGGGCTCACAGGTCTTCAAAATGGCCGCCGATGCACATGGTGACCACAACAAAGGCCAGACCCCAACAAAATGGCGCATTTTCTTCCTCCTGACACTCCTCCACTCAGGGTGACCTAAAACCCTTCCAGGAGCAGATCATTCCTCTACAATCTCTGTGATGGAAGGTCACCCCTTCCTCCTGACACCACTCTTCTTAGGGTGACCCAGAACCCTTCCAGGGACAGATCATTCTTCTACTATCTCTGTGATGGAAGGTCACCCCTTCCTCCTGACACCACTCTTCTCAGTGTGACCCAGAACCCTTCCAGGAGCAGATCATTCTTCTACAATCTCTGTGATGGAAGGTCACCCCTTCCTCCTGACACCACTCTTCTCAGTGTGACCCAGAACCCTTCCAGGGACAGATCATTCCTCTACAATCTCTGTGATGGAAGGTCACCCCTTCCTCCTGACACTCCTCCACTCAGTGTGATCCAGAACCCTTCCAGGGACAGATCATTCCTCTACAATCTCTGTGATAGAAGGTCACCCCTTCCTCCTGACACCACTCTTCTCAGTGTGATCCAGAACCCTTCCAGGGACAGATCATTCCTCTACAATCTCTGTGATAGAAGGTCACCCCTTCCTCCTGACACTCCTCCACTCAGTGTGATCCAGAACCCTTCCAGGGACAGATCATTCCTCTACAATCTCTGTGATAGAAGGTCACCCCTTCCTCCTGACACCACTCTTCTCAGTGTGATCCAGAACCCTTCCAGGGACAGATCATTCTTCTACTATCTCTGTGATGGAAGGTCACCCCTTCCTCCTGACACCACTCTTCTCAGTGTGACCCAGAACCCTTCCAGGGACAGATCATTCTTCTACTATCTCTGTGATGGAAGGTCACCCCTTCCTCCTGACACCACTCTTCTCAGTGTGACCCAGAACCCTTCCAGGAGCAGATCATTCTTCTACAATCTCTGTGATGGAAGGTCACCCCTTCCTCCTGACACCACTCTTCTCAGTGTGACCCAGAACCCTTCCAGGAGCAGATCATTCTTCTACTATCTCTGTGATGGAAGGTCACCCCTTCCTCCTGACACTCCTCCACTCAGGGTCACCCAAAACCCTTCCAGGAGAAGATCATTCCTCTACAATCTCTGTGATGGAAGGTCACCCCTTCCTCCTGACACCACTCTTCTCAGTGTGACCCAGAACCCTTCCAGGGACAGATCATTCTTCTACAATCTCTGTGATGGAAGGTCACCCCTTCCTCCTGACACCACTCTTCTTAGGGTGACCCAGAAACCTTCCAGGGACAGATCATTCCTCTACAATCTCTGTGATGGAAGGTCACCCCTTCCTTTTGACACCACTCTTCTTAGGGTGACCCAGAACCCTTCCAGGGGCAGATCATTCTTCTACTATCTCTGTGATGGAAGGTCACCCCTTCCTTTTGACACCACTCTTCTTAGGGTGACCCAGAACCCTTCCAGGGACAGATCATTCCTCTACAATCTCTGTGATGGAAGGTCACCCCTTCCTCCTGACACTCCTCCACTCATGGTGACCCAAAACCATAGCTCTCAACTGTCCCTGATTTCGAAGGACTGTCCCTGATTCGGAGCAATGTCCCTCTGTCCCTCATTCCTCCTCATTGGTCCCTCATTTTGGTCTGATCTATATAGATGTATATAAAATGCACTTTTTATCTTGCAAAAAGTGTTTTCCAGCCCTAAACATTCATCTGCCAAAACCCTTTCAGGGGCAGATCATTCCTCTACATTCTCTGTGATGGAAGGTCACCCCTTCCTCCTGACACCGCTCTGCTCAGGGTGACCCAGAACCCGTCCAGGGTGATGTGGAAATATGAGGCCTACAATGATTTTTACCTTCAGATTACATTAATGCAGGGGCGTCGGGAGGGGGTGGCTAGACGTGGCTGAAGCCCCGAATGTGCCCTCGAAAAGCCCCGAGTCTCAGGCATGCAGCTCTCCATTGTAAGCCCCGAGCGGCGAGCGCCGGGACCGATCTGATCCCGAGCACCGCCAAGTTTGGCCGAGTGCCATAGCAGGTCCCGCCTTCTGGAGCCTGCAACACCTATGATGGATGTCCCCCTGGTACAATGCCGGGACGTGTGACGTCCATCATAGGCGCTGCAGGCTCCAGAAGGCGGGAATTACAATTCGGCCGCCGCGCCACATCCCCGCTCGGCGCTCGGGCGGACCACTCTCCTCTCCTTCTCAGCTCCTCCTCCTCTGACTGACTGTCTGTCTGACTGCCTGGCTGCTGTGACACCACACACCACGGCTGAGGTAGGTCAGACAGTGTATGTAAATATCAGTGTATGTGGGTCAGGCAGGTCAGTGTAGGTAGGTCACTGTATGTAAATGTCATTGTAGGTAGGTCAGTGTAGGTGGGTCAGTGTAGGTAGGTCACAACTGTCAGTGTAGGTAGACCAGTGTAGGTAGGTCACTGTAGGTAGGTCAGTGTAGGTAGGTCACTACCGTCAGTGTAGGTAGGTCAGTGTAGGTAGGTCACTGCCATCAGTGTATGTAGGTCAGTGTAGGTAGGTCCCTACCGTCAGTGTAGGTAGGACAGTGTAGGTAGGTCAGTACCATCAATGTATGTAGGTCAGTGTAGGTAGGTCAGTGTAGGTAGGTCAGTGTAGGTAGGTCAGTGTAGGTGGTCATTGTATGTAAATTTCAGTGTAGGTAGGTCACTACCGTAAGTGTAGGTAGGTCAGTGTAGGTAGGTCACTACCGTCAGTGTAGGTAGGTCAGTGTAGGTAGGTCACTACCGTCAGTGTAGGTAGGTCAGCGTAGGTAGGTCACTACCATGAGTGTAGGTAGGTCAGTGTAGGTAGGTCACTACCGTGAGTGTAGGTAGGTCAGTGTAGGTAGGTCACTACTGTCAGTGTAGGTAGGCCAGTGTAGGTAGGTCACTGTATGTAAATGTTGTAGGTAGGTCAGTGTAGGTAGGTCAGTGTAGGTAGGTCACTACTGTCAGTGTAGGTAGGTCAGTGTAGGTAGGTCACTACTGTCAGTGTAGGTAGACCAGTGTAGGTAGGTCACTGTATGTAAATGTCAGTGTAGGTAGGTCACTACTTTCAGTGTAGGTAGGTCACTGCCATCAGTGTATGTAGGTCAGTGTAGGTAGGTCACTACCGTCAGTTTAGGTAGGTCAGTTTAGGTAGGTTAGTGTAGGTAGGTCACTACCATCAGTGTAGGTAGGTCAGTGTAGGCAGGTCATTGTATGTAAATGTCAGTGTAGGTAGGTCACTACCTTCAGTGTAGGTAGGTCAGTGTAGGTAGGTCAGTGTAGGTAGGTCACTACCGTCAGTGTAGGTAGGTCAGTGTAGATAGGTCAGTGTAGGTAGGTCACTACCGTCAGTGTAGGTAGGTCAGTGTAGGTAGGTCACTACCGTCAGTGTAGGTAGGTCAGTGTAGGTAGGTCAGTGTAGGTAGGTCAGTGTAGGTAGGTCACTACCATCAGTGTAGGTAGGTCAGTGTAGGTAGGTCATTGTATGTAAATGTCAGTGTAGGTAGGTCACTACCGTCAGTGTAGGTAGGTCAGTGTAGGTAGGTCATTGTATGTAAATGTCAGTGTAGGTAGGTCACTACCGTCAGTGTAGGTAGGTCATTGTATGTAAATGTCAGTGTAGGTAGGTCATTGTATGTAAATGTCAGTGTAGGTAGGTCACTACCATCAGTGTAGGTAGGTCAGTGTAGGTAGGTCATTGTATGTAAATGTCAGTGTAGGTAGGTCACTACCGTCAGTGTAGGTAGGTCAGTGTAAGTAGGTCAGTGTAGGTAGGTCACTACCGTCAGTGTAGGTAGGTCAGTGAAGATAGGTCACTACCGTCAGTGTAGGTAGGTCAGTGTAGGTAGGTCACTACTGTCAGTGTAGGTAGGTCAGTGTAGGTAGGTCACTACCATCAGTGTAGGTAGGTCAGTGTAGTTAGGTCATTGTATGTAAATGTCAGTGTAGGTAGGTCACTACCGTCAGTGTAGGTAGGTCAGTGTAGGTAGGTCACTACCATCAGTGTAGGTAGGTCAGTGTAGGTAGGTCATTGTATGTAAATGTCAGTGTAGGTAGGTCACTACCGTCAGTGTAGGTAGGTCAGTGTAGGTAGGTCACTACCATCAGTGTAGGTAGGTCACTACCATCAGTGTAGGTAGGTCAGTGTATGTAAATGTCAGTGTAGGTAGGTCAGTGTAGGTAGGTCAGTGTAGGTAGGTCAGTGTATGTAAATGTCAGTGTAGGTAGGTCAGTGTAGGTAGGTCAGTGTAGGTAGGTCACTACCGTCAGTGTAGGTAGGTCAGTGTAGGTAGGTCACTACCGTCAGTGTAGGTAGGTCAGTGTAGGTAGGTCACTACCGTCAGTGTAGGTAGGTCAGTGTAGGTAGGTCACTACCGTCAATGTAGGTAGGTCAGTGTAGGTAGGTCATTGTATGTAAATGTCAGTGTAGGTAGGTCACTACCGTCAGTGTAGGTAGGTCAGTGTAGGTAGGTCACTACCATCAGTGTAGGTAGGTCACTACCATCAGTGTAGGTAGGTCAGTGTATGTAAATGTCAGTGTAGGTAGGTCAGTGTAGGTAGGTCAGTGTAGGTAGGTCATTGTATGTAAATGTCAGTGTAGGTAGGTCACTACCATCAGTGTAGGTAGGTCAGTGTAGGTAGGTCAGTGTAGGTAGGTCACAACTGTCAGTGTAGGTAGACCAGTGTAGGTAGGTCACTGTATGTAAATGTCAGTGTATGTAGGTCAGTGTAGGTAGGTCACTACCGTCAGTGTAGGTAGGTCAGTGTAGGTAGGTCACTACCGTCAGTGTAGGTAGGTCAGTGTAGGTAGGTCACTACCGTCAGTGTAGGTAGGTCAGTGTAGGTAGGTCAGTGTAGGTAGGTCATTGTATGTAAATGTCAGTGTAGGTAGGTCATTGTATGTAAATGTCAGTGTAGGTAGGTCACTACCATCAGTGTAGGTAGGTCAGTGTAGGTAGGTCATTGTATGTAAATGTCAGTGTAGGTAGGTCACTACCGTCAGTGTAGGTAGGTCAGTGTAGATAGGTCACTACCGTCAGTGTAGGTAGGTCAGTGTAGGTAGGTCACTACCGTCAGTGTAGGTAGGTCAGTGAAGGTAGGTCATTGTATGTAAATGTCAGTGTAGGAAGGTCACTACCGTCAGTGTAGGTAGGTCAGTGTAGGTAGGTCACTACCGTCAGGGTAGGTAGGTCAGTGTAGGTAGGTCACTACCATCAGTGTAGGTAGGTCAGTGTAGGTAGGTCACTACCGTCAGTGTAGGTAGGTCAGTGTAGGTAGGTCACTACCGTCAGTGTAGGTAGGTCAGTGTAGGTAGGTCACTACCATCAGTGTAGGTAGGTCAGTGTAGTTAGGTCATTGTATGTAAATGTCAGTGTAGGTAGGTCACTACCGTCAGTGTAGGTAGGTCAGTGTAGGTAGGTCACTACCATCAGTGTAGGTAGGTCAGTGTAGGTAGGTCATTGTATGTAAATGTCAGTGTAGGTAGGTCACTACCGTCAGTGTAGGTAGGTCAGTGTAGGTAGGTCACTACCATCAGTGTAGGTAGGTCACTACCATCAGTGTAGGTAGGTCAGTGTATGTAAATGTCAGTGTAGGTAGGTCAGTGTAGGTAGGTCAGTGTAGGTAGGTCATTGTATGTAAATGTCAGTGTAGGTAGGTCACTACCGTCAGTGTAGGTAGGTCAGTGTAGGTAGGTCACTACCGTCAGTGTAGGTAGGTCAGTGTAGGTAGGTCACTACCGTCAGTGTAGGTAGGTCAGTGTAGGTAGGTCACTACCGTCAATGTAGGTAGGTCAGTGTAGGTAGGTCATTGTATGTAAATGTCAGTGTAGGTAGGTCACTACCGTCAGTGTAGGTAGGTCAGTGTAGGTAGGTCACTACCATCAGTGTAGGTAGGTCACTACCATCAGTGTAGGTAGGTCAGTGTATGTAAATGTCAGTGTAGGTAGGTCAGTGTAGGTAGGTCAGTGTAGGTAGGTCATTGTATGTAAATGTCAGTGTAGGTAGGTCACTACCGTCAATGTAGGTAGGTCAGTGTAGGTAGGTCATTGTATGTAAATGTCAGTGTAGGTAGGTCACTACCGTCAGTGTAGGTAGGTCAGTGTAGGTAGGTCACTACCATCAGTGTAGGTAGGTCACTACCATCAGTGTAGGTAGGTCAGTGTATGTAAATGTCAGTGTAGGTAGGTCAGTGTAGGTAGGTCAGTGTAGGTAGGTCAGTGTATATAAATGTCAGTGTAGGTAGGTCAGTGTAGGTAGGTCAGTGTAGGTAGGTCACAACTGTCAGTGTAGGTAGACCAGTGTAGGTAGGTCAGTGTAGGTAGGTCATTGTATGTAAATGTCAGTGTAGGTAGGTCAGTGTAGGTAGGCCAGTGTAGGTAGGTCATTGTATGTAAATATCAGTGTAGGGAGGTCACTGTATGTAAATGTCATTTTAGGTAGATCAGTGTAGGTAGGTCACTACAGTCAGTGTAGGTAGGTCAGTGTAGGTAGGTCATTGTATGTTAATGTCAGTGTAGGTAGGTCACTACTGTCAGTGTAGGTAGGTCACTACCATCAGTGTAGGTAGGTCACTACCATCAGTGTAGGTAGGTCAGTGTAGGTAGGTCAGTGTAGGTAGGTCAGTGAAGGCAGGTCATTGTATGTAAATGTCAGTGTAGGTAGGTCACTACCGTCAGTGTAGGTAGGTCATTGTATGTAAATGTCAGTGTAGGTAGGTCAGGGTAGGTAGGTCAGTGTAGGTAGGTCACAACTGTCAGTGTATGTAGGTCAGTGTAGGTAGGCACTACCGTCAGTGTAGGTAGGTCAGTGTATGTAAATGTCAGTGTAGGTAGGTCAGGGTAGGTAGGTCACAACTGTCAGTGTATGTAGGTCAGTGTAGGTAGTTCAGTACCATCAATGTATGTAGGTCAGTGTAGGTAGGTCAGTGTAGGTAGGTCACTACCGTCAGTGTAGGTAGGTCATTGTATGTAAATGTCAGTGTAGGTAGGTCACTACCGTCAGTGTAGGTAGGTCAGTGTAGGTAGGTCACCTCCATCAGTGTAGGTAGGTCAGTGTAGGTAGGTCACTACCATCAGTGTATGTAGGGCAGGTAGGTCTCGGCCTGCGTCACGTGTACACCCCCCCCCCCCCCCCGTTTCCTGCCTTGGACTTGTCTTTTTGCCACCTAGCAACGCCCCTTCATTAATGATAGACATTATTATTAATGTGACTTTTCACATGTAGCAATAACTCTCGGTGGAGCTGCTGGTGTAAAGCGGTCCTGTCCTCTTGTCTCTTTACCCCTCTTAAATTGTTCAATCCCCTTGACACAACTGTAGTGCAGTGTTGTAATGATATGAGTATTGACTTTAACCCACAATATACACTTATGTTTATATTTACCTCTACCTGGGTGTCTGTAGCTCCACCTGCAGGAGAAATAACAACACTGCACACAAACTTCAGTAATAACCAAAAATAACTTCTTTCTTTGAATAAATAGTATCTTTATATAAAAGGTTATTACAATGACTACACTATCACACCAACGTAGTGCCACAGTATAGTAAACAGTTATAACAGTCTGAGTAACATACACAAATATACTTAACTATATGTATATATCTATATTTATACCAGGGAGCTCCCCCTGCTCTAAACTGTAAAGTCACTATCCTCGGTAACTAAGTGCAGGGCCCTGCAGTAAAAGAGATCGTCTTGACATCTTCAGTCTTCGCTAACTTATGAATTTGTAATTGTAATCCACAAAAGGGGTTCCTCTTGGGTGTTGCGCAGAGTAAGGTAATACACTAAAGCAGTTATAATCCAGAAGACTGGTTAAGTGTTCTTACACGAAGGAGACAAACATCTAGCATCCGTTCTTGAATACTGAAGTCTATGCAGATGTATGGTTCTCCAACTTAACTTGTTCCGTGGGACTATCAGTCCCAGCAACACTCTGTAACAGTTCTAAGTGTGTGTAGTATTTAAACAAACTTCTGGGTGTTAACCCTCTCACCACACGGGATCCAGGCAGATGGAGGCCTCTGTTTCAACAGTTCTCGGTGCGTACGGAACCACCGCCACCCCATCACACTGCTCCGTTCAGTAACGACCAGGAGTCCTCGGTTACCTCCTCCACCTGGTCTCCAGAACGATCACTTCTGCTGCTCCAGCACACTGTGATATGATGACAGGATCCCTGCTGCTGCTCCGCTCCCTCACAAAGTAGGCCGCAACCCTGTGGGACACACACACCCACAGAGCTCTGCAGGCAGCCCACGCGTCCCAGGAACAAGAGACCTAAGATGGCTGCTCCCAGCCCTTTT
Organism: Aquarana catesbeiana; assembly: GCF_042186555.1. Lineage (NCBI taxonomy): Eukaryota > Metazoa > Chordata > Amphibia > Anura > Ranidae > Aquarana > Aquarana catesbeiana. Next base: position 988,828,842 of record NC_133324.1, on the reverse strand, counting down.
ATATCCTCCCACAATGCAGTTCAGTTCTTCTCTTGTCCAGGAGCATTGTGGGTAGGTCATGGTTATTGTTCAGAAGTAAACAATCACTTCCATGTCACTTCTCTTAAGCATGAAACATAAAAGTGTTGTACCTTTTCAATTGTCCACAAGATGGCACTATAGCAACTTATGTCCTGTATAACACACATATGGCTAAAAACAAAAGTTATCAGCACTACACACATATAACATATAATAAGAGAACATTTAACATACAGTATGACTCTATGATATCTGAGAACAGGGGTCATAAAAAGAACACCATAAACCAGCTCTGGGATTCTCTGGAAGAGCGATCTGACAAAAGCCTCTTCTCTGGCCATTTAGTAGTATAATTTATGGACTGTGTAGAATATCACTTCAAAGGTTTCAACTGAAGTGGGAATGGAACAGGAACTTCTCCATCATAAATAACAGCGGGTGAGTTACAGCTGACCTATCTTCTAGACATGTGCACAGCCAAAAAATTTGTTCATTTTCGTTTTCGTTTCATTCATTTATTATTTTTTTTCGCATTCGTACATTTGTGAATTCGTACATTCGTACATTCGTATATTCGTACATTCGTTCATTTGTACATTCGTACATTCGTTCATTCGTACATTCGTACATTCGTTCATTTGTACATTCGTACATTCGTTCATTTGTACATTTGTGAATTCGTACATTCGTACATTCGTACATTCGTGAATTCGTACATTCGTACATTCGTACATTCATTCATTTGTGAATTTGTACATTCGTACATTCGTTCATTTGTACATTCGTACATTCGTGAATTCGTACATTCGTACATTCGTACATTCGTGAATTCGTACATTCGTACATTCGTTCATTTGTACATTCGTGAATTCGTACATTCGTACATTCGTGAATTTGTACATTCGTACATTCGTTCATTTGTACATTCGTACATTCGTTCATTTGTACATTCGTACATTCGTGAATTTGTACATTCGTACATTCGTGAATTTGTACATTCGTACATTCGTGAATTCGTACATTCGTACATTCGTGAATTTGTACATTCGTACATTCGTGAATTCATACATTCATACATTCGTTCATTTGTACATTCGTACATTCGTGAATTCGTACATTCGTACATTCATACATTCGTGAATTCGTACATTCGTACATTCGTGAATTCGTACATTTGTAAATTCGAAAATTTGAAAATCCAAAAACCCGAAAATTGGAAAATCTGAAATAGTAACTAACTATTAAATTATAGGTATTGTAATTTCCTTTCAAAGTTGGCTGTCAGTGAACGTAACAAATACGAATTTATCCGAAGTTACGAATTATCCGAAATAACAAATGCTGCATCTAAACAAATGGAACGGAACCAATTAATAATAAATAATAATAATAAAACCTTTTTATTATTATTATTGTTATTTATTATTATTAATTCATTACGTTTGTTTGGATACGGCATTCGTTATTTCGGATCATTCGTAACCTTCAGATAAATTTGTATGTGTTACGTTCACTAACTTTGAAAGGAAATTACAATACCTATAATTTAATAGTTACTAGTAATAGTAGTTAAGGTATTATTAGTTCATTATTATTTCAGATTTCCGAATTTCTGAATTTACAAATTTACTAATTTACTAATGTAGGAATGTACGAATTTACAAATGTACGAACGAAATGAATTGCACATGCCTACTATCTTCCTCCTGACACCACTACACTCAGGGTGACCCAGAAACCTTACAGGGGTTAGAACATTCCTCTACAATCTCTGTGATGGAAGGTCACCCCTTCCTCCTGTCACAAACCTGGCCGAAGGAAGCGCTAGCCCGTGAGCAGCGACACCAGGGAAAAGTTCTCCCCTCCATCGAGGAAAGGTACTGGTCGCAGTACGGACTGCGGGTGCGGTTTTTGGGAGAAAAACCACACAAGAAGCAGACAGCTGAATTAAGCAGGCTGGTCTGGGCAGAGATGAAGCTGGATGAGAGCAACAGAGCCCTCCGGTGGCATGTATCCCAAGCATGTCCCTGGATAGCGGATGACAGCCCAACGGAAGGCTTAAGCTACGGCGGCTTGGGACTGTTGTTTGTGAAGCTGACAGGGGACCCTAACTTTGGGAGTGATTTGGAGCGGCGGGTGGACGAAATCATGGATTTCAGAGAAGGGCTACTGAACATTTCGGAAGTGCACTGGGCACAGGAAGATTTGGAGTTTCTGGCCGTTCAGGAATGGGAGCTAGAGATCGCCTACAGACGGCTGCTAGACATTGCTCAGTGCCAGGGCTGGGCTCCCTTTGCCTGGGACTATCAGGAAATACCAGCTGACAACCCTGAAATCCTGGCTGAAGAGTCGGCAATGTGGCAGAGCAATAGTGTGCTTTGCCAACCTGCCCCCGCAGCTATGGAGGCGGAGGTCTTATGGCGGATGCAGCAAGTGCTGACTGACCTTGATGATCCTGTTTCTGCATGGGATGATCTTGGATGGAGGAATGTGCCTGTCCAGCAGCATGCCAGAGAATCTGCAGTGAAAAATCTGGAGATTGCCATCCGCAAAACTGAAGTGCTAACAACAGGGCAGAGCTCTGCTAACCTCTGCCCAGCACTGATAACATCTTCTGGGTTCCATGGACAGGAGATGGTGAACCTCCATCCCCAGACACCAGTTGCAGAGACAGGGGATTTGATAGACTTTTCTGCTGAGGAAGAACCATCGGGTGAGCCCCCAGCAGAAGAGTTGGGATTAGGGCCAAACTTCATTGCGCTCTGCATAGCACTGATGGCATCTTCTGAGTTCCACGGACAGGAGATGGTGAACCTCTATCCACAGACACCAGTTATAGAGGTAGAGGATTTAATAGACTTTTCTGCTGAGGAAGAACAACCTGACGAGCCTCCAGCAGAAGAGCTGCTATCAGGGCCAAAGTTCACTGTGTTCTGCCCAGCACCAACAGTGGCTTCAGCCTTCCTGAGAGAAGAGGTAGTCAGCCTTTCTCCCACAACACTGACAGGGACATGTGATTTTCTGCCAGCAGCATCTATGGAGTTAAAACAAACTTCTCCAGCTGAAGATCTGGTAACTGAACAGAGGGTCCAAGACCTCTGCCCCACACCTGCAGCAATTGTGGAGGCCCAAGATGAGGAGGTGGCAGTCTATCGCGAGCTGCAGATCAGGATCCAAGGAGAGAATGCAGTCATCACCTCACAACTGCAGCTTGATCTGGTGTCGGTTGATGGGGCTTCAGTCCCCACCTGTATACCCCAGGGATGCTGGGCAGTCGGCCCAGATCCCCAACAGCAGGATGGAGTGAGCCCAGTCCCCCTGTCTTCTCTCCAGCGGCAGAAAGGATTCCAGGGAGAAGGGCCAGTCCGGGCCTCTCCCCAGCGGCAGATATGTTCTCTGAGAGAGGCAGAGGATGGCTGGGTGAGTAATACACTGTTTGGAATAATTTGTTTGGGGTACTGTGTGGGTACAGGCAGTAGAGGACTGGAACTATGGACTAACTTCGGAGTCAACCCGTCTGGGGTCTCCTCCTGTGTTAGTCTCCTGCCAAAAGGGGAGAAATGTCAAAAACCTGGCCGGAACAGAGGCTGTTGGAGAGGACTGTGTGCGGGCCTGTTGCCCACCGATTATGGGCCCTAGCATTTGAGGTGAATGAGAAATCCAGTCTGAACTGTATTAATCGGACTCAGTCATGTATATATTGTATGGGGACTCCTTACTGTAGATTTGTGTCCCTGAAGAGGGAGGGGGGATTCCTCAAGCAGCCCCCTGCTGATAAGACTGATTCATTCTGCTGGGACACATCCTGTGAGGAGATGCTGGTGTTATCAACATGTGTTTATGTTAATTGAGAGAGCTGATCACATTAGCCACCAGCCCTGGCTAATAGACGAATGGTCTAGGCTGAGGAGGGGGGAGATTGTTGTTTGTATTGTTAATTGTATTAATGTGTGAAGCTCGGTGCCCACAAGACTGTCATCTGGTCTGAGTACATTTTGTAGTAAATTAGGTCATGTTAATTAGGTTAGCTTTGAGTCATCCCTGCTGTATAAAGGTCTGTGAGATCTCAAAATAAAGGTAGTTCTGATGTACTCCAAGACTGGTGTTGTCTAGTTCTTGGGGTTCCTATGGCCAGATCCATTGGACTCGTGTTCCAGAACTTAGGAAGCGGTATATGACGGAAGCACTCAAGCGGAGTGTGGGGCGTTCCGTGACACCTCCTGACACCACTCTGCTCAGGGTGACCCAGAACCCTTCCAGGGACAGATCATTTCTCTACTGTGACAGACCTAGCCAGGAGAGAGACTTTTGGAGGCGACTGAATGCTAGCCTCTTGCCGATCGATCGTGGGCCCTGGCATTTTTGGGAACGGTGCTCTTTATGAGCTGTATGCCTGGGGACCCTTGAGGTGGTATTACTGTGGATTCGGGTCCTGGTCCCCCAGGACACACAGACTCTGGGGACCCTGGATTTGCCATATTAGAAATAGTGGCTGATTCATAATGCTGGGACAAATACTGTTAGGAGATGCTGATGTCAATTCCAGCCACCTGTCTGTCTGTTGCCTGCTAGAATGTGTATTGTAAATAAGTCTCTAGTATGGGATCTAAGAGTCATTAGATCCCCATTGTTGTTTGTGTTAATTAACTCTGCTATTGTGATAATGCTGATTGGATTTTCTGAGCTACAGGACGGCCAGTCTGGCCTAAAGGTCATGTCTGAGTCATCTAGGCTGTCTAAAGGGATTAGTTAATTAGCTCATGTTAATTAGGTTAATTAGGTTTCTGGTCACAGGTGTATGTTCAGAGTAATATGAGCAGGAGGTATGCACCTCCTCTTTTACTGTATAAAAGAGCCTGTATTTTTCAATAAAAGAGATTCCTGGTTGAACTTACATACAGCCTGCCTGGTGTTTGTTCTGAGCTATCACAACTGGATTAGAATGGCACATAGCTGTAGTTCTAGTCCCGGAGCATCAGATGACCAAACCATCAGATGTTGCGATCTGCAATCTGATTCTATAGCAGCAGAGGAGTGTCGGGAGAGTGGAACCGAGCGAGCAAGGGGCTCACTACATCTACAATCTCTGTGATGGAAGGTCACCCCTTCCTCCCGACACCATTCAGCTCAGGATGACCCAGAACCATTTCAGGGGCAGATCATTCCTCTACAATCTCTGTGATAGAAGGTCACCCCTTCCTCCTGACACTGCTCTGTGCAGAGTGATCCAAAACCCTTCCAGGGTGATGTGAAATTATGAGGCCTACAATGATTTTCAATTACATTAATGATAGACATTATTATTAATGTGACTTTTCACATATAACATGTGTTTATATGTTCTCTTATGTTATATAAGAGAACATTTAACATACAGTATGACTTTATGATATCTGAGAACAGGGGTCATAAAAAGAACACCATAAACCAGCTCTGGGATTCTCTGGAAGAGTGATCTGACAAAAGCCTCTTCTCTGGCCATTTGGTAGTATAATTTATGGACTTCGTAGAATGTCACTTTAAACGGTTCAACTGAAGTTGGAATGGAACAGGAAATACTTGATCATAAGTAACAGCTGGTGACTTTAAGCTTACCTAACTAAGATTTCTGTCATAGTCTAAAGCCTAGTACACACTACAATTTTTTTCGTGCTAACCAGCAGGCTGCATGAAAAATAAACTGACAGCTTCGGTCGGAGCAGCTGTACTAACCATGCAAGGTTAGTTCAGCGATCTCCTTTGCTGAGCTATTGTGTTCTGACAGGGGGACACCCCCCCACCAGAAAAGTCCTATCAGCTGCTGGTTTTTCAACATGCATACCCAACAGAACGACATACACACAGGCACAATGTCTTCCGACATTTTGCCCGTGTGTACGGGGCCTTAGAAGGGCAGATCCTTCCTTTACAATCTCTGTAATGGAAGGTCACCCCTTCCTCCTGACACCACTCGGCTCAGGACAACCCGGAAACCCTTCCGGGGGCAGAACAAGGGCTTAAGAGACAAATGGGTAGCCTCTGGAAGTCGCACATCTAAGGTGTCCTAGAGAAGTGAATAGAGTGGCAACCACAGTCTGGTCTTAACTCAGGTTGCCACTCTATTCACTTCTCTAGGAAATCTTAGATGTGCGACTTCCAAAGGCTACCCTTTTGTCTTTTGGAGGCTCTCCCTTACTGCCTAGGCCACAGCACCGGTCCGCTCTCCTCCGACTGCCTGGGTCACTGTTTCCAGATGAAGGCCGTTGTCCCAAGACACCGACTCCTCCCACACACAGGCTATTTATCACCTCTCCCAGCATCCTGTTCTCTCCTTTCTGCCAGGTTTGAACTTGTAGTCCACAACAATCAGTCCCTTGTGTGGGTCCGGGCTACTTGGACTACGTGTCCCAAGATCCTCTGCTTTTCTTTGAGCTCTCACTCACTCTGCATTCAGGATGTGACAAAACAGAGTGTAGGCTGAGCACTAGGGAAACCGCCTCACTGTGGTAGATTCTGTAAGTGTCCCCTGACAATGCAGGCAATTTAGCCAGCTGCTCGCTACATCCTCCCCCCACTTGAAATCTTTGGTCCTCCAAAGAGATATGAACTCAACAAAGTACTATTCACCAGTAGTTAGTAATAAAGCTGACACACAAATTATAACATCATCAACCATAACTCAGACTTAACAGGCATTTATATACTTCTGGATTTTTTTGGAACCATTTATATACATTTTCAGTTAGCTCATAATCAGTTTGCTTACAGGTCAGGGCTATGGCCATTGCCCACCCAGTAGTGTCAGAGGACGGGCCAAGATCACCCCCTACCCAATGGATAGTAGTGGGGTCTAGCATGGGGTTCTGTCTATGAATATTGGGAATCAGTTCATCAGAGATTTCTGCTAGAATGTCATAAGTGAGTCTCTTTCTTTCTCGTTTATCTTCCGTCTCAGTCTCTCTTCCATCTCAAGATCTCTTCAGACATAGGAATGGAGTTTATGTCCAAATTCCCAGCACCAATGGAATGATGGGGTTCCAATGAAGGACGAGCAGAATTAAACTAACCTACGGGAAGAGCTGCAACTTCAGTATTGTCAGGTGGGTGTACGTGAACGTCACAAGATTCCTCATCTGATAGTGGGACTCCAACTTCACCGGTCCAGTCTGGTTCCCCTAGTATTGGTTCTATGTCATTGAAGCTGATCAAAACTCCAAAACCCCTTCAGTTGAAGGACTACTGTTTTCAGTCTTGACTTCTCTAACCCTTTCGGGTAGAGACAAAATCTCCACACCTGGACTTGAAGAGCTCTCCCTTCCTCCTTCAGTGGTGCAGAATAAGTTTCTTGTGTTAGGGACCATAACCAGTAAGGCACTATCTCTTCATCTTCGCTGTTCTCATCTTCCACCATTGGAAGTGGTCTTGGGTGCCGTCGGCGCAGCAAGGTTCGCCTGGGTCTACTTGAGCAGTGTTGGGGAGTGGAAGCAGATGCCAAATCTTCAAAGGGCCTGCTTTTCCTTCTGGGCAAATTTGATACACCGGTAGGTCAGGAAGCTGCTTGCAGATAATATATGGTTGAGGTCGCCAATGATCTGCTAGCTTATGCTTCCCAGGTGCCCCTACGTTTCTCAACAACACACGATCCCCGGGCTGAAGATCCTGCACCTTCACTTTTAAGTCAAAATTCTTTTTATTTCTTTGTGCTTGGGTAGTAGTATTCTCTACTTCCTTCTCATAAGCTTGTTTCAGGTTTTTCTGTAGTGTATCCACAAATCCCTTACTTTTACAATTGCTCCACAGACGTTGTGTATTACCTTACATGACGTTGTAAGTTGTTGTATGATGGCCTCACTATCAGACCCCTGAGACAACATTTCAATAAACACCATCACTTTGTAGAAGAGGGTTGTCTGGAATAGAGTTGTAGCTATAATATGTTATGTTAAAAACTGTTGATAAAATTAAAGTAAGGCAAAAAAAAATCACTAGAACAGGGATAATAAAAATAACAGAACTGTATAATTGCCTTATTGGTTATGAGATAAAAGAAAGATAAATCATAAAAGTATGGATTTTTGAAAATGGATAAGATAACTCATTTTCATAATATCATAACCAAATGTGGCTAAGTATGGAAAAAACAAATTTAAGGCCATATGCAAAAGACCCAGTATGAGTTGGTGGACTCATTCGGTAAGTAGAAAGAAAAATCTGAGTATAAAGTATTCTTCAATCCATAGAATCATCAGGGACCAGGTTAGGCGATCGATAGCGGCCTCTTTTGTGCGAACTCGGATGCTCATTTCTCCCTGGCAGCGTAAATGATTTGTTTGAGGAAGACAATGTCGATCTTCATCGTGTGGTTCTTGATTTTGCGTCGGATTCAACAGATGTATGTCTTGGAGAGTTGTTTGGAGGTTATTTGCAGAACGACATGTAAATTTGGAGCCATGGAATGCGAAACACACCGAGAAGGTAAAACACCATTGATATGTCATTTATTTGATTGCGTTGTAATACTTGGAGTATGGGTTTTAAAGCTCTTCTTTTATTGATTGCACGTTGGGACAAATCTGCAAAAAGCTGGTAGTTATGTCCTTGGAAGGTGAGAGTTTCTTTATTCCTTGCTGCAGATAGCAGTTGTTCTTTTGTCCTGTAGAAATGAAACTTGGCAATGATATCACGAGGTGGACGGTCAGATTTCTTGGGTGTTAGGGCTCTATGAAGCCTGTCTATTTCCAGTCGCTCCACTGGGAAAGCTGGTTGTAGTTCCCGGAAAAGTGCTGTTATTGTGGCTTGTAAGTCAATTTGAGTTTCAGGAATACCTCTAATGCGCAGACTGGAGCGTCAGGCACGGTTTTCATAGTCCTCCAGTCTCGTCCCTAATATTGCATTTTCTTCCTTGAGGTTGTCAATTTCAGTAGAACAATTCACGTTCTAATTTCTGATGTCATCTACTCTGGTTTCAAGTGTGGACCCAGCTCTCTTATCTCCTTGGTAAGGCTGGTGGTAATGTGGTCAGAAGTGCGTTTCCATGCTTTTTGAAGCATGTTTTCAATTTTCTTCAACATAACTGGTGAAGCTATTTCATCCTGAGGTGAATCCTCCAAATTCTCATAATCTAATTCTAAATCATATGATGAAGTCTGTGAGGTGATATTTGTCTTTAAATTCATATAGGCGCAGCTGGAGGTTCCTGAGGCAGACTACAGTGGCGTCATTTTAGATGTGCTATGAGGCTGCGCCGTTTTATTGGTTTTAGGCTTCATATTCCGTCTAGGACCACTGGGTATAAACCCCCCGTGTTCAGGAGTGCTTTGGGCACAGGTAGGTATTAGGGATGAGCCAAACACCCCCCCCCCTGTTCGGTTCGCACCAGAACCGAAACTTCGCACGAACGTTAGAACCCCATTGAAGTCTATGGGACTCGAACGTTCGAAATCAAAAGTGCTAATTTTAAAGGCTAATTTGCATGGTATTGTCCTAAAAAGGGTTTGGGGACCCGGGTCCTGCCCCAAGGGACATAAATCAATGCAAAAAAAGCTTTAAAAACGGCCGTATTTTCGGGAGCAGTGATTTTAATAATGCTTAAAGTAATAAAAAAGTGAAATATTCCTTTAAATATCGTATCTGGGGGTGTCTATAGTATGCCTGTAAAGTGGCGCATGTTTCCCGTGCTTAGAACAGTCTGACAGCAAAATGACATTTTTAAAGGAATAAAAGTCATTTAAAACTGCTTGCGTTTTTAATGTAATGTCGGGTCCCGGCAATATGGATGAAAATCAGTGAGACAAATGGCATGGGTACCCCCCAGTCCATTACCAGGCCCTTTGGGTCTTGTATGGATATTAAGGGGAACCCCGCACCCAAATTAAAAAAGGAAAGGCGTGGGGCCACCAGGCCCTATATACTCTGAACAGCAGTATACAGGTGGTGCAAACAAGACAGGGACTGTAGGTTTGTTGTTAAGTAGAATCTGTTTGTAATTTTGAACAGGTACATTTTTAACGTGTTTAGCTCCAGCCAAAAAATCTATTTTTAAGCTTTTTGGAAAACATAGGGAAGGGTTATCACCCCTGTGACATTTGTTTTGCTGTCTGTGCTCCTCTTCAGAAGATTGAACCTCACTTTCTGTCCTAATGACAAATGTTTTTTGAAAATTTGGGGTTTTTAGTGATACAAATATTGGTGATAAAGCATAAGTGTAAAGAAGACACGTTTTTCCCATCTTAACTCTTACAGGAGAGAATTTCCCTTCCCAGGGGTAGATTTCATCTCACTTCCTGTTGTCTCTTTTCGTTTCTAAGTAGGAGTCATTTGTAAGTTGGATGTTTGAAAGTAGGGGCCTGCCCTATATACTCTGCAGAAATTGGGGCCTTAGGTGTTGGTGTTGCCACAACACTGTAAGCCCTCACAGGGCCCTGCTGTGAAATATTAGCTCAAGAATTGTAATTATATGTCCCTGTTGAACAGGGGCTGAAAAATTGGGCCTTAGGCACTGGTGCCACAACACTGCAACCCCTCACAGATACTCTAGTTGGAGCGCAGGAACGAGCCCTGCTGCAAAGTATTGCATCAAAAATTGTAATTACACGCCCCTGTTAAACAGGGGCAGAAAAATTGGGCCTTAGGCACTGGTGGCGATGCCCAGAACCAAAAATATTCTTACAAGCTATCAGCATGATCATTGAGGAGGAAGAGGATAATTACTCAGCATAACAGGATAGTCACTCAGCATCAGCATAGGCAGTCTTTGAAGGAATCTGACATTTCAAAAAAAATTATTTGGTTACATCAGCATCAGGTGCTTGGTATCTGGTGGTGATCCAAGACTGATTCATTTTTATGAAGGTCAGTCGATCGACCGAGTCGATGGACAGGCGCACCCTGTGATCGGTTACAAAGCCTCCAGCAGCACTGAATGTGCGTTCCGAAAGAACGCTGGATGCAGGACAGGCCAGTAGCTCAGTTGAATACTGTGCAAGCTCTGGCCAGTGATCCATCCTCAAGACCCAGGAACCCAGAGGATTTTCGGTGGGAAAGGTGTCCAAGTCAGATCTTGCTCCTAGGTAACTGGTCACTAGATAGGGAGGGATGGGGGGGTTGTTTGGAGTGTGGCCCTAAATTAGTTATTTCCTCTAGAGACAAGCTAATACAGGTAAAATTCCTGCACAGGATATATTATACACCCCAAAGACTCCACAAGATGTACCCAGACAAGGACCCGGAGTGTCCCAGGTGTAAAGCACATGTAGGTACCTTCTTTCACATGTTCTGGGACTGTCCAATTATCTCCACCTACTGGACGAAATTTTTTGGGGAAGTAAACTCCAGATTGCAACTATCGCTCCCAATGTCACCTGAACTAGTCTTACTGGGTGTTCACGAAGACGAGCAACGATCCCACCATTTAAAATTGCTAATCTCATCAGCAAAGGAAAATATAAGGTAAGTATCTGTCATTCAATTTTCCCATTTTCCTGACGGCTCCATGTCAGCATAGCTGGGAGGTAACTAGACCCACAGGGAAGGGATAATGCTACACACTCCTTAATTCTGGCTAAAACCAAAAGCCAGGAATGCCTCTGCCAAACTCAACTGTCGTTAAGGGTGCTTCTATACAGCAATGAGCCATGAACGTATAAATATTGATCATAGCTGCCTTGCAGCTCATCTCTGGGAACACTTGGCCTGCTGTTACTCACAAGGCCAAAACACTTCTAGTGGAGAGTGCTGTGATCACCCTGGCACAGGTAACCCTTCGACTTGTTGCCAATAAGACCAGCGCCCCAGTGCTGCACTACACTCCTGCCATCCATGTGAGTCAGGTCAGAATAGTGGAGGCAGTTTATGCAGAGGGTGGGTACAATATCATTGAGGGAGGGCATACGTTCAAGAATGAACTTTAGGGGGAAATTATTTTTACCTTCAGATTACATTGATGATAGACATTATTAATAATGTGACTTACAGAGAACATTTATCATACAGTATGACTCTAAAAGTGTCAGAACACGGCTTGATTGTTTATTTGAGAACACCATAAACCAGCTCTGGGATTCTCTGGAAGAGCGATCTCACAAAAGCCTCTTCTGTGGTCATTTGGTAGTATAATTTATGGACTGTGTAGCATACCACTTCAAAGGGTTCAACTGAAGTGGGAATTGAACAGGAACTTCTTGATCATAAACTGTCAGCGAAATTTGGTTGTACGCAAAGCACACAGCCAAATCTCCTGTTTCTAATCATAATAACAATTTCATCTAATGATATAAATGCATCTCACCTTTTGATCGTATCCATCCTCTGGTGTGTGCCCCTTTCAGACAACTAGACAAAACACATGTTTACAGTTCCAGTTCCAAGATCACACTGCAGCCAGCCTGCCTCAGCTGTCTGAGTGAGCCACTTTATTAGCATATCAATAGGAAGTCCCTAAGCTCAAGGGTTCGGCCTCCAACAGCCAAACACACCTCTTACAAATCTTGTGACCTCACAGGATATGACCTCACAGGATGTAAGTGACCATATAAGGATTTAACAACAGAACACAAAACAACCACCAATTACTACAGGACATGATACAATATACTAAATGACGATGACTAAAGTTCCTCGTGGATGGGATATTATCTGCAGGTGTCTGTCATGGCACCCCAAACATGTTGATCAGGCACACCAGGGGTGACAAGAGCAAACCACCGCTAAATCAATAATGTCTTTGCAGAGCGAACGCATCCCCACCAGACGATCGTTCTGTGCATTGCACAGGGGCCCTTTTGCTGGCGGACATGTCCTCTCTCCACAAACACCTCTCTCCAAACACCAGGAAGTTTTCCACTACCTAACAGGTCTCAACCAGCGTTGGTCTGCCCCAGTCAGCTCTTTAGAGTGGGCTGTGGTTGAACACACACTGGGAGACTTATGACAATACATTAATATAAAATTTTCCACAACAGTCCCTCCTCTTGTCATATGATCCCATGTGTCCCTCGATGAATCCTGATCTTCTTCTTAGTCCATAAAAAGTAAAACACGGCTTGACATGTAGACTCTGTTGGGGATGACGTGGTGAGCTGTAGTAGTCGCCGGTCGGTCTGGGATCCTCTGTGTCTTGTACGTGGGTCGGGCTTCGGGGCATCTCATCAGGGAAGATGTGGTCATCTGCTCAGGCTCTGGTCACGCGTCCAATCAGGCAACAGGAGCACCTCATCATGGCATATAGAAGGAATAGAAACAAAAACAACATGAGTATGTATACCCCTACTTCCTTCACTATGATCCGCTGCAAGATAAAAATTAAATCCACAAAGATTCCCAAACCCTTAAAAAGGATTCCAACCTTCACTATCTATAGCTCTGGCTTTGCCTTTCAGGGATCTAAACCTTATCCATATGGGCCTGAACTTTGTCACTACTATCCCCGATCCAGATATAACAATCTTTACTTATGAATTCCCAGAAACCCCCTTGGACTGTGGGAACTGCCTTGTAGGTTCAACAGTTACATGAAAACATCTCATCCTCTATGGATGAGAAATTGTTCAAGTGTTTCATAGGCTCAGCCCCCACCGTGTACAAGCAATTCCCTTCCAGCTGTCCCTGCCATTCTTACCTTCTCTCGCGCCATCAGATCCTCACGATCGGCCACGACATAAGATGCTGGGACGAGTTTCACCAGCACACATGAACCTTCTGCCTTACGGGAAATTACCTTATAAGCTGTAGATCCGTAATAATACCAAACTACAGTGGAAGCACATTTGTGGGCTACCTAGTTATCCCGATACCAAAGCTGGCAAGAACCAGAACTATTGTTAAAATTATAATTAATTTTACCCTCTAGAAATGTTTTGTTAAGTTCTTTCGACAGGTGTCTGTTTGGATTTTACTAGTCTGTCAAAACTCCTCACACCAATATGAACGTCACATATAGCATGTACCGCCGTCATCGCTGGGGCACTAGCAGACCCGACCATGTGTCCTGTTCTCTTTCTTAGCTAGTTGGGATGCTTTTCATCGTTACCCTTGCCAAAATTTATTAAACAAAAAATATAAATGAACAAAGATACTTCTCTACTCTTTGTGGTTGATCTGCTTCTTGCAGTTGCTGGCGTGGTCTCATCCCTCAAGATTCTTTACAATGACCCAGTCACCTGGTTAGAAAGAATGTAAACTGGTTATTTTGTCAGGGTCCAGGATGGACTCGTGAACCCTGTGGTGGACCTTTTGAAGTTCATGTTACAGTGATTGCACCCACCCCATCAGCTGAGAATGTAGGTGACAGCTAATGAGGAAAGTACAACTCTGTTTTTGTTGACCTCCAAACAAACCTCATAGGACAATAACCCAGACATCGGGACTGTGGTCACTGCATAACCTGTGCGTGGCTTACCATCCGGGGTGTATTACCTGGAACCAGTGACACCTATGTTCTTAGCATCTGGGATGGGAGCCTCCTTCACCAGACTGCTGCTTGCTGATTCAAATTCCATCAAAGAAAGACAGTCTTGGCACAAACTTGGTTAGAATTACAAAGGTTAGTATTATTGGTTTGAAAATGTGTCATTCTCACCACTCTCATCCCCCCTTTTCTTCCCTCCTCATTACAAACTGGAGGAAGACATGCAGGGTTTAGAATGGTGCAGAATAAAACAGTGAAATAGCCTATGATACTTTTACCTTCTTATACACCTGTACACACACTTCCAGAAACTCTTCGGACCTGAAAAGATACTTATAAACAAAAGGTATTACTCTATCCTTCAAAGAATGGTAAACAATACAACATTCATGTACATTGGTAAATTGTCACTGACATTCCACAAAACCGATAATAACTAAACCCTCTGTAAATCTTACTTTCACATTTTGTTACTAAAATACAACAGCCGCGACACGCAAGAGGGCTGTCACGGGAGGTTCAAACATCTTGTTACCACATACAAACAATGAGACAAAGACAAACATTTAGATACAAATGTGGGGGAGATATTTCATAGTTCCCAAAAACGAAAAAAATAAAAAATAAAACGATAAGATGGAATGCTGCCTTCACTCTTTTAGCGATAGAAAAGAATACAATTTGAAAGGCACGAGAGCATTTCGAAATCTTTGCATGGACCAGCCACACAAAGTTCAAAAACAGGCCTGTGTATTTTTAATCACCCAAACGTGTACTACGCATCCATCAACTCACTCAACATTACAGATTTCTGAAGCCACAGCTGAACTACTTCCAAGGTATTTTTATTCTGGGGTCTCGTACCTCCAGACATCAAAAGTACCTTCCAAAGGAATACACCTTACTGTCCCCTCCGACCATATCTGCCAATCTTTAAGGGGTCTCATGTCCGGAGCCCCAAACCAGATCTCATGTGAGGTGCATCTGTCTGACTGGTGTGGAGCCTCATTTTTTTCCTCCAACACATGGAGGGCACATTACCCATGACGATTCAAATCGCTTTTTTGGCGAACTCTGCATCCAGAGAACCCTGCGTTTTATTTTCGGAGCGATTATGGTTTGCGCCTTTGTCACCATAATCGACCCCCGCATTCCGATTATTATACACGGCCTCCCGGTGTGCTAGCGTACTAATCCTCACATTTACATGCTCTACAACCGGTTATCGGCAGCCCTATAAATGTGTTGTCAGACAAACTACAAAGCACCATAAAATCCTCCACTATTCAAAACAATATTATGGCTTCTCTCTGTACCCCGATATTACAACAATAACTTGGATGCCTCCTGTTTGCTCTCTACCCAAAACTGTATTACAGTATAAACCTTAATATAATTTAAAAATAAAAATGATTTTGTCCTTCCAAACACAAGTCAAAAGACCCCAAGCCCCTCCCACCAACTTCCTGTTGCACACCTGAGTAGGAAGAGGGAGGGGGAGGGGAAGCCTCGAATAGCTTCATATTTTGTCTATCAAGACATTAGATAATTCTATGGCTAAACATCAACAAATAAAAACTTTTGTCCAGGAGTGGGTGGAATAAACCCCCATATTGTAAATGGGAGGGAATCCCCCTTGACTCACATATCCCCTGGGAAGTCAAACCACAAGTTTTGACAGAAATACCACACAACAGTGTAACAAAAGCCAAAAACTGAAACTCCTGCAAAAAAGACGACTGAAGGAGGACCAAAGTCTTTTCCCTTCCACTGCAAACCACAAACAAAATGTAGCCATTAACACATGAAATTTAGTTGTTGATCCCGCCAAAATCGAGATTTCTTCACTAGAAACATAAACTTCTTTAAGACAACTGGTATAAAAACCTAAATGATTCTACTGGAAATGGAATTCAGTACAAAACCAGAGATATTTCGCTCGAGACTAAAATCAGCAGAAACAAAAAGTCAGTTGCAGCAATCGAAAATCGGTCCACGGCAAAATGGTGAATGAAACCCGGACTACAGAAAAATGGCCGACATTAACAAATGACAAGACAAACCAGGATTTCTTAAACAATACACTCTATTTGACTCTGAGAGTTAGAACTCCCCCATACTATTACCTAGAAACCTGAGACCCCCACAGGGTGTAAACAGCTCCTATTGTGATGTCCCAACAATGCATGGGCACTTGGATATGAGACAGGCATTTCAACTTAAAACCAATATTCAATACAGAAAACGCAATAGTTTCCCTAAAAAGTATGTTAACAGTACAAAAATAGAATTCACAAAATGGTGCCTAGAAGCCAGATTGTAGCTTAAAGCACATGGCTTTGCACACACAAAGGAATACACAATGGAGCAGCTTCCCCTATAGGAGGGCTCACAGGTCTTCAAAATGGCCGCCGATGCACATGGTGACCACAACAAAGGCCAGACCCCAACAAAATGGCGCATTTTCTTCCTCCTGACACTCCTCCACTCAGGGTGACCTAAAACCCTTCCAGGAGCAGATCATTCCTCTACAATCTCTGTGATGGAAGGTCACCCCTTCCTCCTGACACCACTCTTCTTAGGGTGACCCAGAACCCTTCCAGGGACAGATCATTCTTCTACTATCTCTGTGATGGAAGGTCACCCCTTCCTCCTGACACCACTCTTCTCAGTGTGACCCAGAACCCTTCCAGGAGCAGATCATTCTTCTACAATCTCTGTGATGGAAGGTCACCCCTTCCTCCTGACACCACTCTTCTCAGTGTGACCCAGAACCCTTCCAGGGACAGATCATTCCTCTACAATCTCTGTGATGGAAGGTCACCCCTTCCTCCTGACACTCCTCCACTCAGTGTGATCCAGAACCCTTCCAGGGACAGATCATTCCTCTACAATCTCTGTGATAGAAGGTCACCCCTTCCTCCTGACACCACTCTTCTCAGTGTGATCCAGAACCCTTCCAGGGACAGATCATTCCTCTACAATCTCTGTGATAGAAGGTCACCCCTTCCTCCTGACACTCCTCCACTCAGTGTGATCCAGAACCCTTCCAGGGACAGATCATTCCTCTACAATCTCTGTGATAGAAGGTCACCCCTTCCTCCTGACACCACTCTTCTCAGTGTGATCCAGAACCCTTCCAGGGACAGATCATTCTTCTACTATCTCTGTGATGGAAGGTCACCCCTTCCTCCTGACACCACTCTTCTCAGTGTGACCCAGAACCCTTCCAGGAGCAGATCATTCTTCTACAATCTCTGTGATGGAAGGTCACCCCTTCCTCCTGACACCACTCTTCTCAGTGTGACCCAGAACCCTTCCAGGAGCAGATCATTCTTCTACTATCTCTGTGATGGAAGGTCACCCCTTCCTCCTGACACTCCTCCACTCAGGGTCACCCAAAACCCTTCCAGGAGAAGATCATTCCTCTACAATCTCTGTGATGGAAGGTCACCCCTTCCTCCTGACACCACTCTTCTCAGTGTGACCCAGAACCCTTCCAGGGACAGATCATTCTTCTACAATCTCTGTGATGGAAGGTCACCCCTTCCTCCTGACACCACTCTTCTTAGGGTGACCCAGAAACCTTCCAGGGACAGATCATTCCTCTACAATCTCTGTGATGGAAGGTCACCCCTTCCTTTTGACACCACTCTTCTTAGGGTGACCCAGAACCCTTCCAGGGGCAGATCATTCTTCTACTATCTCTGTGATGGAAGGTCACCCCTTCCTTTTGACACCACTCTTCTTAGGGTGACCCAGAACCCTTCCAGGGACAGATCATTCCTCTACAATCTCTGTGATGGAAGGTCACCCCTTCCTCCTGACACTCCTCCACTCATGGTGACCCAAAACCATAGCTCTCAACTGTCCCTGATTTCGAAGGACTGTCCCTGATTCGGAGCAATGTCCCTCTGTCCCTCATTCCTCCTCATTGGTCCCTCATTTTGGTCTGATCTATATAGATGTATATAAAATGCACTTTTTATCTTGCAAAAAGTGTTTTCCAGCCCTAAACATTCATCTGCCAAAACCCTTTCAGGGGCAGATCATTCCTCTACATTCTCTGTGATGGAAGGTCACCCCTTCCTCCTGACACCGCTCTGCTCAGGGTGACCCAGAACCCGTCCAGGGTGATGTGGAAATATGAGGCCTACAATGATTTTTACCTTCAGATTACATTAATGCAGGGGCGTCGGGAGGGGGTGGCTAGACGTGGCTGAAGCCCCGAATGTGCCCTCGAAAAGCCCCGAGTCTCAGGCATGCAGCTCTCCATTGTAAGCCCCGAGCGGCGAGCGCCGGGACCGATCTGATCCCGAGCACCGCCAAGTTTGGCCGAGTGCCATAGCAGGTCCCGCCTTCTGGAGCCTGCAACACCTATGATGGATGTCCCCCTGGTACAATGCCGGGACGTGTGACGTCCATCATAGGCGCTGCAGGCTCCAGAAGGCGGGAATTACAATTCGGCCGCCGCGCCACATCCCCGCTCGGCGCTCGGGCGGACCACTCTCCTCTCCTTCTCAGCTCCTCCTCCTCTGACTGACTGTCTGTCTGACTGCCTGGCTGCTGTGACACCGCACACCACGGCTGAGGTAGGTCAGACAGTGTATGTAAATATCAGTGTATGTGGGTCAGGCAGGTCAGTGTAGGTAGGTCACTGTATGTAAATGTCATTGTAGGTAGGTCAGTGTAGGTGGGTCAGTGTAGGTAGGTCACTGTATGTAAATGTCATTGTAGGTAGGTCAGTGTAGGTGGGTCAGTGTAGGTAGGTCACAACTGTCAGTGTAGGTAGACCAGTGTAGGTAGGTCACTGTAGGTAGGTCAGTGTAGGTAGGTCACTACCGTCAGTGTAGGTAGGTCAGTGTAGGTAGGTCACTGCCATCAGTGTATGTAGGTCAGTGTAGGTAGGTCCCTACCGTCAGTGTAGGTAGGACAGTGTAGGTAGGTCAGTACCATCAATGTATGTAGGTCAGTGTAGGTAGGTCAGTGTAGGTAGGTCAGTGTAGGTAGGTCAGTGTAGGTGGTCATTGTATGTAAATTTCAGTGTAGGTAGGTCACTACCGTAAGTGTAGGTAGGTCAGTGTAGGTAGGTCACTACCGTCAGTGTAGGTAGGTCAGTGTAGGTAGGTCACTACCGTCAGTGTAGGTAGGTCAGCGTAGGTAGGTCACTACCATGAGTGTAGGTAGGTCAGTGTAGGTAGGTCACTACCGTGAGTGTAGGTAGGTCAGTGTAGGTAGGTCACTACTGTCAGTGTAGGTAGGCCAGTGTAGGTAGGTCACTGTATGTAAATGTTGTAGGTAGGTCAGTGTAGGTAGGTCAGTGTAGGTAGGTCACTACTGTCAGTGTAGCTAGGTCAGTGTAGGTAGGTCACTACTGTCAGTGTAGGTAGACCAGTGTAGGTAGGTCACTGTATGTAAATGTCAGTGTAGGTAGGTCACTACTTTCAGTGTAGGTAGGTCACTGCCATCAGTGTATGTAGGTCAGTGTAGGTAGGTCACTACCGTCAGTTTAGGTAGGTCAGTTTAGGTAGGTTAGTGTAGGTAGGTCACTACCATCAGTGTAGGTAGGTCAGTGTAGGCAGGTCATTGTATGTAAATGTCAGTGTAGGTAGGTCACTACCTTCAGTGTAGGTAGGTCAGTGTAGGTAGGTCAGTGTAGGTAGGTCACTACCGTCAGTGTAGGTAGGTCAGTGTAGATAGGTCAGTGTAGGTAGGTCACTACCGTCAGTGTAGGTAGGTCAGTGTAGGTAGGTCACTACCGTCAGTGTAGGTAGGTCAGTGTAGGTAGGTCAGTGTAGGTAGGTCAGTGTAGGTAGGTCACTACCATCAGTGTAGGTAGGTCAGTGTAGGTAGGTCATTGTATGTAAATGTCAGTGTAGGTAGGTCACTACCGTCAGTGTAGGTAGGTCAGTGTAGGTAGGTCATTGTATGTAAATGTCAGTGTAGGTAGGTCACTACCGTCAGTGTAGGTAGGTCATTGTATGTAAATGTCAGTGTAGGTAGGTCATTGTATGTAAATGTCAGTGTAGGTAGGTCACTACCATCAGTGTAGGTAGGTCAGTGTAGGTAGGTCATTGTATGTAAATGTCAGTGTAGGTAGGTCACTACCGTCAGTGTAGGTAGGTCAGTGTAAGTAGGTCAGTGTAGGTAGGTCACTACCGTCAGTGTAGGTAGGTCAGTGAAGATAGGTCACTACCGTCAGTGTAGGTAGGTCAGTGTAGTTAGGTCATTGTATGTAAATGTCAGTGTAGGTAGGTCACTACCGTCAGTGTAGGTAGGTCAGTGTAGGTAGGTCACTACCATCAGTGTAGGTAGGTCACTACCATCAGTGTAGGTAGGTCAGTGTAGTTAGGTCATTGTATGTAAATGTCAGTGTAGGTAGGTCACTACCGTCAGTGTAGGTAGGTCAGTGTAGGTAGGTCACTACCATCAGTGTAGGTAGGTCAGTGTAGGTAGGTCATTGTATGTAAATGTCAGTGTAGGTAGGTCACTACCGTCAGTGTAGGTAGGTCAGTGTAGGTAGGTCACTACCATCAGTGTAGGTAGGTCACTACCATCAGTGTAGGTAGGTCAGTGTATGTAAATGTCAGTGTAGGTAGGTCAGTGTAGGTAGGTCAGTGTAGGTAGGTCAGTGTATGTAAATGTCAGTGTAGGTAGGTCAGTGTAGGTAGGTCAGTGTAGGTAGGTCACTACCGTCAGTGTAGGTAGGTCAGTGTAGGTAGGTCACTACCGTCAGTGTAGGTAGGTCAGTGTAGGTAGGTCACTACCGTCAGTGTAGGTAGGTCAGTGTAGGTAGGTCACTACCGTCAATGTAGGTAGGTCAGTGTAGGTAGGTCATTGTATGTAAATGTCAGTGTAGGTAGGTCACTACCGTCAGTGTAGGTAGGTCAGTGTAGGTAGGTCACTACCATCAGTGTAGGTAGGTCACTACCATCAGTGTAGGTAGGTCAGTGTATGTAAATGTCAGTGTAGGTAGGTCAGTGTAGGTAGGTCAGTGTAGGTAGGTCATTGTATGTAAATGTCAGTGTAGGTAGGTCACTACCATCAGTGTAGGTAGGTCAGTGTATATAAATGTCAGTGTAGGTAGGTCAGTGTAGGTAGGTCAGTGTAGGTAGGTCACAACTGTCAGTGTAGGTAGACCAGTGTAGGTAGGTCACTGTATGTAAATGTCAGTGTATGTAGGTCAGTGTAGGTAGGTCACTACCGTCAGTGTAGGTAGGTCAGTGTAGGTAGGTCACTACCGTCAGTGTAGGTAGGTCAGTGTAGGTAGGTCACTACCGTCAGTGTAGGTAGGTCAGTGTAGGTAGGTCAGTGTAGGTAGGTCATTGTATGTAAATGTCAGTGTAGGTAGGTCATTGTATGTAAATGTCAGTGTAGGTAGGTCACTACCGTCAGTGTAGGTAGGTCAGTGTAGATAGGTCACTACCGTCAGTGTAGGTAGGTCAGTGTAGGTAGGTCACTACCGTCAGTGTAGGTAGGTCAGTGAAGGTAGGTCATTGTATGTAAATGTCAGTGTAGGAAGGTCACTACCGTCAGTGTAGGTAGGTCAGTGTAGGTAGGTCACTACCGTCAGGGTAGGTAGGTCATTGTAGGTAGGTCACTACCATCAGTGTAGGTAGGTCAGTGTAGGTAGGTCACTACCGTCAGTGTAGGTAGGTCAGTGTAGGTAGGTCACTACCGTCAGTGTAGGTAGGTCAGTGTAGGTAGGTCACTACCATCAGTGTAGGTAGGTCAGTGTAGTTAGGTCATTGTATGTAAATGTCAGTGTAGGTAGGTCACTACCGTCAGTGTAGGTAGGTCAGTGTAGGTAGGTCACTACCATCAGTGTAGGTAGGTCAGTGTAGGTAGGTCATTGTATGTAAATGTCAGTGTAGGTAGGTCACTACCGTCAGTGTAGGTAGGTCAGTGTAGGTAGGTCACTACCATCAGTGTAGGTAGGTCACTACCATCAGTGTAGGTAGGTCAGTGTATGTAAATGTCAGTGTAGGTAGGTCAGTGTAGGTAGGTCAGTGTAGGTAGGTCATTGTATGTAAATGTCAGTGTAGGTAGGTCACTACCGTCAGTGTAGGTAGGTCAGTGTAGGTAGGTCACTACCGTCAGTGTAGGTAGGTCAGTGTAGGTAGGTCACTACCGTCAGTGTAGGTAGGTCAGTGTAGGTAGGTCACTACCGTCAATGTAGGTAGGTCAGTGTAGGTAGGTCATTGTATGTAAATGTCAGTGTAGGTAGGTCACTACCGTCAGTGTAGGTAGGTCAGTGTAGGTAGGTCACTACCATCAGTGTAGGTAGGTCACTACCATCAGTGTAGGTAGGTCAGTGTATGTAAATGTCAGTGTAGGTAGGTCAGTGTAGGTAGGTCAGTGTAGGTAGGTCATTGTATGTAAATGTCAGTGTAGGTAGGTCACTACCATCAGTGTAGGTAGGTCAGTGTATATAAATGTCAGTGTAGGTAGGTCAGTGTAGGTAGGTCAGTGTAGGTAGGTCACAACTGTCAGTGTAGGTAGACCAGTGTAGGTAGGTCATTGTATGTAAATGTCAGTGTAGGTAGGTCAGTGTAGGTAGGCCAGTGTAGGTAGGTCATTGTATGTAAATATCAGTGTAGGGAGGTCACTGTATGTAAATGTCATTTTAGGTAGATCAGTGTAGGTAGGTCACTACAGTCAGTGTAGGTAGGTCAGTGTAGGTAGGTCATTGTATGTTAATGTCAGTGTAGGTAGGTCACTACTGTCAGTGTAGGTAGGTCAGTGTAGGTAGGTCACTACCATCAGTGTAGGTAGGTCACTACCATCAGTGTAGGTAGGTCAGTGTAGGTAGGTCAGTGTAGGTAGGTCAGTGA
Organism: Aquarana catesbeiana; assembly: GCF_042186555.1. NCBI lineage: Eukaryota > Metazoa > Chordata > Amphibia > Anura > Ranidae > Aquarana > Aquarana catesbeiana. The sequence continues at coordinate 988,805,604 of NC_133324.1, read as the reverse complement.
AGGCAGGTCATTGTATGTAAATGTCAGTGTAGGTAGGTCACTACCGTCAGTGTAGGTAGGTCATTGTATGTAAATGTCAGTGTAGGTAGGTCAGGGTAGGTAGGTCAGTGTAGGTAGGTCACAACTGTCAGTGTATGTAGGTCAGTGTAGGTAGGCACTACCGTCAGTGTAGGTAGGTCAGTGTATGTAAATGTCAGTGTAGGTAGGTCAGGGTAGGTAGGTCACAACTGTCAGTGTATGTAGGTCAGTGTAGGTAGTTCAGTACCATCAATGTATGTAGGTCAGTGTAGGTAGGTCAGTGTAGGTAGGTCACTACCGTCAGTGTAGGTAGGTCATTGTATGTAAATGTCAGTGTAGGTAGGTCACTACCGTCAGTGTAGGTAGGTCAGTGTAGGTAGGTCACCTCCATCAGTGTAGGTAGGTCAGTGTAGGTAGGTCACTACCGTCAGTGTAGGTAGGTCATTGTATGTAAATGTCAGTGTAGGTAGGTCACTACCGTCAGTGTAGGTAGGTCAGTGTAGGTAGGTCACCTCCATCAGTGTAGGTAGGTCAGTGTAGGTAGGTCACCTCCATCAGTGTAGGTAGGTCAGTGTAGGTAGGTCACTACCATCAGTGTATGTAGGGCAGGTAGGTCACGGCCTGCGTCACGTGTACACCCCCCCCCCCCCCCCCGTTTCCTGCCTTGGACTTGTCTTTTTGCCACCTAGCAACGCCCCTTCATTAATGATAGACATTATTATTAATGTGACTTTTCACATGTAGCAATAACTCTCGGTGGAGCTGCTGGTGTAAAGCGGTCCTGTCCTCTTGTCTCTTTACCCCTCTTAAATTGTTCAATCCCCTTGACACAACTGTAGTGCAGTGTTGTAATGATATGAGTATTGACTTTAACCCACAATATACACTTATGTTTATATTTACCTCTACCTGGGTGTCTGTAGCTCCACCTGCAGGAGAAATAACAACACTGCACACAAACTTCAGTAATAACCAAAAATAACTTCTTTCTTTGAATAAATAGTATCTTTATATAAAAGGTTATTACAATGACTACACTATCACACCAACGTAGTGCCACAGTATAGTAAACAGTTATAACAGTCTGAGTAACATACACAAATATACTTAACTATATGTATATATCTATATTTATACCAGGGAGCTCCCCCTGCTCTAAACTGTAAAGTCACTATCCTCGGTAACTAAGTGCAGGGCCCTGCAGTAAAAGAGATCGTCTTGACGTCTTCAGTCTTCGCTAACTTATGAATTTGTAATTGTAATCCACAAAAGGGGTTCCTCTTGGGTGTTGCGCAGAGTAAGGTAATACACTAAAGCAGTTATAATCCAGAAGACTGGTTAAGTGTTCTTACACGAAGGAGACAAACATCTAGCATCCGTTCTTGAATACTGAAGTCTATGCAGATGTATGGTTCTCCAACTTAACTTGTTCCGTGGGACTATCAGTCCCAGCAACACTCTGTAACAGTTCTAAGTGTGTGTAGTATTTAAACAAACTTCTGGGTGTTAACCCTCTCACCACACGGGATCCAGGCAGATGGAGGCCTCTGTTTCAACAGTTCTCGGTGCGTACGGAACCACCGCCACGCCATCACACTGCTCCGTTCAGTAACGACCAGGAGTCCTCGGTTACCTCCTCCACCTGGTCTCCAGAACGATCACTTCTGCTGCTCCAGCACACTGTGATATGATGACAGGATCCCTGCTGCTGCTCCGCTCCCTCACAAAGTAGGCCGCAACCCTGTGGGACACACACACCCACAGAGCTCTGCAGGCAGCCCACGCGTCCCAGGAACAAGAGACCTAAGATGGCTGCTCCCAGCCCTTTTATATCCTCCCACAATGCAGTTCAGTTCTTCTCTTGTCCAGGAGCATTGTGGGTAGGTCATGGTTATTGTTCAGAAGTAAACAATCACTTCCATGTCACTTCTCTTAAGCATGAAACATAAAAGTGTTGTACCTTTTCAATTGTCCACAAGATGGCACTATAGCAACTTATGTCCTGTATAACACACATATGGCTAAAAACAAAAGTTATCAGCACTACACACATATAACATATAATAAGAGAACATTTAACATACAGTATGACTCTATGATATCTGAGAACAGGGGTCATAAAAAGAACACCATAAACCAGCTCTGGGATTCTCTGGAAGAGCGATCTGACAAAAGCCTCTTCTCTGGCCATTTAGTAGTATAATTTATGGACTGTGTAGAATATCACTTCAAAGATTTCAACTGAAGTGGGAATGGAACAGGAACTTCTCCATCATAAATAACAGCGGGTGAGTTACAGCTGACCTATCTTCTAGACATGTGCACAGCCAAAAAATTTGTTCATTTTCGTTTTCGTTTCATTCATTTATTATTTTTTTTCGCATTCGTACATTTGTGAATTCGTACATTCGTACATTCGTATATTCGTACATTCGTTCATTTGTACATTCGTACATTCGTTCATTCGTACATTCGTACATTCGTTCATTTGTACATTCGTACATTCGTTCATTTGTACATTTGTGAATTCGTACATTCGTACATTCGTACATTCGTGAATTCGTACATTCGTACATTCGTACATTCATTCATTTGTGAATTTGTACATTCGTACATTCGTTCATTTGTACATTCGTACATTCGTGAATTCGTACATTCGTACATTCGTACATTCGTGAATTCGTACATTCGTACATTCGTTCATTTGTACATTCGTACATTCGTGAATTCGTACATTCGTACATTCGTGAATTCGTACATTCGTACATTCGTGAATTTGTACATTCGTACATTCGTTCATTTGTACATTCGTACATTCGTTCATTTGTACATTCGTACATTCGTGAATTCGTACATTCGTACATTCGTGAATTTGTACATTCGTACATTCGTGAATTCATACATTCATACATTCGTTCATTTGTACATTCGTACATTCGTGAATTTGTACATTCGTACATTCGTGAATTCGTACATTCGTACATTCGTGAATTTGTACATTCGTACATTCGTGAATTCATACATTCATACATTCGTTCATTTGTACATTCGTACATTCGTACATTCGTGAATTCGTACATTTGTAAATTCGAAAATTTGAAAATCCAAAAACCCGAAAATTGGAAAATCTGAAATAGTAACTAACTATTAAATTATAGGTATTGTAATTTCCTTTCAAAGTTGGCTGTCAGTGAACGTAACAAATACGAATTATCCGAAATAACAAATGCTGCATCTAAACAAATGGAACGGAACCAATTAATAATAAATAATAATAATAAAACCTTTTTATTATTATTATTGTTATTTATTATTATTAATTCATTACGTTTGTTTGGATACGGCATTCGTTATTTCGGATCATTCGTAACCTTCAGATAAATTTGTATGTGTTACGTTCACTAACTTTGAAAGGAAATTACAATACCTATAATTTAATAGTTACTAGTAATAGTAGTTAAGGTATTATTAGTTCATTATTATTTCAGATTTCCGAATTTCTGAATTTACAAATTTACTAATTTACTAATGTAGGAATGTACGAATTTACAAATGTACGAACGAAATGAATTGCACATGCCTACTATCTTCCTCCTGACACCACTACACTCAGGGTGACCCAGAAACCTTACAGGGGTTAGAACATTCCTCTACAATCTCTGTGATGGAAGGTCACCCCTTCCTCCTGTCACAAACCTGGCCGAAGGAAGCGCTAGCCCGTGAGCAGCGACACCAGGGAAAAGTTCTCCCCTCCATCGAGGAAAGGTACTGGTCGCAGTACGGACTGCGGGTGCGGTTTTTGGGAGAAAAACCACACAAGAAGCAGACAGCTGAATTAAGCAGGCTGGTCTGGGCAGAGATGAAGCTGGATGAGAGCAACAGAGCCCTCCGGTGGCATGTATCCCAAGCATGTCCCTGGATAGCGGATGACAGCCCAACGGAAGGCTTAAGCTACGGCGGCTTGGGACTGTTGTTTGTGAAGCTGACAGGGGACCCTAACTTTGGGAGTGATTTGGAGCGGCGGGTGGACGAAATCATGGATTTCAGAGAAGGGCTACTGAACATTTCGGAAGTGCACTGGGCACAGGAAGATTTGGAGTTTCTGGCCGTTCAGGAATGGGAGCTAGAGATCGCCTACAGACGGCTGCTAGACATTGCTCAGTGCCAGGGCTGGGCTCCCTTTGCCTGGGACTATCAGGAAATACCAGCTGACAACCCTGAAATCCTGGCTGAAGAGTCGGCAATGTGGCAGAGCGATAGTGTGCTTTGCCAACCTGCCCCCGCAGCTATGGAGGCGGAGGTCTTATGGCGGATGCAGCAAGTGCTGACTGACCTTGATGATCCTGTTTCTGCATGGGATGATCTTGGATGGAGGAATGTGCCTGTCCAGCAGCATGCCAGAGAATCTGCAGTGAAAAATCTGGAGATTGCCATCCGCAAAACTGAAGTGCTAACAACAGGGCAGAGCTCTGCTAACCTCTGCCCAGCACTGATAACATCTTCTGGGTTCCATGGACAGGAGATGGTGAACCTCCATCCCCAGACACCAGTTGCAGAGACAGGGGATTTGATAGACTTTTCTGCTGAGGAAGAACCATCGGGTGAGCCCCCAGCAGAAGAGTTGGGATTAGGGCCAAACTTCATTGCGCTCTGCATAGCACTGATGGCATCTTCTGAGTTCCACGGACAGGAGATGGTGAACCTCTATCCACAGACACCAGTTATAGAGGTAGAGGATTTAATAGACTTTTCTGCTGAGGAAGAACAACCTGACGAGCCTCCAGCAGAAGAGCTGCTATCAGGGCCAAAGTTCACTGTGTTCTGCCCAGCACCAACAGTGGCTTCAGCCTTCCTGAGAGAAGAGGTAGTCAGCCTTTCTCCCACAACACTGACAGGGACATGTGATTTTCTGCCAGCAGCATCTATGGAGTTAAAACAAACTTCTCCAGCTGAAGATCTGGTAACTGAACAGAGGGTCCAAGACCTCTGCCCCACACCTGCAGCAATTGTGGAGGCCCAAGATGAGGAGGTGGCAGTCTATCGCGAGCTGCAGATCAGGATCCAAGGAGAGAATGCAGTCATCACCTCACAACTGCAGCTTGATCTGGTGTCGGTTGATGGGGCTTCAGTCCCCACCTGTATACCCCAGGGATGCTGGGCAGTCGGCCCAGATCCCCAACAGCAGGATGGAGTGAGCCCAGTCCCCCTGTCTTCTCTCCAGCGGCAGAAAGGATTCCAGGGAGAAGGGCCAGTCTGGGCCTCTCCCCAGCGGCAGATATGTTCTCTGAGAGAGGCAGAGGATGGCTGGGTGAGTAATACACTGTTTGGAATAATTTGTTTGGGGTACTGTGTGGGTACAGGCAGTAGAGGACTGGAACTATGGACTAACTTCGGAGTCAACCCGTCTGGGGTCTCCTCCTGTGTTAGTCTCCTGCCAAAAGGGGAGAAATGTCAAAAACCTGGCCGGAACAGAGGCTGTTGGAGAGGACTGTGTGCGGGCCTGTTGCCCACCGATTATGGGCCCTAGCATTTGAGGTGAATGAGAAATCCAGTCTGAACTGTATTAATCGGACTCAGTCATGTATATATTGTATGGGGACTCCTTACTGTAGATTTGTGTCCCTGAAGAGGGAGGGGGGATTCCTCAAGCAGCCCCCTGCTGATAAGACTGATTCATTCTGCTGGGACACATCCTGTGAGGAGATGCTGGTGTTATCAACATGTGTTTATGTTAATTGAGAGAGCTGATCACATTAGCCACCAGCCCTGGCTAATAGACGAATGGTCTAGGCTGAGGAGGGGGGAGATTGTTGTTTGTATTGTTAATTGTATTAATGTGTGAAGCTCGGTGCCCACAAGACTGTCATCTGGTCTGAGTACATTTTGTAGTAAATTAGGTCATGTTAATTAGGTTAGCTTTGAGTCATCCCTGCTGTATAAAGGTCTGTGAGATCTCAAAATAAAGGTAGTTCTGATGTACTCCAAGACTGGTGTTGTCTAGTTCTTGGGGTTCCTATGGCCAGATCCATTGGACTCGTGTTCCAGAACTTAGGAAGCGGTATATGACGGAAGCACTCAAGCGGAGTGTGGGGCGTTCCGTGACACCTCCTGACACCACTCTGCTCAGGGTGACCCAGAACCCTTCCAGGGACAGATCATTTCTCTACTGTGACAGACCTAGCCAGGAGAGAGACTTTTGGAGGCGACTGAATGCTAGCCTCTTGCCGATCGATCGTGGGCCCTGGCATTTTTGGGAACGGTGCTCTTTATGAGCTGTATGCCTGGGGACCCTTGAGGTGGTATTACTGTGGATTCGGGTCCTGGTCCCCCAGGACACACAGACTCTGGGGACCCTGGATTTGCCATATTAGAAATAGTGGCTGATTCATAATGCTGGGACAAATACTGTTAGGAGATGCTGATGTCAATTCCAGCCACCTGTCTGTCTGTTGCCTGCTAGAATGTGTATTGTAAATAAGTCTCTAGTATGGGATCTAAGAGTCATTAGATCCCCATTGTTGTTTGTGTTAATTAACTCTGCTATTGTGATAATGCTGATTGGATTTTCTGAGCTACAGGACGGCCAGTCTGGCCTAAAGGTCATGTCTGAGTCATCTAGGCTGTCTAAAGGGATTAGTTAATTAGCTCATGTTAATTAGGTTAATTAGGTTTCTGGTCACAGGTGTATGTTCAGAGTAATATGAGCAGGAGGTATGCACCTCCTCTTTTACTGTATAAAAGAGCCTGTATTTTTCAATAAAAGAGATTCCTGGTTGAACTTACATACAGCCTGCCTGGTGTTTGTTCTGAGCTATCACAACTGGATTAGAATGGCACATAGCTGTAGTTCTAGTCCCGGAGCATCAGATGACCAAACCATCAGATGTTGCGATCTGCAATCTGATTCTATAGCAGCAGAGGAGTGTCGGGAGAGTGGAACCGAGCGAGCAAGGGGCTCACTACATCTACAATCTCTGTGATGGAAGGTCACCCCTTCCTCCCGACACCATTCAGCTCAGGATGACCCAGAACCATTTCAGGGGCAGATCATTCCTCTACAATCTCTGTGATAGAAGGTCACCCCTTCCTCCTGACACTGCTCTGTGCAGAGTGATCCAAAACCCTTCCAGGGTGATGTGAAATTATGAGGCCTACAATGATTTTCAATTACATTAATGATAGACATTATTATTAATGTGACTTTTCACATATAACATGTGTTTATATGTTCTCTTATGTTATATAAGAGAACATTTAACATACAGTATGACTTTATGATATCTGAGAACAGGGGTCATAAAAAGAACACCATAAACCAGCTCTGGGATTCTCTGGAAGAGTGATCTGACAAAAGCCTCTTCTCTGGCCATTTGGTAGTATAATTTATGGACTTCGTAGAATGTCACTTTAAACGGTTCAACTGAAGTTGGAATGGAACAGGAAATACTTGATCATAAGTAACAGCTGGTGACTTTAAGCTTACCTAACTAAGATTTCTGTCATAGTCTAAAGCCTAGTACACACTACAATTTTTTTCGTGCTAACCAGCAGGCTGCATGAAAAATAAACTGACAGCTTCGGTCGGAGCAGCTGTACTAACCATGCAAGGTTAGTTCAGCGATCTCCTTTGCTGAGCTATTGTGTTCTGACAGGGGGACACCCCCCCACCAGAAAAGTCCTATCAGCTGCTGGTTTTTCAACATGCATACCCAACAGAACGACATACACACAGGCACAATGTCTTCCGACATTTTGCCCGTGTGTACGGGGCCTTAGAAGGGCAGATCCTTCCTTTACAATCTCTGTAATGGAAGGTCACCCCTTCCTCCTGACACCACTCGGCTCAGGACAACCCGGAAACCCTTCCGGGGGCAGAACAAGGGCTTAAGAGACAAATGGGTAGCCTCTGGAAGTCGCACATCTAAGGTGTCCTAGAGAAGTGAATAGAGTGGCAACCACAGTCTGGTCTTAACTCAGGTTGCCACTCTATTCACTTCTCTAGGAAATCTTAGATGTGCGACTTCCAAAGGCTACCCTTTTGTCTTTTGGAGGCTCTCCCTTACTGCCTAGGCCACAGCACCGGTCCGCTCTCCTCCGACTGCCTGGGTCACTGTTTCCAGATGAAGGCCGTTGTCCCAAGACACCGACTCCTCCCACACACAGGCTATTTATCACCTCTCCCAGCATCCTGTTCTCTCCTTTCTGCCAGGTTTGAACTTGTAGTCCACAACAATCAGTCCCTTGTGTGGGTCCGGGCTACTTGGACTACGTGTCCCAAGATCCTCTGCTTTTCTTTGAGCTCTCACTCACTCTGCATTCAGGATGTGACAAAACAGAGTGTAGGCTGAGCACTAGGGAAACCGCCTCACTGTGGTAGATTCTGTAAGTGTCCCCTGACAATGCAGGCAATTTAGCCAGCTGCTCGCTACATCCTCCCCCCACTTGAAATCTTTGGTCCTCCAAAGAGATATGAACTCAACAAAGTACTATTCACCAGTAGTTAGTAATAAAGCTGACACACAAATTATAACATCATCAACCATAACTCAGACTTAACAGGCATTTATATACTTCTGGATTTTTTTGGAACCATTTATATACATTTTCAGTTAGCTCATAATCAGTTTGCTTACAGGTCAGGGCTATGGCCATTGCCCACCCAGTAGTGTCAGAGGACGGGCCAAGATCACCCCCTACCCAATGGATAGTAGTGGGGTCTAGCATGGGGTTCTGTCTATGAATATTGGGAATCAGTTCATCAGAGATTTCTGCTAGAATGTCATAAGTGAGTCTCTTTCTTTCTCGTTTATCTTCCGTCTCAGTCTCTCTTCCATCTCAAGATCTCTTCAGACATAGGAATGGAGTTTATGTCCAAATTCCCAGCACCAATGGAATGATGGGGTTCCAATGAAGGACGAGCAGAATTAAACTAACCTACGGGAAGAGCTGCAACTTCAGTATTGTCAGGTGGGTGTACGTGAACGTCACAAGATTCCTCATCTGATAGTGGGACTCCAACTTCACCGGTCCAGTCTGGTTCCCCTAGTATTGGTTCTATGTCATTGAAGCTGATCAAAACTCCAAAACCCCTTCAGTTGAAGGACTACTGTTTTCAGTCTTGACTTCTCTAACCCTTTCGGGTAGAGACAAAATCTCCACACCTGGACTTGAAGAGCTCTCCCTTCCTCCTTCAGTGGTGCAGAATAAGTTTCTTGTGTTAGGGACCATAACCAGTAAGGCACTATCTCTTCATCTTCGCTGTTCTCATCTTCCACCATTGGAAGTGGTCTTGGGTGCCGTCGGCGCAGCAAGGTTCGCCTGGGTCTACTTGAGCAGTGTTGGGGAGTGGAAGCAGATGCCAAATCTTCAAAGGGCCTGCTTTTCCTTCTGGGCAAATTTGATACACCGGTAGGTCAGGAAGCTGCTTGCAGATAATATATGGTTGAGGTCGCCAATGATCTGCTAGCTTATGCTTCCCAGGTGCCCCTACGTTTCTCAACAACACACGATCCCCGGGCTGAAGATCCTGCACCTTCACTTTTAAGTCAAAATTCTTTTTATTTCTTTGTGCTTGGGTAGTAGTATTCTCTACTTCCTTCTCATAAGCTTGTTTCAGGTTTTTCTGTAGTGTATCCACAAATCCCTTACTTTTACAATTGCTCCACAGACGTTGTGTATTACCTTACATGACGTTGTAAGTTGTTGTATGATGGCCTCACTATCAGACCCCTGAGACAACATTTCAATAAACACCATCACTTTGTAGAAGAGGGTTGTCTGGAATAGAGTTGTAGCTATAATATGTTATGTTAAAAACTGTTGATAAAATTAAAGTAAGGCAAAAAAAAATCACTAGAACAGGGATAATAAAAATAACAGAACTGTATAATTGCCTTATTGGTTATGAGATAAAAGAAAGATAAATCATAAAAGTATGGATTTTTGAAAATGGATAAGATAACTCATTTTCATAATATCATAACCAAATGTGGCTAAGTATGGAAAAAACAAATTTAAGGCCATATGCAAAAGACCCAGTATGAGTTGGTGGACTCATTCGGTAAGTAGAAAGAAAAATCTGAGTATAAAGTATTCTTCAATCCATAGAATCATCAGGGACCAGGTTAGGCGATCGATAGCGGCCTCTTTTGTGCGAACTCGGATGCTCATTTCTCCCTGGCAGCGTAAATGATTTGTTTGAGGAAGACAATGTCGATCTTCATCGTGTGGTTCTTGATTTTGCGTCGGATTCAACAGATGTATGTCTTGGAGAGTTGTTTGGAGGTTATTTGCAGAACGACATGTAAATTTGGAGCCATGGAATGCGAAACACACCGAGAAGGTAAAACACCATTGATATGTCATTTATTTGATTGCGTTGTAATACTTGGAGTATGGGTTTTAAAGCTCTTCTTTTATTGATTGCACGTTGGGACAAATCTGCAAAAAGCTGGTAGTTATGTCCTTGGAAGGTGAGAGTTTCTTTATTCCTTGCTGCAGATAGCAGTTGTTCTTTTGTCCTGTAGAAATGAAACTTGGCAATGATATCACAAGGTGGACGGTCAGATTTCTTGGGTGTTAGGGCTCTATGAAGCCTGTCTATTTCCAGTCGCTCCACTGGGAAAGCTGGTTGTAGTTCCCGGAAAAGTGCTGTTATTGTGGCTTGTAAGTCAATTTGAGTTTCAGGAATACCTCTAATGCGCAGACTGGAGCGTCAGGCACGGTTTTCATAGTCCTCCAGTCTCGTCCCTAATATTGCATTTTCTTCCTTGAGGTTGTCAATTTCAGTAGAACAATTCACGTTCTAATTTCTGATGTCATCTACTCTGGTTTCAAGTGTGGACCCAGCTCTCTTATCTCCTTGGTAAGGCTGGTGGTAATGTGGTCAGAAGTGCGTTTCCATGCTTTTTGAAGCATGTTTTCAATTTTCTTCAACATAACTGGTGAAGCTATTTCATCCTGAGGTGAATCCTCCAAATTCTCATAATCTAATTCTAAATCATATGATGAAGTCTGTGAGGTGATATTTGTCTTTAAATTCATATAGGCGCAGCTGGAGGTTCCTGAGGCAGACTACAGTGGCGTCATTTTAGATGTGCTATGAGGCTGCGCCGTTTTATTGGTTTTAGGCTTCATATTCCGTCTAGGACCACTGGGTATAAACCCCCCGTGTTCAGGAGTGCTTTGGGCACAGGTAGGTATTAGGGATGAGCCAAACACCCCCCCCCCTGTTCGGTTCGCACCAGAACCGAAACTTCGCACGAACGTTAGAACCCCATTGAAGTCTATGGGACTCGAACGTTCGAAATCAAAAGTGCTAATTTTAAAGGCTAATTTGCATGGTATTGTCCTAAAAAGGGTTTGGGGACCCGGGTCCTGCCCCAAGGGACATAAATCAATGCAAAAAAAGCTTTAAAAACGGCCGTATTTTCGGGAGCAGTGATTTTAATAATGCTTAAAGTAATAAAAAAGTGAAATATTCCTTTAAATATCGTATCTGGGGGTGTCTATAGTATGCCTGTAAAGTGGCGCATGTTTCCCGTGCTTAGAACAGTCTGACAGCAAAATGACATTTTTAAAGGAATAAAAGTCATTTAAAACTGCTTGCGTTTTTAATGTAATGTCGGGTCCCGGCAATATGGATGAAAATCAGTGAGACAAATGGCATGGGTACCCCCCAGTCCATTACCAGGCCCTTTGGGTCTTGTATGGATATTAAGGGGAACCCCGCACCCAAATTAAAAAAGGAAAGGCGTGGGGCCACCAGGCCCTATATACTCTGAACAGCAGTATACAGGTGGTGCAAACAAGACAGGGACTGTAGGTTTGTTGTTAAGTAGAATCTGTTTGTAATTTTGAACAGGTACATTTTTAACGTGTTTAGCTCCAGCCAAAAAATCTATTTTTAAGCTTTTTGGAAAACATAGGGAAGGGTTATCACCCCTGTGACATTTGTTTTGCTGTCTGTGCTCCTCTTCAGAAGATTGAACCTCACTTTCTGTCCTAATGACAAATGTTTTTTGAAAATTTGGGGTTTTTAGTGATACAAATATTGGTGATAAAGCATAAGTGTAAAGAAGACACGTTTTTCCCATCTTAACTCTTACAGGAGAGAATTTCCCTTCCCAGGGGTAGATTTCATCTCACTTCCTGTTGTCTCTTTTCGTTTCTAAGTAGGAGTCATTTGTAAGTTGGATGTTTGAAAGTAGGGGCCTGCCCTATATACTCTGCAGAAATTGGGGCCTTAGGTGTTGGTGTTGCCACAACACTGTAAGCCCTCACAGGGCCCTGCTGTGAAATATTAGCTCAAGAATTGTAATTATATGTCCCTGTTGAACAGGGGCTGAAAAATTGGGCCTTAGGCACTGGTGCCACAACACTGCAACCCCTCACAGATACTCTAGTTGGAGCGCAGGAACGAGCCCTGCTGCAAAGTATTGCATCAAAAATTGTAATTACACGCCCCTGTTAAACAGGGGCAGAAAAATTGGGCCTTAGGCACTGGTGGCGATGCCCAGAACCAAAAATATTCTTACAAGCTATCAGCATGATCATTGAGGAGGAAGAGGATAATTACTCAGCATAACAGGATAGTCACTCAGCATCAGCATAGGCAGTCTTTGAAGGAATCTGACATTTCAAAAAAAATTATTTGGTTACATCAGCATCAGGTGCTTGGTATCTGGTGGTGATCCAAGACTGATTCATTTTTATGAAGGTCAGTCGATCGACCGAGTCGATGGACAGGCGCACCCTGTGATCGGTTACAAAGCCTCCAGCAGCACTGAATGTGCGTTCCGAAAGAACGCTGGATGCAGGACAGGCCAGTAGCTCAGTTGAATACTGTGCAAGCTCTGGCCAGTGATCCATCCTCAAGACCCAGGAACCCAGAGGATTTTCGGTGGGAAAGGTGTCCAAGTCAGATCTTGCTCCTAGGTAACTGGTCACTAGATAGGGAGGGATGGGGGGGTTGTTTGGAGTGTGGCCCTAAATTAGTTATTTCCTCTAGAGACAAGCTAATACAGGTAAAATTCCTGCACAGGATATATTATACACCCCAAAGACTCCACAAGATGTACCCAGACAAGGACCCGGAGTGTCCCAGGTGTAAAGCACATGTAGGTACCTTCTTTCACATGTTCTGGGACTGTCCAATTATCTCCACCTACTGGACGAAATTTTTTGGGGAAGTAAACTCCAGATTGCAACTATCGCTCCCAATGTCACCTGAACTAGTCTTACTGGGTGTTCACGAAGACGAGCAACGATCCCACCATTTAAAATTGCTAATCTCATCAGCAAAGGAAAATATAAGGTAAGTATCTGTCATTCAATTTTCCCATTTTCCTGACGGCTCCATGTCAGCATAGCTGGGAGGTAACTAGACCCACAGGGAAGGGATAATGCTACACACTCCTTAATTCTGGCTAAAACCAAAAGCCAGGAATGCCTCTGCCAAACTCAACTGTCGTTAAGGGTGCTTCTATACAGCAATGAGCCATGAACGTATAAATATTGATCATAGCTGCCTTGCAGCTCATCTCTGGGAACACTTGGCCTGCTGTTACTCACAAGGCCAAAACACTTCTAGTGGAGAGTGCTGTGATCACCCTGGCACAGGTAACCCTTCGACTTGTTGCCAATAAGACCAGCGCCCCAGTGCTGCACTACACTCCTGCCATCCATGTGAGTCAGGTCAGAATAGTGGAGGCAGTTTATGCAGAGGGTGGGTACAATATCATTGAGGGAGGGCATACGTTCAAGAATGAACTTTAGGGGGAAATTATTTTTACCTTCAGATTACATTGATGATAGACATTATTAATAATGTGACTTACAGAGAACATTTATCATACAGTATGACTCTAAAAGTGTCAGAACACGGCTTGATTGTTTATTTGAGAACACCATAAACCAGCTCTGGGATTCTCTGGAAGAGCGATCTCACAAAAGCCTCTTCTGTGGTCATTTGGTAGTATAATTTATGGACTGTGTAGCATACCACTTCAAAGGGTTCAACTGAAGTGGGAATTGAACAGGAACTTCTTGATCATAAACTGTCAGCGAAATTTGGTTGTACGCAAAGCACACAGCCAAATCTCCTGTTTCTAATCATAATAACAATTTCATCTAATGATATAAATGCATCTCACCTTTTGATCGTATCCATCCTCTGGTGTGTGCCCCTTTCAGACAACTAGACAAAACACATGTTTACAGTTCCAGTTCCAAGATCACACTGCAGCCAGCCTGCCTCAGCTGTCTGAGTGAGCCACTTTATTAGCATATCAATAGGAAGTCCCTAAGCTCAAGGGTTCGGCCTCCAACAGCCAAACACACCTCTTACAAATCTTGTGACCTCACAGGATATGACCTCACAGGATGTAAGTGACCATATAAGGATTTAACAACAGAACACAAAACAACCACCAATTACTACAGGACATGATACAATATACTAAATGACGATGACTAAAGTTCCTCGTGGATGGGATATTATCTGCAGGTGTCTGTCATGGCACCCCAAACATGTTGATCAGGCACACCAGGGGTGACAAGAGCAAACCACCGCTAAATCAATAATGTCTTTGCAGAGCGAACGCATCCCCACCAGACGATCGTTCTGTGCATTGCACAGGGGCCCTTTTGCTGGCGGACATGTCCTCTCTCCACAAACACCTCTCTCCAAACACCAGGAAGTTTTCCACTACCTAACAGGTCTCAACCAGCGTTGGTCTGCCCCAGTCAGCTCTTTAGAGTGGGCTGTGGTTGAACACACACTGGGAGACTTATGACAATACATTAATATAAAATTTTCCACAACAGTCCCTCCTCTTGTCATATGATCCCATGTGTCCCTCGATGAATCCTGATCTTCTTCTTAGTCCATAAAAAGTAAAACACGGCTTGACATGTAGACTCTGTTGGGGATGACGTGGTGAGCTGTAGTAGTCGCCGGTCGGTCTGGGATCCTCTGTGTCTTGTACGTGGGTCGGGCTTCGGGGCATCTCATCAGGGAAGATGTGGTCATCTGCTCAGGCTCTGGTCACGCGTCCAATCAGGCAACAGGAGCACCTCATCATGGCATATAGAAGGAATAGAAACAAAAACAACATGAGTATGTATACCCCTACTTCCTTCACTATGATCCGCTGCAAGATAAAAATTAAATCCACAAAGATTCCCAAACCCTTAAAAAGGATTCCAACCTTCACTATCTATAGCTCTGGCTTTGCCTTTCAGGGATCTAAACCTTATCCATATGGGCCTGAACTTTGTCACTACTATCCCCGATCCAGATATAACAATCTTTACTTATGAATTCCCAGAAACCCCCTTGGACTGTGGGAACTGCCTTGTAGGTTCAACAGTTACATGAAAACATCTCATCCTCTATGGATGAGAAATTGTTCAAGTGTTTCATAGGCTCAGCCCCCACCGTGTACAAGCAATTCCCTTCCAGCTGTCCCTGCCATTCTTACCTTCTCTCGCGCCATCAGATCCTCACGATCGGCCACGACATAAGATGCTGGGACGAGTTTCACCAGCACACATGAACCTTCTGCCTTACGGGAAATTACCTTATAAGCTGTAGATCCGTAATAATACCAAACTACAGTGGAAGCACATTTGTGGGCTACCTAGTTATCCCGATACCAAAGCTGGCAAGAACCAGAACTATTGTTAAAATTATAATTAATTTTACCCTCTAGAAATGTTTTGTTAAGTTCTTTCGACAGGTGTCTGTTTGGATTTTACTAGTCTGTCAAAACTCCTCACACCAATATGAACGTCACATATAGCATGTACCGCCGTCATCGCTGGGGCACTAGTAGACCCGACCATGTGTCCTGTTCTCTTTCTTAGCTAGTTGGGATGCTTTTCATCGTTACCCTTGCCAAAATTTATTAAACAAAAAATATAAATGAACAAAGATACTTCTCTACTCTTTGTGGTTGATCCGCTTCTTGCAGTTGCTGGCGTGGTCTCATCCCTCAAGATTCTTTACAATGACCCAGTCACCTGGTTAGAAAGAATGTAAACTGGTTATTTTGTCAGGGTCCAGGATGGACTCGTGAACCCTGTGGTGGACCTTTTGAAGTTCATGTTACAGTGATTGCACCCACCCCATCAGCTGAGAATGTAGGTGACAGCTAATGAGGAAAGTACAACTCTGTTTTTGTTGACCTCCAAACAAACCTCATAGGACAATAACCCAGACATCGGGACTGTGGTCACTGCATAACCTGTGCGTGGCTTACCATCCGGGGTGTATTACCTGGAACCAGTGACACCTATGTTCTTAGCATCTGGGATGGGAGCCTCCTTCACCAGACTGCTGCTTGCTGATTCAAATTCCATCAAAGAAAGACAGTCTTGGCACAAACTTGGTTAGAATTACAAAGGTTAGTATTGTTGGTTTGAAAATGTGTCATTCTCACCACTCTCATCCCCCCTTTTCTTCCCTCCTCATTACAAACTGGAGGAAGACATGCAGGGTTTAGAATGGTGCAGAATAAAACAGTGAAATAGCCTATGATACTTTTACCTTCTTATACACCTGTACACACACTTCCAGAAACTCTTCGGACCTGAAAAGATACTTATAAACAAAAGGTATTACTCTATCCTTCAAAGAATGGTAAACAATACAACATTCATGTACATTGGTAAATTGTCACTGACATCACACAAAACCGATAATAACTAAACCCTCTGTAAATCTTACTTTCACATTTTGTTACTAAAATACAACAGCCGCGACACGCAAGAGGGCTGTCACGGGAGGTTCAAACATCTTGTTACCACATACCAACAATGAGACAAAGACAAACATTTAGATACAAATGTGGGGGAGATATTTCATAGTTCCCAAAAACGAAAAAAATAAAAAATAAAAACGACCAGATGGAATGCTGCCTTCACTCTTTTAGCGATAGAAAAGAATACAATTTGAAAGGCACGAGAGCATTTCGAAATCTTTGCATGGACCAGCCACACAAAGTTCAAAAACAGGCCTGTGTATTTTTAATCACACAAATGTGTACTACGCATCCATCAACTCACTCAACATTACAGATTTCTGAAGCCACAGCTGAACTACTTCCAAGGTATTTTTATTCTGGGGTCTCGTACCTCCAGACATCAAAAGTACCTTCCAAAGGAATACACCTTACTGTCCCCTCCGACCATATCTGCCGATCTTTAAGGGGTCTCATGTCCGGAGCCCCAAACCAGATCTCATGTGAGGTGCATCTGTCTGACTGGTGTGGAGCCTCATTTTTTTCCTCCAACACATGGACGGCACATTACCCATGATGATTCAAATCGCTTTTTTGGCGAACTCTGCGTCCAGAGAACCCTGCGCTTTATTTTCGGAGCGATTATGGTTTGCGCTTTTGTCACCATAATCGACCCCCGCATTCCGATTATTATACACGGCCTCCCGGTGTGCTAGCGTACTAATCCTCACATTTACATGCTCTACAACCGGTTATCGGCAGCCCTATAAATGTGTTGTCAGACAAACTACAAAGCACCATAAAATCCTCCACTATTCAAAACAATATTATGGCTTCTCTCTGTACCCCGATATTACAACAATAACTTGGATGCCTCCTGTTTGCTCTCTACCCAAAACCGTATTACAGTATAAACCTTCATATAATTTAAAAATAAAAATGATTTTGTCCTTCCAAACACAAGTCAAAAGACCCCAAGCCCCTCCCACCAACTTCCTGTTGCACACCTGAGTAGGAAGAGGGAGGGGGAGGGGAAGCCTCGAATAGCTTCATATTTTGTCTATCAAGACATTAGATAATTCTATGGCTAAACATCAACAAATAAAAACTTTTGTCCAGGAGTGGGTGGAATAAACCCCCATATTGTAAATGGGAGGGAATCCCCCTTGACTCACATATCCCCTGGGAAGTCAAACCACAAGTTTTGACAGAAATACCACACAACGGTGTAACAAAAGCCAAAAACTGAAACTCCTGCAAAAAAGACGACTGAAGGAGGACCAAAGTCTTTTCCCTTCCACTGCAAACCACAAACAAAATGTCGCCATTAACACATGAAATTTAGTTGTTGATCCCGCCAAAATCGAGATTTCTTCACTAGAAACATAAACTTCTTTAAGACAACTGGTATAAAAACCTAAATGATTCTACTGGAACTGGAATTCAGTAAAAAACCAGAGATATTTCGCTCAAGACTAAAATCAGCAGAAACAAAAAGTCAGTTGCAGCAATCGAAAATCGGTCCACGGCAAAATGGTGAATGAAACCCGGACTACAGAAAAATGGCCGACATTAACAAATGACAAGACAAACCAGGATTTCTTAAACAATACACTCTATTTGACTCTGAGAGTTAGAACTCCCCCATACTATTACCTAGAAACCTGAGACCCCCACAGGGTGTAAACAGCTCCTATTGTGATGTCCCAACAATGCATGGGCACTTGGATATGCGACAGGCATTTCAACTTAAAACCAATATTCAATACAGAAAACGCAATAGTTTCCCTAAAAAGTATGTTAACAGTACAAAAATAGAATTCACAAAATGGTGCCTAGAAGCCAGATTGTAGCTTAAAGCACATGGCTTTGCACACACAAAGGAATACACAATGGAGCAGCTTCCCCTATAGGAGGGCTCACAGGTCTTCAAAATGGCCGCCGATGCACATGGTGACCACAACAAAGGCCAGACCCCAACAAAATGGCGCATTTTCTTCCTCCTGACACTCCTCCACTCAGGGTGACCCAAAACCCTTCCAGGAGCAGATCATTCCTCTACAATCTCTGTGATGGAAGGTCACCCCTTCCTCCTGAGACCACTCTTCTTAGGGTGACCCAGAACCCTTCCAGGGACAGATCATTCTTCTACTATCTCTGTGATGGAAGGTCACCCCTTCCTCCTGACACTCCTCCACTCAGGGTGACCCAAAACCCTTCCAGGAGCAGATCATTCCTCTACAATCTCTGTGATGGAAGGTCACCCCTTCCTCCTGACACCACTCTTCTCAGGGTGACCCAGAACCCTTCCAGGGACAGATCATTCCTCTACAATCTCTGTGATGGAAGGTCACCCCTTCCTCCTGACACTCCTCCACTCATGGTGACCAAAAACCATAGCTCTCAACTGTCCCTGATTTCGAAGGACTGTCCCTGATTCGGAGCAATGTCCCTCTGTCCCTTATTCCTCCTCATTGGTCCCTCATTTTGGTCTGATCCATATAGATGTATATAAAATGCACTTTTTATCTTGCAAAAAGTGTTTTCCAGCCCTAAACATTCATCTGCCAAAACCCTTTCAGGGGCAGATCATTCCTCTACAATCTCTGTGATGGAAGGTCACCCCTTCCTCCTGACACCGCTCTGCTCAGGGTGATCCAGAACCCGTCCAGGGTGATGTGGGAATATGAGGCCTACAATGATTTTTACCTTCAGATTACATTAATGCAGGGGCGTCGGGAGGGGGTGGCTAGACGTGGCTGAAGCCCCGAATGTGCCCTCGAAAAGCCCCGAGTCTCAGGCATGCAGCTCTCCATTGTAAGCCCCGAGCGGCGAGCGCCGGGACCGATCTGATCCCAAGCCCCGCCGAGTTTGGCCGAGTGCCATAGCAGGTCCCGCCTTCTGGAGCCTGCAACACCTATGATGGATGTCCCCCTGGTCCAATGCCGGGACGTGTGACGTCCATCATAGGCGCTGCAGGCTCCAGAAGGCGGGAATTACAATGCGGCCGCCGCGCCACATCCCCGCTCAGCGCTCGGGCGGACCACTCTCCTCTCCTTCTCAGCTCCTCCTCCTCTGACTGACTGTCTGTCTGACTGCCTGGCTGCTGTGACACCGCACACCACGGCTGAGGTAGGTCAGACAGTGTATGTAAATATCAGTGTATGTGGGTCAGGCAGGTCAGTGTAGGTAGGTCACTGTATGTAAATGTCATTGTAGGTAGGTCAGTGTAGGTAGGTGAGTGTAGGTAGGTCAGTGTAGGTAGGTCACTGTATGTAAATGTCAGTGTAGGTAGGTCACTACCGTCAGTGTAGGTAGGTCAGTGTAGGTAGGTCAGTGTAGTTAGGTCACTACCATCAGTGTAGGTAGGTCAGTGTAGGTAGGCCATTGTATGTAAATGTCAGTGTAGGTAGGTCACTACCGTCAGTGTAGGTAGGTCAGTGTAGGTAGGTCATTGTATGTAAATGTCAGTGTAGGTAGGTCAGTGTAGGTAGGTCACTACTGTCAGTGTAGGTAGGCCAGTGTAGGTAGGTCATTGTATGTAAATGTCATTGTAGGTAGGTCAGTGTAGGTAGGTCACTACCATCAGTGTAGGTAGGTCAGTGTAGGTAGGTCATTGTATGTAAATGTCAGTGTAGGTAGGTCACTACTTTCAGTGTAGGTAGGTCACTACCATCAGTGTATGTAGGTCAGTGTAGGTAGGTCACTACCATCAGTGTAGGTAGGTCACTACCGTCAGTGTAGGTAGGTCAGTGTAGGTAGGTCACTACCATCAGTGTAGGTAGGTCAGTGTAGGTAGGTCTGTGTAGGTAGGTCAGTGTAGGTAGGTCAGTGTAGGTAGGTCACTACTGTCAGTGTAGGTAGGCCAGTGTAGGTAGATCACTGTATGTAAATGTCAGTGTAGGTAGGGCAGTGTATGTAAATGTCAGTGTAGGTAGGTCACTACTTTCAGTGTAGGTAGGTCAGTGTAGGTAGGTCACTACCATCAGTGTAGGTAGGTCACTGCCATCAGTATATGTAGGTCAGTGTAGGTAGGTCACTACCGTCAGTGTAGGTAGGTCAATGTAGGTAGGTCACTACCATCAGTGTAGGTAGGTCAGTGTAGGTAGGTCATTGTATGTAAATGTCAGTGTAGGTAGGTCAGTGTAGGTAGGTCACTACCATCAGTGTAGGTAGGTCAGTGTAGGTAGGTCACTACCATCAGTGTAGGTAGGTCACTACCATCAGTGTAGGTAGGTCAGTGTAGGTAGGTCACTACCATCAGTGTAGGTAGGTCAGTGTAGGTAGGTCATTGTATGTAAATGTCAGTGTAGGTAGGTCACTACAGTCAGTGTAGGTAGGTCAGTGTAGGTAGGTCATTGTATGTAAATGTCAGTGTAGGTAGGTCAGTGTAGGTAGGTCACTACCGTCAGTGTAGGTAGGTCAGTGTAGGTAGGTCACTACCGTAAGTGTAGGTAGGTCAGTGTAGGTAGGTCACTACCATCAGTGTAGGTAGGTCAGTGTAGGTAGGTCAGTGTAGGTAGGTCAGTGTAGGTAGGTCACTACCGTCAGTGTAGGTAGGTCACTACCATCAGTGTAGGTAGGTCAGTGTAGGTAGGTCAGTGTAGGTAGGTCAGTGTAGGTAGGTCACTACCGTCAGTGTAGGTAGGTCACTACCATCACTGTAGGTAGGTCAGTGTAGGTAGGTCAGTGTAGGTAGGTCACTACCATCAGTGTAGGTAGGTCAGTGTAGGTAGGTCATTGTATGTAAATGTCAGTGTAGGTAGGTCACTACCGTCAGTGTAGGTAGGTAAGTGTAGGTAGGTCATTGTATTTAAATGTCAGTGTAGGTAGGTCACTACTGTCATTGTAGGTAGGTCAGTGTAGGTAGGTCACTACCGTCAGTGTAGGTAGGTCAGTGTAGGTAGGTCACTACCATCAGTGTAGGTAGGTCAGTGTAGGTAGGTCACTGCCGTCAGTGTAGGTAGGTCTGTAGATGGTAGGTCACTACCGTCAGTGTAGGTAGGTCAGTGTAGGTAGGTCACTACTGTCAGTGTAGGTAGGTCAGTGTAGGTAGGTCAGTGTAGGTAGGTCACTACCATCAGTGTAGGTAGGTCAGTGTAGGTAGGTCACTGCCGTCAGTGTAGGTAGGTCAGTGTAGGTAGGTCACTACCGTCAGTGTAGGTAGGTCAGTGTAGGTAGGTCACTACCATCAGTGTAGGTAGGTCAGTGTAGGTAGGTCGCTACCGTCAGTGTAGGTAGGTCAGTGTAGGTAGGTCACTACCGTCAGTGTAGGTAGGTCAGTGTAGGTAGGTCACTGCCATCAGTGTATGTAGGTCAGTGTAGGTAGGTCACTACCGTCAGTGTAGGTAGGTCAGTGTAAGTAGGTCACTACCGTCAGTGTAGGTAGGTCAGTGTAGGTAGGTCACTACCATCAGTGTAGGTAGGTCAGTGTAGGTAGGTCAGTACCATCAATGTATGTAGGTCAGTGTAGGTAGGTCAGTGTAGGTAGGTGACTACCATCAGTGTAGGTAGGTCATTGTATGTAAATGTCAGTGTAGGTAGGTCACTACCGTCAGTGTAGGTAGGTCAGTGTAGGTAGGTCAGTGTAGGTAGGTCACTACCGTCAGTGTAGGTAGGTCAGTGTAGGTAGGTCATTGTATGTAAATGTCAGTGTAGGTAGGTCACTACCGTCAGTGTAGGTAGGTCAGTGTAGGTAGGTCAGTGTAGGTAGGTCACTACTGTCAGTGTATGTAGGCCAGTGTAGGTAGGTCACTGCCATCAGTGCAGGTAGGTCAGTGTAGGTAGGTCAGTACCATCAATGTATGTAGGACAGTGTAGGTAGGTCACTACCGTCAGTGTAGGTAAGTCAGTGTAGGTAGGTCACCACCATCAGTGTAGGTAGGTCAGTGTAGGTAGGTCATTGTATGTAAATGTCAGGGTAGGTAGGTCACTACCGTCAGTGTAGGTAGGTCAGTGTAGGTAGGTTACTACCGTCAGTGTAGGTAGGTCAGTGTAGGTAGGTACCTACCGTCAGTGTAGGTAGGTCAGTGTAGGTAGGTCACTACCATCAGTGTAGGTAGGTCAGTGTAGGTAGGTCACTGTATGCAAATGTCATTGTGGGTAGGTCAGTGTAGGTAGGTCAGTGTGGGTAGGTCACTACTGTCAGTGTAGGTAGACCAGTGTAGGTAGGTCACTACTGTCAGTGTAGGTAGGTCAGTGTAGGTAGGTCACTACTGTCAGTGTAGGTAGGTCAGTGTAGGTAGGTCACTACTGTCAGTGTAGGTAGGTCAGTGTAGGTAGGTCAGTGTAGGTAGGTCAGTGTAGGTAGGTCACTGCCATCAGTGTATGTAGTTCAGTGTAGGTAGGTCATTGTATGTAAATGTCAGTGTAGGTAGGTCACTACCGTCAGTGTAGGTAGGTCAGTGTAGGTAGGTCACTACCGTCAGTGTAGGTAGGTCACTGTATGTAAATGTCAGTGTAGGTAGGTCAGTGTAGGTAGGTCAGTGTATGTAAATGTCAGTGTAGGTAGGTCCGTGTAGGTAGGTCACTGTATGTAAATGTCATTGTAGGTAGGTCAGTGTAGGTAGGTCAGTGTGGGTAGGTCACTACTGTCAGTGTGGGTAGGTCAGTGTAGGTAGGTCAGTACCATCAATGAATGTAGGTCAGTGTAGGTAGGTCACTACCATCAGTTTAGGTAGGTCAGTGTAGGTAGGTCGGTGTAGGTAGGTCATTGTATGTAAATGTCAGTGTAGGTAGGTCACTACCGTCAGTGTAGGTAGGTCAGTGTAGGTAGGTCACTACCGTAAGTGTAGGTAGGTCAGTGTAGGTAGGTCACTACCGTCAGTGTAGGTAGGTCAGTGTAGGTAGGTCAGTGTAGGTAGGTCACTACCGTCAGTGTAGGTAGGTCAGTGTAGGTAGGTCACTGCCATCAGTGTAGGTAGGTCAGTGTAGGTAGGTCACTACCGTCAGTGTAGGTAGGTCAGTGTAGGTAGGTCACTGCCATCAGTGTAGGTAGGTCAGTGTAGGTAGGTCACTACCATCAGTGTATGTAGGTCAGTGTAGGTAGGTCAGTGTAGGTAGGTCATTGTATGTAAATGTCAGTGTAGGTAGGTCAGTGTAGGTAGGTCACTACCATCAGTGTAGGTAGGTCTGTAGATGGTAGGTCACTACCGTCAGTGTAGGTAGGTCACTACCATCAGTGTAGGTAGGTCAGTGTAGGTAGGTCATTGTATGTTAATGTCTGTGTAGGTCGGTCACTACTGTCATTGTAGGTAGGTCAGTGTAGGTAGGTCAGTGTAGGTAGGTCACTACCGTCAGTGTAGGTAGGTCAGTGTAGGTAGGTCATTGTATGTAAATGTCAGTGTAGGTAGGTCACTACCGTCAGTGTAGGTAGGTCAGTGTAGGTAGGTCACTACCGTCAGTGTAGGTAGGTCAGTGTAGGTAGGTCACTACCGTCAGTGTAGGTAGGTCACTGTATATAAATGTCAGTGTAGGTAGGTCAGTGTAGGTAGGTCACTGTATGTAAATGTCAGTGTAGGTAGGTCAGTGTAGGTAGGTCAGTGTAGGTAGGTCACTGCCATCAGTGTATGTATGTCAGTGTAGGTAGGTCACTACCGTCAGTGTAGGTAGGTCACTACAATCAGTGTAGGTAGGACATTGTATGTAAATGTCAGTGTAGGTAAGTCATTACTGTCATTGTAGGTAGGTCAGTGTAGGTTGGTCTGTAGATGGTAGGTCACTACCGTCAGGGTAGGTAGGTCAGTGTAGGTAGGTCACTACCGTCAGTGTAGGTAGGTCAGTGTAGGTAGGTCAGTGTAGGTAGGTCACTACCGTCAGTGTAGGTAGGTCAGTGTAGGTAGGTCACCACCGTCAGTGTAGGTAGGTCAGTGTAGGTAGGTCACTACCGTCAGTGTAGGTAGGTCAGTGTAGGTAGGTCACTGCCATCAGTGTAGGTAGGTCAGTGTAGGTAGGTCACTGCCATCAGTGTAGGTAGGTCAGTGTAGGTAGGTCACTACCGTCAGTGTAGGTAGGTCAGTGTAGGTAGGTCACTACCATCAGTGTAGGTAGGTCAGTGTAGGTAGGTCACTACCATCAGTGTAGGTAGGTCAGTGTAGGTAGGTCACTACCGTCAGTGTAGGTAGGTCAGTGTAGGTAGGTCACTACCATCAGTGTAGGTAGGTCAGTGTAGGTAGGTCATTGTATGTAAATGTCAGTGTAGGTAGGTCAGTGTAGGTAGGTCACTACTGTCATTGTAGGTAGGTCAGTGTAGGTAGGTCACTACCATCAGTGTAGGTAGGTCAGTGTAGGTAGGTCTGTAGATGGTAGGTCACTACCGTCAGTGTAGGTAGGTCACTACCGTCAGTGTAGGTAGGTCAGTGTAGGTAGGTCATTGTATGTTAATTTTGTGAAAATATATGTGTCACTGGCGCAAAAACTATCCTATCAAAAATGGTGTAAGTGATATTTATAGCTGCTGCATCCAAAAAATATTTTTCAGAGAAAAAATTAAATTAAAAGTGCTATGTGAGTGGATGCGCTGCTCCCATCTGTGCTCTCTATATTGCCTGTGTATGTGCTATCTCAATAGCCTAATTTGGTTCACCATCCACCTAACAGGTTATATCTCATTTATACAATAATCATATGTTTGTATAATTCATCACATGTGAACAACAACTTAATCCAAATACTTTAAATCATATTATAAAGAACAACTGGCCCATCATCAGTAGCGACCCACAACTGAGCAAAGTACTACCCCGAAAACCAACATTTATATATAGAAAAGCAAGAAGGATCAGGGACAAAATAGTCAAAAATGTGCCAGACCCTCCCAAAAGTTTGTCAAATTTTTTTAATCAGAAGGGATTTTATAGATGCGGAAAGTGCAAAGCCTGTAGATCCACCAATAAGAAAGACAGAAAAATAACAGACTTTAGGTCAAATACTAACAAGCAGACATATAAAATAGAAAAGTTGATAACCTGTAGTAGTACACATGTCACCTACGTACTGGAGTGCAGTTGTGGACTACAGTACGTAGGCAGAACAACTAGAGCTTTGTCAATTAGAATAGGCGAACATGTCAGAAATATCAAAAAAGGATTTAAACACCATAGTGTATCAAAACACTTTAGGGACACACATGGCAGAAACCCCCAACATTTAAAATTTTATGGGATAGACAGAATAGAACGCAATTGGAGGAATACCAACATGAGAAGGGAGGTTTCAAAGAACGAAACCCACTGGATATTCAAAATGGACACGATGAGGCCACAGGGGTTGAACGTGGAACTTGACATCAACTGTTTTTTGGAAAATTACTAAAATCAAATTTACATTTTATATCAGATTTTCATATTTTTAGCAATTTTTTTTATTTTTTTCATTTTTATTTTACATTTATTTTCATATTTATTTTTATTTTTATTCAATTTTTATTTTTATTTTTATTTTTATTTTATTTATCTTTTTAATTTTATTTTTATTTTTATTTTAATTTTATTTTTATTTTTATTTTAATTTTAGTTTTATTATATTTTTCATATTTTTTCAATTTTTTGTCATTTTTTCTTTATTTTTCATTTTTTTATTTTTTATTTTTTCTTTCTTTTTCTTTATTTCATTTTATTTATTTTTTATTTTTATTTTTTATTTCTTAATTTAATTTCATTTTTTGGATAGTTGCTATGTAAAAAATTATTTTAGAAAGGGTAAGGATTTGCTGTTCCATATTACAGATCTAGCGGTAATCAAATATGGAATAACAATGTGTATAAAAAGTTTTTTTAGTTAAAGCATATAAAGGCCAACAAAGGCCATGTATCTATGTATTTTTTAACATGTGAGAGCCTCTCCAGCAGATACGGACGGGTTAGTTTATAACCATTCATATACAACCAATATAACAATAGGTAAATTGGAATGAGCATTAACAATGGTAGAGGGGGAAACAGCGGGTGCAATGAACAATCACGGAATGGGCGAATTGCCCATAAGCAAAATGGCGCTAAGAGAAAGAAAGCCCCAATAGAACGGAACTAAGGGAATTCCCACATCCAAGATGGCGGTAAAACAATTTCCGCCCGCACACAATATAAATAGAATGAGAACCAATCACACAGCAGCTTCCTGATGACGCAAATTTGATTGCGAAACGCGTAGAGGCTGCTGGGAGATTATCGTACCCACGTGACCGGGAACGAACGGGGTTTGGAGAGGACGCGAATGCAAACAGGGGGGAACGTAAGCGGCAACGGAGACCATCTAGCACACACTAGACGAACCGGGCTGCAGTGCCCACCCGTCCTTAACTGCGGGAAAAGCTCGGTGCCGGCCCAATGGCACTTGGAAATGTGAGTGCAAAGTGTTTTTTATGTATGGAATAAAGGTTTTAAACGTTATTGCGCGATGATGGTTTTTTATCCGTTTGCATGAGGAACATTGAGGACCTGGTATAGATATTGGAGAAAAGTTTCCTTTGAGTGGAGTGGTTATCCCTGTTAATGAACCAAAGGTGCAGTTTTAAAGATTAATCTGGTGAGTGGCAAATCTCACAGGTGGTGGTGAAGCACTAAGTCACTTTAATCTGATACCACACACAAGAGCACGCCGCCCACGGCAATTATAACGGATGATTCGCAACACATATGAAGAAGAGTCTATTATGATGTGACATATGTCACTGGACTTTTTATATGATTTAAAGTATTTGGATTAAGTTGTTGTTCACATGTGATGAATTATACAAACATATGATTATTGTATAAATGAGATATAACCTGTTAGGTGGATGGTGAACCAAATTAGGCTATTGAGATAGCACATACACAGGCAATATAGAGAGCACAGATGGGAGCAGCGCATCCACTCACATAGCATTGTATGTTAATGTCTGTGTAGGTAGGTCACTACTGTCATTGTAGGTAGGTCAGTGTAGGTAGGTCAGTGTAGGTAGGTCACTACCATCAGTGTAGGTAGGTCAGTGTAGGTAGGTCATTGTATGTAAATGTCAGTGTAGGTAGGTCAGTGTAGGTAGGTCTCTGTATGTAAATGTCAGTGTAGGTAGGTCATTGTATGTAAATGTCAGTGTAGGTAGACCAGTGTAGGTAGGTCACTACCATCAGTGTAGGTAGGTCAGTGTAGGTAGGTCTCTGTATGTAAATGTCAGTGTAGGTAGGTCAGTGTAGGTAGGTCACTGTATGTAAATGTCAGTGTAGGTAGGTCAGTGTAGGTAGGTCACTGTATGTAAATGTCAGTGTAGGTAGGTCAGTGTAGGTAGGTCACTGTATGTAAATGTCAGTGTAGGTAGGTCAGTGTAGGTAGGTCACTACCATCAGTGTAGGTAGGTCAGTGTAGGTAGGTCTCTACTTTCAGTGTAGGTAGGTCAGTGTAGGTAGGTCATTGTATGTAAATGTCAGTGTAGGTAGGTCACTACCGTCAGTGTAGGTAGGTCAGTGTAGGTAGGTCACTACCGTCAGTGTAGGTAGGTCAGTGTAGGTAGGTCACTACCGTCAGTGTAGGTAGGTCACTGTATATAAATGTCAGTGTAGGTAGGTCAGTGTAGGTAGGTCACTGTATGTAAATGTCAGTGTAGGTAGGTCAGTGTAGGTAGGTCACTACCATCAGTGTAGGTAGGTCAGTGTAGGTAGGTCACTGCCATCAGTGTAGGTAGGTCAGTGTAGGTAGGTCAGTGTAGGTAGGTCACTACCATCAGTGTAGGTAGGTCAGTGTAGGTAGGTCACTACCATCAGTGTAGGTAGGTCAGTGTAGGTAGGTCACTGTATGTAAATGTCAGTGTAGGTAGGTCAGTGTAGGTAGGTCACTACCATCAGTGTAGGTAGGTCAGTGTAGGTAGGTCACTGCCATCAGTGTATGTATGTCAGTGTAGGTAGGTCACTACCGTCAGTGTAGGTAGGTCAGTGTAGGTAGGTCACTACCGTCAGTGTAGGTAGGTCACTACCATCAGTGTAGGGAGGTCAGTGTAGGTAGGTCAGTGTAGGTAGGTCACTACCATCAGTGTAGGTAGGTCAGTGTAGGTAGGTCATTGTATGTAAATGTCAGTGTAGGTAGGTCACTACCGTCAGTGTAGGTAGGTCAGTGTAGGTAGGTCACTACCGTCAGTGTAGGTAGGTCAGTGTAGGTAGGTCACTGCCATCAGTGTAGGTAGGTCAGTGTAGGTAGGTCACTGTATGTAAATGTCAGTGTAGGTAGGTCAGTGTAGGTAGGTCACTACCATCAGTGTAGGTAGGTCAGTGTAGGTAGGTCACTGTATGTAAATGTCAGTGTAGGTAGGTCAGTGTAGGTAGGTCACTACCATCAGTGTAGGTAGGTCAGTGTAGGTAGGTCTCTACTTTCAGTGTAGGTAGGTCAGTGTAGGTAGGTCATTGTATGTAAATGTCAGTGTAGGTAGGTCACTACCGTCAGTGTAGGTAGGTCAGTGTAGGTAGGTCACTACCGTCAGTGTAGGTAGGTCAGTGTAGGTAGGTCACTACCGTCAGTGTAGGTAGGTCACTGTATATAAATGTCAGTGTAGGTAGGTCAGTGTAGGTAGGTCACTACCATCAGTGTAGGTAGGTCAGTGTAGGTAGGTCACTGCCATCAGTGTAGGTAGGTCAGTGTAGGTAGGTCAGTGTAGGTAGGTCACTACCATCAGTGTAGGTAGGTCAGTGTAGGTAGGTCACTACCATCAGTGTAGGTAGGTCAGTGTAGGTAGGTCACTGTATGTAAATGTCAGTGTAGGTAGGTCAGTGTAGGTAGGTCACTACCATCAGTGTAGGTAGGTCAGTGTAGGTAGGTCACTGCCATCAGTGTATGTATGTCAGTGTAGGTAGGTCACTACCGTCAGTGTAGGTAGGTCAGTGTAGGTAGGTCACTACCGTCAGTGTAGGTAGGTCACTACCATCAGTGTAGGGAGGTCAGTGTAGGTAGGTCAGTGTAGGTAGGTCACTACCATCAGTGTAGGTAGGTCAGTGTAGGTAGGTCATTGTATGTAAATGTCAGTGTAGGTAGGTCACTACCGTCAGTGTAGGTAGGTCAGTGTAGGTAGGTCACTACCGTCAGTGTAGGTAGGTCAGTGTAGGTAGGTCACTGCCATCAGTGTAGGTAGGTCAGTGTAGGTAGGTCACTACCATCAGTGTAGGTAGGTCAGTGTAGGTAGGTCAGTGTAGGTAGGTCACTGCCATCAGTGTATGTATGTCAGTGTAGGTAGGTCAGTGTAGGTATGTCATTGTATGTAAATGTCAGTGTAGGTAGGTCACTACCGTCAGTGTAGGTAGGTCAGTGTAGGTAGGTCACTACCGTCAGTGTAGGTAGGTCAGTGTAGGTAGGTCACTGCCATCAGTGTATGTAGGTCAGTGTAGGTAGGTCACTGCCATCAGTGTAGGTAGGTCAGTGTAGGTAGGTCACTACCGTCAGTGTAGGTAGGTCAGTGTAGGTAGGTCACTACCATCAGTGTACGTAGGTCATTGTATGTATATGTCAGTGTAGGTAGGTCACTACCGTCAGTGTAGGTAGGTCACTACCGTCAGTGTAGGTAGGTCACTACCATCAGTGTAGGTAGGTCAGTGTAGGTAGGTCATTGTATGTAAATGTCAGTGTAGGTAGGTCACTACCGTCAGTGTAGGTAGGTCAGTGTAGGTAGGTCACTACCGTCAGTGTAGGTAGGTCAGTGGAGGTAGGTCATTGTATGTAAATGTCAGTGTAGGTAAGTCACTACTGTCAGTGTAGGTAGGTCAGTGTAGGTAGGTCATTACCATCAGTGTAGGTAGGTCAGTGTAGGTAGGTCAGTGTAGGTAGGTCACTACTGTCATTGTAGGTAGGTCAGTGTAGGTAGGTCACTACCGTTAGTGTAGGTAGGTCACTACCATCAGTGTAGGGAGGTCAGTGTAGGTAGGTCAGTGTAGATAGGTCACTACCGTCAGTGTAGGTAGGTCACTACAATCAGTGTAGGTAGGTCAGTGTAGGTAGGTCAGTGTAGGTAGGACATTGTATGTAAATGTCAGTGTAGGTAAGTCATTACTGTCATTGTAGGTAGGTCAGTGTAGGTTGGTCTGTAGATGGTAGGTCACTACCGTCAGGGTAGGTAGGTCAGTGTAGGTAGGTCACTACCGTCAGTGTAGGTAGGTCAGTGTAGGTAGGTCACTACCGTCAGTGTAGGTAGGTCAGTGTAGGTAGGTCACTACCGTCAGTGTAGGTAGGTCAGTGTAGGTAGGTCACTGCCATCAGTGTAGGTAGGTCAGTGTAGGTAGGTCACTGCCATCAGTGTAGGTAGGTCAGTGTAGGTAGGTCATTGTATGTAAATGTCAGTGTAGGTAGACCAGTGTAGGTAGGTCACTGTATGTAAATGTCAGTGTAGGTAAGTCACTACCGTCAGTGTAGGTAGGTCAGTGTAGGTAGGTCACTACCGTCAGTGTAGGTAGGTCAGTGTAGGTAGGTCACTATCGTCAGTGTAGGTAGGTCACTGTATGTAAATGTCAGTGTAGGTAGGTCAGTGTAGGTAGGTCACTACCATCAGTGTAGGTAGGTCAGTGTAGGTAGGTCACTGCCATCAGTGTAGGTAGGTCAGTGTAGGTAGGTCGGTGTAGGTAGGTCATTGTATGTAAATGTCAGTGTAGGTAGGTCACTACTGTCAGTGTAGGTAGGTCAGTGTAGGTAGGTCACTACCGTCAGTGTAGGTAGGTCAGTGTAGGTAGGTCACTACCGTAAGTGTAGGTAGGTCAGTGTAGGTAGGTCACTGCCATCAGTGTAGGTAGGTCAGTGTAGGTAGGTCACTGCCATCAGTGTATGTAGGTCAGTGTAGGTAGGTCAGTGTAGGTAGGTCAGTGTAGGTAGGTCACTACCGTCAGTGTAGGTAGGTCAGTGTAGGTAGGTCACTGCCATCAGTGTAGGTAGGTCAGTGTAGGTAGGTCACTGCCATCAGTGTATGTAGGTCAGTGTAGGTAGGTCACTGCCATCAGTGTATGTAGGTCAGTGTAGGTAGGTCTCTACCATCAGTGTACGTAGGTCATTGTATGTAAATGTCAGTGTAGGTAGGTCACTACCGTCAGGGTAGGTAGGTCAGTGTAGGTAGGTCACTACCGTCAGTGTAGGTAGGTCAGTGTAGGTAGGTCAGTGTAGGTAGGTCACTACCGTCAGTGTAGGTAGGTCAGTGTAGGTAGGTCAGTGTAGGTAGGTCACTACCGTCAGTGTAGGTAGGTCAGTGTAGGTAGGTCAGTGTATGTAAATGTCAGTGTAGGTAGGTCAGTGTGGGTAGGTCACTACTGTCAGTGTGGGTAGGTCAGTGTAGGTAGGTCACTACCATCAATGAATGTAGGTCAGTGTAGGTAGGTCACTACCATCAGTTTAGGTAGGTCAGTGTAGGTAGGTCGGTGTAGGTAGGTCATTGTATGTAAATGTCAGTGTAGGTAGGTCACTACTGTCAGTGTAGGTAGGTCAGTGTAGGTAGGTCACTACCGTCAGTGTAGGTAGGTCAGTGTAGGTAGGTCACTACCGTAAGTGTAGGTAGGTCAGTGTAGGTAGGTCACTACCGTCAGTGTAGGTAGGTCAGTGTAGGTAGGTCAGTGTAGGTAGGTCACTACCGTCAGTGTAGGTAGGTCAGTGTAGGTAGGTCACTGCCATCAGTGTAGGTAGGTCAGTGTAGGTAGGTCACTACCGTCAGTGTAGGTAGGTCAGTGTAGGTAGGTTACTACCATCAGTGTAGGTAGGTCAGTGTAGGTAGGTCACTACCATCAGTGTAGGTAGGTCAGTGTAGGTAGGTCACTACCATCAGTGTATGTAGGTCAGTGTAGGTAGGTCACTACCATCAGTGTATGTAGGTCAGTGTAGGTAGGTCACTACCATCAGTGTAGGTAGGTCAGTGTAGGTAGGTCATTGTATGTAAATGTCAGTGTAGGTAGGTCAGTGTAGGAAGGTCACTACTGTCATTGTAGGTAGGTCAGTGTAGGTAGGTCACTACCATCAGTGTAGGTAGGTCTGTAGATGGTAGGTCACTACCGTCAGTGTAGGTAGGTCACTACCGTCAGTGTAGGTAGGTCAGTGTAGGTAGGTCATTGTATGTTAATGTCTGTGTAGGTAGGTCACTACTGTCATTGTAGGTAGGTCAGTGTAGGTAGGTCAGTGTAGGTAGGTCACTACCATCAGTGTAGGGAGGTCAGTGTAGGTAGGTCAGTGTAGGTAGGTCTCTACTTTCAGTGTAGGTAGGTCAGTGTAGGTAGGTCAGTGTAGGTAGATCATTGTATGTAAATGTCAGTGTAGGTAGGTCACTACCGTCAGTGTAGGTAGGTCAGTGTAGGTAGGTCAGTGTAGGTAGGTCACTACCGTCAGTGTAGGTAGGTCAGTGTAGGTAGGTCACTACCGTCAGTGTAGGTAGGTCAGTGTAGGTAGGTCACTGTATGTAAATGTCAGTGTAGGTAGGTCAGTGTAGGTAGGTCACTACCATCAGTGTAGGTAGGTCAGTGTAGGTAGGTCACTGCCATCAGTGTAGGTAGGTCAGTGTAGGTAGGTCACTACCATCAGTGTAGGTAGGTCAGTGTAGGTAGGTCACTGCCATCAGTGTATGTATGTCAGTGTAGGTAGGTCACTACCATCAGTGTAGGTAGGTCAGTGTAGGTAGGTCACTGCCATCAGTGTATGTATGTCAGTGTAGGTAGGTCAGTGTAGGTATGTCATTGTATGTAAATGTCAGTGTAGGTAGGTCACTACCGTCACTGTAGGTAGGTCAGTGTAGGTAGGTCACTACCGTCAGTGTAGGTAGGTCAGTGTAGGTAGGTCAGTGTAGGTAGGTCAGTGTAGGTAGGTCACTGCCATCGGTGTAGGTAGGTCAGTGTAGGTAGGTCAGTGTAGGTAGGTCATTGTATGTAAATGTCAGTGTAGGTAGGTCAGTGTAGGTAGGTCAGTGTAGGTAGGTCACTACTGTCAGTGTAGGTAGGCCAGTGTAGGTAGGTCACTACTGTCAGTGTAGGTAGGTCAGTGTAGGTAGGTCAGTGTAGGTAGGTCATTGTATGTAAATGTCAGTGTAGGTAGGTCAGTGTAGGTAGGTCAGTGTGGGTAGGTCACTACTGTTAGTGTAGGTAGACCAGTGTAGGTAGGTCACTACTGTCAGTGTAGGTAGGTCAGTGTAGGTAGGTCAGTGTAGGTAGGTCACTGCCATCAGTGTATGTAGGTCAGTGTAGGTAGGTCACTACCATCAGTTTAGGTAGGTCAGTGTAGGTAGGTCATTGTATGTAAATGTCAGTGTAGGTAGGTCACTACTGTCAGTGTAGGTAGGTCAGTGTAGGTAGGTCACTACCGTCAGTGTAGGTAGGTCCGTGTAGGTAGGTCAGTGTATGTAAATGTCAGTGTAGGTAGGTCAGTGTAGGTAGATCAGTGTAGGTAGGTCACTACTGTCAGTGTAGGTAGGTCACTGTATGTAAATGTCAGTGTAGGTAGGTCAGTGTAGGTAGGTCACTACCGTCAGTGTAGGTAGATCAGTGTAGGTAGGTCACTACCGTCAGTGTAGGTAGGTCAGTGTAGGGAGGTCATTGTATGTAAATGTCAGTGTAGGTAGGTCAGTGTAGGTAGGTCAGTGTAGGTAGGTCACTACCGTAAGTGTTTGTAGGTCAGTGTAGGTAGGTCACTACCGTAAGTTTAGGTAGGTCAGTGTAGGTAGGTCAGTGTAGGTAGGTCAGTGTAGGTAGGTCACTACCGTAAGTGTAGGTAGGTCAGTGTAGGTAGGTCAGTGTAGGTAGGTCATTGTATGTAAATGTCAGTGTAGGTAGGTCATTGTATGTAAATGTCAGTGTAGGTAGGTCAGTGTAGGTAGGTCAGTGTAGGTAGGTCAGTGTAGGTAGGTCACTGTATGTAAATGTCAGTGTATGTAGGTCAGTGTAGGTAGGTCACTACCGTCAGTGTAGGTAGGTCAGTGTAGGTAGGTCACTACCGTCAGTGTAGGTAGGTCAGTGTAGGTAGCCCACTACCGTCAGTGTAGGTAGGTCAGTGTAGGTAGGTCAGTGTAGGTAGGTCAGTGTAGGTAGGTCACTACCGTCAGTGTAGGTAGGTCAGTGTAGGTAGGTCACTACCATCAGTGTAGGTAGGTCAGTGTAGGTTGGTCATTGTATGTAAATGTCAGTGTAGGTAGGTTAGTGTAGGTAGGTCAGTCTAGGTAGGTCAGTGTAAATAGGTCACTACTGTCAGTGTAGGTAGGTCAGTGTAGGTAGGTCACTGTATGTAAATGTCATTGTAGGTAGGTCAGTGTAGGTAGGTCAATGTGGGTAGGTCACTACTGTCAGTGTAGGTAGGTCAGTGTAGGTAGGTCACTACTGTCAGTGTAGGTAGGTCAGTGTAGGTAGGTCAGTGTAGGTAGGTCACTACTGTCAGTGTAGGTAGGTCAGTGTAGGTAGGTCAGTGTAGGTAGGTCAGTGTAGGTAGGTCAGTGTGGGTAGGTCACTACTGTCAGTGTAGGTAGACCAGTGTACGTAGGTCAGTGTAGGTAGGTCACTGCCATCAGAGTATGTAGGTCAGTGTAGGTAGGTCACTACCATCAGTTTAGGTAGGTCAGTGTAGGTAGGTCACTACCGTCAGTGTAGGTAGGTCAGTGTAGGTAGGTCACTACCGTCAGTGTAGGTAGGTCAGTGTAGGTAGGTCATTGTATGTAAATGTCAGTGTAGGTAGGTCAGTGTAGGTAGGTCAGTGTAGGTAGGTCACTACCATCAGTTTAGGTAGGTCAGTGTAGGTAGGTCAGTGTAGGTAGGTCATTGTTTGTAAATGTCAGTGTAGGTAGGTCACTACCGTCAGTGTAGGTAGGTCAGTGTAGGTAGGTCACTACCGTCAGTGTAGGTAGGTCAGTGTAGGTAGGTCACTACTGTCAGTGTAGGTAGGTCAGTGTAGGTAGGTCACTGCCATCAGTGTAGGTAGGTCAGTGTAGGTAGGTCACTACTGTCAGTGTAGGTAGGTCAGTGTAGGTAGGTCACTACCATCAGTGTAGGTAGGTCAGTGTAGGTAGGTCACTACCGTCAGTGTAGGTAGGTCAGTGTAGGTAGGTCACTGCCATCAGTGTAGGTAGGTCAGTGTAGGTAGGTCACTACTGTCAGTGTAGGTAGGTCAGTGTAGGTAGGTCACTACCATCAGTGTAGGTAGGCCAGTGTAGGTAGGTCACTGTATGTAAATGTCATTTTAGGTAGATCAGTGTAGGTAGGTCACTGCCATCAGTGTATGTATGTCAATGTAGGTAGGTCAGTGTAGGTAGGTCAGTGTAGGTAGGTCACTACCATCAGTGTAGTTAGGTCAGTGTAGGTAGGTCAGTGTAGGTAGGTCACTACCGTCAGTGTAGGTTGGTCAGTGTAGGTAGGTCACTACCATCAGTGTAGGTAGGTCAGTGTAGGTAGGTCAGTGTAGGTAGGTCACTACCGTCAGTGTAGGTTGGTCAGTGTAGGTAGGTCACTACCATCAGTGTAGGTAGGTCAGTGTAGGTAAGTCACTACCATCAGTGTAGGTAGGTCAGTGTAGGTAGGTCAGTGTAGGTAGGTCACTACCGTCAGTGTAGGTAGGTCAGTGTAGGTAGGTCACTACCGTCAGTGTAGGTAGGTCAGTGTAGATAGGTCACTGCCGTCAGTGTAGGTAGGTCAGTGTAGGTAGGTCAGTGTAGGTAGGTCATTGTATGTAAATGTCAGTGTAGGTAGGTCACTACCGTCAGTGTAGGTAGGTCAGTGTAGGTAGGTCACTACCGTCAGTGTAGGTAGGTCACTGCCATCAGTGTAGGTAGGTCAGTGTAGGTAGGTCAGTGTAGGTAGGTCATTGTATGTAAATGTCAGTGTAGTTAGGTCACTACCGTCAGTGTAGGTAGGTCAGTGTAGGTAGGTCACTACCGTCAGTGTAGGTAGGTCACTGCCGTCAGTGTAGGTAGGTCAGTGTAGGTAGGTCACTACCGTCAGTGTAGGTAGGTCAGTGTAGGTAGGTCATTGTATGTAAATGTCAGTGTAGGTAGGTCAGTGTAGGTAGGTCACTACCGTCAGTGTAGGTAGGTCACTGCCGTCAGTGTAGGTAGGTCAGTGTAGGTAGGTCACTACCGTCAGTGTATGTAGGTCAGTGTAGGTAGGTCACTACCGTCAGTGTAGGTAGGTCACTACTGTCAGTGTAGGTAGGTCAGTGTAGGTAGGTCACTACCGTCAGTGTAGGTAGGTCACTTACCGTCAGTGTAGGTAGGTCAGTGTAGGTAGGTCACTACCGTCAGTGTAGGTAGGTCAGTGTAGGTAGGTCACTGCCATCAGTGTAGGTAGGTCAGTGTAGGTAGGTCACTGCCATCAGTGTATGTAGGTCAGTGTAGGTAGGTCACTGCCATCAGTGTATGTAGGTCACTGCCATCAGTGTATGTAGGTCAGTGTAGGTAGGTCTCTACCATCAGTGTACGTAGGTCATTGTATGTAAATGTCAGTGTAGGTAGGTCACTACCGTCAGTGTAGGTAGGTCAGTGTAGGTAGGTCACTACCGTCAGTGTAGGTAGGTCACTACAATCAGTGTAGGTAGGTCAGTGTAGGTAGGTCAGTGTAGGTAGGACATTGTATGTAAATGTCAGTGTAGGTAGGTCACTACCGTCAGTGTAGGTAGGCCAGTGTAGGTAGGTCATTGTATGTAAATGTCAGTGTAGGTAAGTCATTACTGTCATTGTAGGTAGGTCAGTGTAGGTTGGTCTGTAGATGGTAGGTCACTACCGTCAGGGTAGGTAGGTCAGTGTAGGTAGGTCACTACCGTCAGTGTAGGTAGGTCAGTGTAGGTAGGTCAGTGTAGGTAGGTCACTACCGTCAGTGTAGGTAGGTCAGTGTAGGTAGGTCAGTGTAGGTAGGTCACTACCGTCAGTGTAGGTAGGTCAGTGTATGTAAATGTCAGTGTAGGTAGGTCAGTGTGGGTAGGTCACTACTGTCAGTGTGGGTAGGTCAGTGTAGGTAGGTCAGTACCATCAATGAATGTAGGTCAGTGTAGGTAGGTCACTACCATCAGTTTAGGTAGGTCAGTGTAGGTAGGTCGGTGTAGGTAGGTCATTGTATGTAAATGTCAGTGTAGGTAGGTCACTACTGTCAGTGTAGGTAGGTCAGTGTAGGTAGGTCACTACCGTCAGTGTAGGTAGGTCAGTGTAGGTAGGTCACTACCGTAAGTGTAGGTAGGTCAGTGTAGGTAGGTCACTACCGTCAGTGTAGGTAGGTCAGTGTAGGTAGGTCACTACCATCAGTGTAGGTAGGTCAGTGTAGGTAGGTCATTACCATCAGTGTATGTAGGTCAGTGTAGGTAGGTCACTACCATCAGTGTAGGTAGGTCATTGTATGTAAATGTCAGTGTAGGTAGGTCAGTGTAGGAAGGTCACTACTGTCATTGTAGGTAGGTCAGTGTAGGTAGGTCACTACCATCAGTGTAGGTAGGTCTGTAGATGGTAGGTCACTACCGTCAGTGTAGGTAGGTCACTACCGTCAGTGTAGGTAGGTCAGTGTAGGTAGGTCATTGTATGTTAATGTCTGTGTAGGTAGGTCACTACTGTCATTGTAGGTAGGTCAGTGTAGGTAGGTCAGTGTAGGTAGGTCACTACCATCAGTGTAGGTAGGTCACTACCATCAGTGTAGGGAGGTCAGTGTAGGTAGGTCAGTGTAGGTAGGTCACTACCATCAGTGTAGGTAGGTCAGTGTAGGTAGGTCTCTACTTTCAGTGTAGGTAGGTCAGTGTAGGTAGATCATTGTATGTAAATGTCAGTGTAGGTAGGTCACTACCGTCAGTGTAGGTAGGTCAGTGTAGGTAGGTCAGTGTATGTAAATGTCAGTGTAGGTAGGTCAGTGTAGGTAGGTCACTACCATCAGTGTAGGTAGGTCAGTGTAGGTAGGTCACTGCCATCAGTGTAGGTAGGTCAGTGTAGGTAGGTCACTACCATCAGTGTAGGTAGGTCAGTGTAGGTAGGTCACTGCCATCAGTGTATGTATGTCAGTGTAGGTAGGTCACTACCGTCAGTGTAGGTAGGTCAGTGTAGGTAGGTCACTGCCATCAGTGTATGTATGTCAGTGTAGGTAGGTCAGTGTAGGTATGTCATTGTATGTAAATGTCAGTGTAGGTAGGTCACTACCGTCAGTGTAGGTAGGTCAGTGTAGGTAGGTCACTACCGTCAGTGTAGGTAGGTCAGTGTAGGTAGGTCAGTGTAGGTAGGTCAGTGTAGGTAGGTCACTGCCATCGGTGTAGGTAGGTCAGTGTAGGTAGGTCAGTGTAGGTAGGTCATTGTATGTAAATGTCAGTGTAGGTAGGTCAGTGTAGGTAGGTCAGTGTAGGTAGGTCACTACTGTCAGTGTAGGTAGGCCAGTGTAGGTAGGTCACTACTGTCAGTGTAGGTAGGTCAGTGTAGGTAGGTCAGTGTAGGTAGGTCATTGTATGTAAATGTCAGTGTAGGTAGGTCAGTGTAGGTAGGTCAGTGTGGGTAGGTCACTACTGTTAGTGTAGGTAGACCAGTGTAGGTAGGTCACTACTGTCAGTGTAGGTAGGTCAGTGTAGGTAGGTCAGTGTAGGTAGGTCACTGCCATCAGTGTATGTAGGTCAGTGTAGGTAGGTCATTGTATGTAAATGTCAGTGTAGGTAGGTCACTACTGTCAGTGTAGGTAGGTCAGTGTAGGTAGGTCACTACCGTCAGTGTAGGTAGGTCCGTGTAGGTAGGTCAGTGTATGTAAATGTCAGTGTAGGTAGATCAGTGTAGGTAGATCAGTGTAGGTAGGTCACTACTGTCAGTGTAGGTAGGTCACTGTATGTAAATGTCAGTGTAGGTAGGTCAGTGTAGGTAGGTCACTACCGTCAGTGTAGGTAGATCAGTGTAGGTAGGTCACTACCGTCAGTGTAGGTAGGTCCGTGTAGGTAGGTCAGTGTATGTAAATGTCAGTGTAGGTAGGTCAGTGTAGGTAGGTCACTACCGTAAGTGTTTGTAGGTCAGTGTAGGTAGGTCACTACCGTAAGTTTAGGTAGGTCAGTGTAGGTAGGTCAGTGTAGGTAGGTCAGTGTAGGTAGGTCACTACCGTAAGTGTAGGTAGGTCAGTGTAGGTAGGTCAGTGTAGGTAGGTCATTGTATGTAAATGTCAGTGTAGGTAGGTCACTGTATGTAAATGTCAGTGTAGGTATGTCAGTGTAGGTAGGTCAGTGTAGGTAGGTCACTGCCATCAGTTTAGGTAGGTCAGTGTAGGTAGGTCAGTGTAGGTAGGTCACTGTATGTAAATGTCAGTGTATGTAGGTCAGTGTAGGTAGGTCACTACCGTCAGTGTAGGTAGGTCAGTGTAGG
Organism: Aquarana catesbeiana; assembly: GCF_042186555.1. Taxonomy (NCBI): domain Eukaryota; kingdom Metazoa; phylum Chordata; class Amphibia; order Anura; family Ranidae; genus Aquarana; species Aquarana catesbeiana. Next base: position 988,765,593 of record NC_133324.1, on the reverse strand, counting down.
TAGGTCACTACCGTCAGTGTAGGTAGGTCAGTGTAGGTAGCCCACTACCGTCAGTGTAGGTAGGTCAGTGTAGGTAGGTCAGTGTAGGTAGGTCACTACCGTCAGTGTAGGTAGGTCAGTGTAGGTAGGTCAGTGTAGGTAGGTCAGTGTAGGTAGGTCAGTGTAAATAGGTCACTACTGTCAGTGTAGGTAGGTCAGTGTAGGTAGGTCACTGTATGTAAATGTCATTGTAGGTAGGTCAGTGTAGGTAGGTCAATGTGGGTAGGTCACTACTGTCAGTGTAGGTAGGTCAGTGTAGGTAGGTCACTACTGTCAGTGTAGGTAGGTCAGTGTAGGTAGGTCAGTGTAGGTAGGTCACTACTGTCAGTGTAGGTAGGTCAGTGTAGGTAGGTCACTACTGTCAGTGTAGGTAGGTCAGTGTAGGTAGGTCAGTGTAGGTAGGTCAGTGTGGGTAGGTCACTACTGTCAGTGTAGGTAGACCAGTGTAGGTAGGTCAGTGTAGGTAGGTCACTGCCATCAGAGTATGTAGGTCAGTGTAGGTAGGTCACTACCATCAGTTTAGGTAGGTCAGTGTAGGTAGGTCAGTGTAGGTAGGTCACTACCGTCAGTGTAGGTAGGTCAGTGTAGGTAGGTCATTGTATGTAAATGTCAGTGTAGGTAGGTCAGTGTAGGTAGGTCAGTGTAGGTAGGTCACTACCGTCAGTGTAGGTAGGTCAGTGTAGGTAGGTCAGTGTAGGTAGGTCACTACCGTCAGTGTAGGTAGGTCATTGTATGTAAATGTCAGTGTAGGTAGGTCAGTGTAGGTAGGTCAGTGTAGGTAGGTCACTACCATCAGTGTAGGTAGGTCAGTGTAGGTAGGTCATTGTATGTAAATGTCAGTGTAGGTAGGTCACTACCGTCAGTGTAGGTAGGTCAGTGTAGGTAGGTCACTACCGTAAGTGTAGGTAGGTCAGTGTAGGTAGGTCACTACCGTCAGTGTAGGTAGGTCAGTGTAGGTAGGTCACTGCCATCAGTGTAGGTAGGTCAGTGTAGGTAGGTCACTACTGTCAGTGTAGGTAGGTCAGTGTAAGTAGGTCACTACCATCAGTGTAGGTAGGTCAGTGTAGGTAGGTCACTACCGTCAGTGTAGGTAGGTCAGTGTAGGTAGGTCACTGCCATCAGTGTAGGTAGGTCAGTGTAGGTAGGTCACTACTGTCAGTGTAGGTAGGTCAGTGTAGGTAGGTCACTACCATCAGTGTAGGTAGGTCAGTGTAGGTAGGTCACTACCGTCAGTGTAGGTAGGCCAGTGTAGGTAGGTCACTGTATGTAAATGTCATTGTAGGTAGGTCAGTGTAGGTAGGTCACTGCCATCAGTGTATGTAGGTCAGTGTAGGTAGGTCACTACCGTCAGTGTAGGTAGGTCAGTGTAGGTAGGTCACTACCGTAAGTGTAGGTAGGTCACTGTATGTAAATGTCATTTTAGGTAGATCAGTGTAGGTAGGTCACTGCCATCAGTGTATGTATGTCAATGTAGGTAGGTCAGTGTAGGTAGGTCAGTGTAGGTAGGTCACTACCATCAGTGTAGTTAGGTCAGTGTAGGTAGGTCAGTGTAGGTAGGTCACTACCGTCAGTGTAGGTTGGTCAGTGTAGGTAGGTCACTACCATCAGTGTAGGTAGGTCAGTGTAGGTAGGTCAGTGTAGGTAGGTCACTACCGTCAGTGTAGGTTGGTCAGTGTAGGTAGGTCACTACCATCAGTGTAGGTAGGTCAGTGTAGGTAAGTCACTACCATCAGTGTAGGTAGGTCAGTGTAGGTAGGTCACTACCGTCAGTGTAGGTAGGTCAGTGTAGGTAGGTCACTACCGTCAGTGTAGGTAGGTCACTGCCGTCAGTGTAGGTAGGTCAGTGTAGGTAGGTCAGTGTAGGTAGGTCATTGTATGTAAATGTCAGTGTAGGTAGGTCACTACCGTCAGTGTAGGTAGGTCAGTGTAGGTAGGTCACTACCGTCAGTGTAGGTAGGTCAGTGTAGGTAGGTCACTGCCATCAGTGTAGGTAGGTCAGTGTAGGTAGGTCACTACCATCAGTGTAGGTAGGTCAGTGTAGGTAGGTCATTGTATGTAAATGTCAGTGTAGGTAGGTCACTACCGTCAGTGTAGGTAGGTCAGTGTAGGTAGGTCACTACCGTCAGTGTAGGTAGGTCACTGCCGTCAGTGTAGGTAGGTCAGTGTAGGTAGGTCACTACCGTCAGTGTAGGTAGGTCAGTGTAGGTAGGTCATTGTATGTAAATGTCAGTGTAGGTAGGTCACTACCGTCAGTGTATGTAGGTCAGTGTAGGTAGGTCACTACCGTCAGTGTAGGTAGGTCACTACTGTCAGTGTAGGTAGGTCAGTGTAGGTAGGTCACTACCGTCAGTGTAGGTAGGTCACTTACCGTCAGTGTAGGTAGGTCAGTGTAGGTTTGTCAGTGTAGGTAGGTCACTACCGCCAGTGTATGTAGATCAGTGTAGGTAGGTCACTACCGTCAGTGTAGGTAGGTCAGTGTAGGTAGGTCATTGTATGTAAATGTCAGTGTAGGTAGGTCACTACCGTCAGTGTAGGTAGGTCAGTGTAGGTAGGTCATTGTATGTAAATGTCAGTGTAGGTAGGTCAGTGTAGGTAGGTCACTTACCGTCAGTGTAGGTAGGTCAGTGTAGGTAGGTCAGTGTAGGTAGGTCAGTGTAGGTAGGTCACTACCATCAGTGTAGGTAGGTCAGTGTAGGTAGGTCACTACCGCCAGTGTAGGTAGGTCAGTGTAGGTAGGTCACTATCGTCAGTGTAGGTAGGTCAGTGTAGGTAGGTCATTGTATGTAAATGTCAGTGTAGGTAGGTCACTACCGTCAGTGTAGGTAGGTCAGTGTAGGAAGGTCATTGTAGGTAAATGTCAATGTAGGTAGGTCACTACCGTCAGTGTAGGTAGGTCAGTGTAGGTAGGTCACTACCATCAGTGTAGGTAGGTCATTGTATGTAAATGTCAGTGTAGGTAGGTCACTACCGTAAGTGTAGGTAGGTCAGTGTAGGTAGGTCACTACCGTCAGTGTAGGTAGGTCAGTGTAGGTAGGTCAGTGTAGGTAGGTCACTACCGTCAGTGTAGGTAGGTCAGTGTAGGTAGGTCAGTGTAGGTAGGTCATTGTATGTAAATGTCAGTGTAGGTAGGTCAGTGTAGGTAGGTCAGTGTAGGTAGGTCACTACCATCAGTTTAGGTAGGTCAGTGTAGGTAGGTCAGTGTAGGTAGGTCATTGTTTGTAAATGTCAGTGTAGGTAGGTCAGTGTAGGTAGGTCACTACCGTCAGTGTAGGTAGGTCAGTGTAGGTAGGTCACTACCATAAGTGTAGGTAGGTCAGTGTAGGTAGGTCACTACCGTCAGTGTAGGTAGGTCAGTGTAGGTAGGTCACTACTGTCAGTGTAGGTAGGTCAGTGTAGGTAGGTCACTGCCATCAGTGTAGGTAGGTCAGTGTAGGTAGGTCACTACCGTCAGTGTAGGTAGGTCAGTGTAGGTAGGTCACTGCCATCAGTGTAGGTAGGTCAGTGTAGGTAGGTCACTACCATCAGTGTAGGTAGGTCAGTGTAGGTAGGTCACTACCGTCAGTGTAGGTAGGCCAGTGTAGGTAGGTCACTGTATGTAAATGTCATTGTAGGTAGGTCAGTGTAGGTAGGTCATTGTATGTAAATGTCAGTGTAGGTAGGTCAGTGTAGGTAGGTCAGTGTAGGTAGGTCACTGCCATCAGTGTATGTAGGTCAGTGTAGGTAGGTCACTACCGTCAGTGTAGGTAGGTCAGTGTAGGTAGGTCAGTGTAGGTAGGTCAGTGTAGGTAGGTCACTACCGTCAGTGTAGGTTGGTCAGTGTAGGTAGGTCACTACCATCAGTGTAGGTAGGTCAGTGTAGGTATGTCAGTGTAGGTAGGTCACTACCGTCAGTGTAGGTTGGTCAGTGTAGGTATGTCACTACCATCAGTGTAGGTAGGTCAGTGTAGGTAGGTCAGTGTAGGTAGGTCACTACCGTCAGTGTAGGTTGGTCAGTGTAGGTAGGTCACTACCATCAGTGTAGGTAGGTCAGTGTAGGTAGGTCAGTGTAGGTAGGTCACTACCGTCAGTGTAGGTTGGTCAGTGTAGGTATGTCACTACCATCAGTGTAGGTAGGTCAGTGTAGGTAGGTCATTGTATGTAAATGTCAGTGTAGGTAGGTCACTACCGTCAGTGTATGTAGGTCAGTGTAGGTAGGTCACTACCGTCAGTGTAGGTAGGTCACTACTGTCAGTGTAGGTAGGTCAGTGTAGGTAGGTCACTACCGTCAGTGTAGGTAGGTCAGTGTAGGTAGGTCATTGTATGTAAATGTCAGTGTAGGTAGGTCACTACCGTCAGTGTAGGTTTGTCAGTGTAGGTAGGTCACTACCGCCAGTGTATGTAGATCAGTGTAGGTAGGTCACTACCATCAGTGTAGGTAGGTCAGTGTAGGTAGGTCATTGTATGTAAATGTCAGTGTAGGTAGGTCACTACCGTCAGTGTAGGTAGGTCAGTGTAGGTAGGTCATTGTATGTAAATGTCAGTGTAGGTAGGTCAGTGTAGGTAGGTCACTTACCGTCAGTGTAGGTAGGTCAGTGTAGGTAGGTCAGTGTAGGTAGGTCACTACCATCAGTGTAGGTAGGTCAGTGTAGGTAGGTCACTATCGTCAGTGTAGGTAGGTCAGTGTAGGTAGGTCATTGTATGTAAATGTCAGTGTAGGTAGGTCACTACCGTCAGTGTAGGTAGGTCAGTGTAGGAAGGTCATTGTAGGTAAATGTCAGTGTAGGTAGGTCACTACCGTCAGTGTAGGTAGGACAGTGTAGGTAGGTCACTACCGTCAGTGTAGGTAGGTCAGTGTAGGTAGGTCAGTGTAGGTAGGTCACTACCGTCAGTGTAGGTAGGTCAGTATAGGTAGGTCACTACCGTCAGTGTAGGTAGGTCAGTGTAGTTAGGTCAGTGTAGGTAGGTCACTACCGTCAGTGTAGGTAGGTCAGTGTAGGAAGGTCATTGTAGGTAAATGTCAGTGTAGGTAGGTCACTACCGTCAGTGTAGGTAGGACAGTGTAGGTAGGTCACTACCGTCAGTGTAGGTAGGTCAGTGTAGGTAGGTCAGTGTAGGTAGGTCACTACCGTCAGTGTAGGTAGGTCAGTATAGGTAGGTCACTACCGTCAGTGTAGGTAGGTCAGTGTAGTTAGGTCAGTGTAGGTAGGTCACGGCCTGCGTCACGTGTACACCCCCCCCCCCCCCGTTTCCTGCCTTGGACTTGTCTTTTTGCCACCTAGCAACGCCCCTTCATTAATGATAGACATTATTATTAATGTGACTTTTCACATGTAGCAATAACTCTCGGTGGAGCTGCTGGTGTAAAGCGGTCCTGTCCTCTTGTCTCTTTACCCCTCTTAAATTGTTCAATCCCCTTGACACAACTGTAGTGCAGTGTTGTAATGATATGAGTATTGACTTTAACCCACAATATACACTTATGTTTATATTTACCTCTACCTGGGTGTCTGTAGCTCCACCTGCAGGAGAAATAACAACACTGCACACAAACTTCAGTAATAACCAAAAATAACTTCTTTCTTTGAATAAATAGTATCTTTATATAAAAGGTTATTACAATGACTACACTATCACACCAACGTAGTGCCACAGTATAGTAAACAGTTATAACAGTCTGAGTAACATACACAAATATACTTAACTATATGTATATATCTATATTTATACCAGGGAGCTCCCCCTGCTCTAAACTGTAAAGTCACTATCCTCGGTAACTAAGTGCAGGGCCCTGCAGTAAAAGAGATCGTCTTTGTCACGGACCTGGCCGGGACGGAGGCTGTTGGAGAGGACTGTATGCAAGCCTGTTGCCCACCGATTATGGGCCCTAGCATTTGGGGGAATGGTGCTCTCTGTGAGCTGTATGCCTGGGGACCCTGGGGTTGATGTTACTATGGATTCAGCTCCATGTCCCCCCAAAACACACAGACTCTGGAACCCTTTATATGCCATATTAGAATGGTGACTGATTTACACCATTGGGACTCGTACTGTTAAATGCTAATGTCATCAATTCTGCTATAATGTGTTTAGTGTGGCTCTAAGAGTCTTTTCACCCATTGTTGTTTATGTTAATTGAGAGAGCTGATCACATTAGCCACCAGCACTGGCTAATAGACGAATGGTCTAGGCTGAGGAGGGGGGAGATTGTTGTTTGTATTGTTAATTGTAATTAGCGCCAGCTATTGTGTTATATTAATGTGTGAAGCTCGGTGCCTACAAGTCTGTCATCTGGTCTGGGTACATTTTGTAGTAAATTAGCTCATGTTAATTAGGTTAGCTTTGAGTCATCCCTGCTGTATAAAGGTCTGTGAAATCTCAAAATAAAAGTCAGTTCTGATGTACTCCAAGACTGGTGTTGTCTAGTTCTTGGGGTTTCTATGGCCAGATCCATTGGACTCGTGTTCCAGAACTTAGGAAGCGGTATATGACGGAAGCACTCAAGCGGAGTGTGGGGCGTTCCGTGACATTGGTGGCAAGCAGCGGGAAAGCTTCCTGAAGTCTGAAGTCTGGGACATCCAAACCTCCAACTGGATCCAAGATCAGCATAGCAGACTTCAGTCACCCCAACGGAGATATGGACCTGGCATCAGAATTCCCGGGGCTGCTGCGGATCATCCTTTCAACGTACACCAGGACTGTGTCTGAGGATGAATACCTGGAGCTCAGGCAGCTGATTCGGGTGGAGCTCTGGATTGCAGCCCTCCGTCTCGCTGGTATAAAACAGGGCAAGTGCTTTCCAACCCAAGAGCAACGGGCCAGTGACCAACGGGCATTGCGGATGGCATTCCTGGGAGAGCAGCCCCAGGAGCAATGGGTGACTGAGTTGGACAGGTTGGTCCAGCAGGAGATAGAGCTGGACAATCGATATCGAGCTCTGCAATGGCACGCAGAGGAGGGATATTTAGGGGAGACAACAGAATGCTCTCCGGAGGGATATGACTTTGGCGGCCCTGGATTGCTGTGGGAGAACCTTACAGATCTTTTTATGTTTGGCGATGAGGGGGAACCTGACCTTGAGGACATGAGAGACTATAGAGAGTCTATGCTCGGTCTTGCAGGGGTCTCAGAGCTCAAACCTGATCTGGACCATTTGCTAAGGAAGGAACAGCATCTGGAAAGGGCATACAGGAAACTGCTAGAACAAGTTCAGCAGCATGCCAGAGGATCGGCAGTGGAAAATCCGGAGATTGCCGTCCCCAAACCTGAAGTGCTGACAAAAGGGCAGAGCTCTGCTAACCTCTGTCCAGAAATAATAGCATCTTCTGGGTTCCATGGACAGGAGATGGTGAACCTCTATTCCCAGACATCAGTTGCAGAGACATGGGATTTGATAGACTTTTCTGCTGAGGAAGAACAACCTGATGAGCCTCCAGCAGAAGAGCTGCTATCAGGGCCAAAGTTCACTGTGTTCTGCCCAGCACCAACAGTGGCTTCGGCCTTCCTGAGAGAAGAGGTAGTCGGCCTTTCTCCCACAACACTGACAGGGACATGTGATTTTCTGCCAGCAGCATCTATGGAGTTAAAACAAACTTCTCCAGCTGAAGATCTGGTAACTGAACAGAGGGTCCAAGACCTCTGTCCCACACTTTTACCACTTCCAGAGACTGGGGATTTAATAGACATTTCTGTAGAGGAGGAACCACCTAGCAAACCCCCAGCAGAAGTGCTGGCAACCGGACAGAGGGTCCAAGACCTCTGCCCCACACCTGCAGCAATTGTGGAGGCTCAGGGTGAGAAGATGGCAATCACTTCCCAGCAGCAGATACAGGGGGAGAAGGGAGAGGAGGTGTGTGTTGTCCCTCCCCAACAGTTGGCCAGGGTGGAGGAAGTGGGCTTTCCTCCCCAGCAAAGATCCGTGTACCTGGGAGACAGTACCATCGACATGTCGTCCCAGCAGCCAGATGAGGGAATGGAAAAGGAAGCAGCCGGCTCACCTCCCCAATTTCAGCTACACAGTTTGGGAGGGGAGGAAGCCAGCTGCCTGCCCCAACAGTTAGCTGGAGCAGAGGATGCGGAGTCCCCAGCAGAAGTGCTGGCAACAGGGCAGAGTGCTACCAACCTCTGCCCAGCACCAGCAACAACTACAGAGTTCCAGGGAGGCGGGGCAGTCGGCCTCCCTCTCCAACAATTAGCCGGAACAGATGGTGTGGAGTTTCCAGCAGAAGGGCTGGCAACAGGGCCGAGGACTGCTGGACTCTGCCCTCAACTAACAGAGGATGGATTTCCTGTGAAGGTGGATGGGACTTCAGTCTCCACCTGTATACCCCAGGGATGCTGGGCAGTGGGCCCCGATCCCCAACAGCATGACAGAGAGGTTGGCTGGGTGAGTGATACTCTGTTTGGAATAATTTATTTGGGGTACTGTGTGGGTACAGGCAGTAGAGGACTGGAGCTGTTTACTAACTTCGGAGTCAACCCGTCTGGGGTCTCCTCCTGTGTTAGTCTCCTGCCGAAAGGGGAGAAATGTCACGGACCTGGCCGGGACGGAGGCTGTTGGAGAGGACTGTATGCAAGCCTGTTGCCCACCGATTATGGGCCCTAGCATTTGGGGGAATGGTGCTCTGTGTGAGCTGTATGCCTGGGGACCCTGGGGTTGGTGTTACTTTGGATTCAGCTCCATGTCCCCCCAAAACACACAGACTCTGGAACCCTTTATATGCCATATTAGAATGGTGACTGATTTATACCGTTGGGACTCGTACTGTTAAATGCTAATGTCATCAATTCTGCTATAATGTGTTTAGTGTGGCTCTAAGAGTCTTTTCACCCATTGTTGTTTATGTTAATTGAGAGAGCTGATCACATTAGCCACCAGCACTGGCTAATAGACGAATGGTCTGGGCTGAGGAGGGGGGAGATTGTTGTTTGTATTGTTAGTTGTAATTAGCTCCAGCTATTGTGTTTATATTAATGTGTGAAGCTCGGTGCCTACAAGTCTGTCATCTGGTCTGGGTACATTTTGTAGTAAATTAGCTCATGTTAATTAGGTTAGCTTTGAGTCATCCCTGCTGTATAAAGGTCTGTGAAATCTCAAAATAAAAGTCAGTTCTGATGTACTCCAAGACTGGTGTTGTCTAGTTCTTGGGGTTTCTATGGCCAGATCCATTGGACTCGTGTTCCAGAACTTAGGAAGCGGTATATGACGGAAGCACTCAAGCGGAGTGTGGGGCGTTCCGTGACAGTCTTGACGTTTTCAGTCTTCGCTAGCTTATGAATTTGTAATTGTAATCCACAAAAGGGGTTCCTCTTGGGTGTTGCGCAGAGTAAGGTAATACACTAAAGCAGTTATAATCCAGAAGACTGGTTAAGTGTTCTTACACGAAGGAGACAAACATCTAGCATCCGTTCTTGAATACTGAAGTCTATGCAGATGTATGGTTCTCCAACTTAACTTGTTCCGTGGGACTATCAGTCCCAGCAACACTCTGTAACAGTTCTAAGTGTGTGTAGTATTTAAACAAACTTCTGGGTGTTAACCCTCTCACCACACGGGATCCAGGCAGATGGATGCCTCTGTTTCAACAGTTCTCGGTGTGTACGGAACCACCGCCACGCCATCACACTGCTCCGTTCAGTAACGACCAGGAGTCCTCGGTTACCTCCTCCACCTGGTCTCCGGAACGATCACTTCTGCTGCTCCAGCACACTGTGATATGATGACAGGATCCCTGCTGCTGCTCCGCTCCCTCACAAAGTAGGCCGCAACCCTGTGGGACACACACACCCACAGAGCTCTGCAGGCAGCCCACGCGTCCCAGGAACAAGAGACCTAAGATGGCTGCTCCCAGCCCTTTTATATCCTCCCACAATGCAGTTCAGTTCTTCTCTTGTCCAGGAGCATTGTGGGTAGGTCATGGTTATTGTTCAGAAGTAAACAATCACTTCCATGTCACTTCTCTTAAGCATGAAACATAAAAGTGTTGTACCTTTTCAATTGTCCACAAGATGGCACTATAGCAACTTATGTCCTGTATAACACACATATGGCTAAAAACAAAAGTTATCAGCACTACACACATATAACATATAATAAGAGAACATTTAACATACAGTATGACTCTATGATATCTGAGAACAGGGGTCATAAAAAGAACACCATAAACCAGCTCTGGGATTCTCTGGAAGAGCGATCTGACAAAAGCCTCTTCTCTGGCCATTTAGTAGTATAATTTATGGACTGTGTAGAATATCACTTCAAAGGTTTCAACTGAAGTGGGAATGGAACAGGAACTTCTCCATCATAAATAACAGCGGGTGAGTTACAGCTGACCTATCTTCTAGACATGTGCACAGCCAAAAAATTTGTTCGTTTTCGTTTCATTCGTTTATTTTTTTTTTCGTTTTTCAGGTCATTCGTTATGATCGCAATTCGTAAATTTGTACATTCGTTCATTCGTACATTCGTACATTCGTTCATTTGTACATTCGTTCATTCGTACATTCGTGAATTCGTACATTCGTACATTCGTTCATTTGTACATTCGTACATTCGTGAATTCGTACATTCGTATATTCGTACATTCGTGAATTCGTACATTCGTACATTCGTACATTCGTACATTCGTGAATTCGTACATTCATACATTCGTGAATTCGTACATTCGTACATTCGTGAATTCGTAAATTTTTAAATTCGTACATTCGTACATTCGTGAATTCGTACATTCGTACATTCGTGAATTCCTACATTCGTAAATTTTTAAATTCGTACATTTGTAAATTCGAAATTTGAAAATCCAAAAACCTGAAAATTGGAAAATCTGAAATAGTAACTAACTATTAAATTATAGGTATTGTAATTTCCTTTCAAAGTTGGCTGTCAGTGAACGTAACAAATACGAATTTATCCGAAGTTACGAATTATCCGAAATAACAAATGCTGCATCTAAACAAATGGAACGGAACCAATTAATAATAAATAATAATAATAAAAAGTTTTTTTTATTATTATTGTTATTTATTATTATTAATTCATTACGTTCGTTTGGATACGGCATTCGTTATTTCGGATCATTCGTAACCTTCAGATAAATTTGTATGTGTTACGTTCACTAACTTTGAAAGGAAATTACAATACTTATAATTTAATAGTTACTAGTAATAGTAGTTAAGGTATTATTAGTTCATTATTATTTCAGATTTCCAAATTTCTGAATTTACAAATTTACTAATTTACTAATTTACTAATGTAGGAATGTACGAATTTACAAATGTACGAACGAAATGAATTGCACATGCCTACTATCTTCCTCCTGACACCACTACACTCAGGGTGACCCAGAAACCTTACAGGGGTTAGAACATTCCTCTACAATCTCTATGATGGAAGGTCACCCCTTCCTCCTGACACCACTCTGCTCAGGGTGACCCAGAACCCTTCCAGGGACAGATCATTTTTCTACTGTGACAGACCTAGCCGGGAGAGAGACTTTTGGAGGGGACTGAATGCTAGCCTCTTGCCGATCGATCGTGGGCCCTGGCATTTTGGGGAATGGTGCTCTTTGTGAGCTGTATGCCTGGGGACCCTTGAGGTGGTATTACTGTGGATTCGGGTCCTGGTCCCCCAGGACACACAGACTCTGGGGACCCTGGATTTGCCATATTAGAAATAGTGGCTGATTCATAATGCTGGGACAAATACTGTTAGGAGATGCTGATGTCAATTCCAGCCACCTGTCTGTCTGTTGCCTGCTAGAATGTGTATTGTAAATAAGTCTCTAGTATGGGATCTAAGAGTCATTAGATCCCCATTGTTGTTTGTGTTAATTAACTCTGCTATTGTGATAATGCTGATTGGATTCTCTGAGCTACAAGACGGCCAGTCTGGCCTAAAGGTCATGTCTGAGTCATCTAGACTGTCTAAAGGGATTAGTTAATTAGCTCATGTTAATTAGGTTTCTGGTCACAGGTGTATGTTCAGAGTAATATGAGCAGGAGGTATACACCTCCTCTTTTACTGTATAAAAGAGCCTGTATTTTTCAATAAAAGAGATTCCTGGTTGAACTTACATACAGCCTGCCTGGTGTTTGTTCTGAGCTACACAACTGGATTAGAATGGCACATAGCTGTAGTTCTAGTCCCGGAGCATCAGATGACCAAACCATCAGATGTTGTGATCTGCAATCTGATTCTATAGCAGCAGAGGAGTGTCGGGAGAGTGGAACCGAGCGAGCAGGGGGCTCACTACATCTACAATCTCTGTGATGGAAGGTCACCCCTTCCTCCCGACACCATTCAGCTCAGGATGACCCAGAACCATTTCAGGGGCAGATCATTCCTCTACAATCTCTGTGATGGAAGGTCACCCCTTCCTCCTGACACTGCTCTGTGCAGAGTGATCCAAAACCCTTCCAGGGTGATGTGGAAATATGAGGCCTACAATGATTTTCAATTACATTAATGATAGACATTATTATTAATGTGACTTTTCACATATAACATGTGTTTATATGTTCTCTTATGTTATATAAGAGAACATTTAACATACAGTATGACTTTATGATATCTGAGAACAGGGGTCATAAAAAGAACATCATAAACCAGCTCTGGGATTCTCTGGAAGAGTGATCTGACAAAAGCCTCTTCTCTGGCTATTTGGTAGTATAATTTATGGACTTCGTAGAATGTCACTTTAAATGGTTCAACTGAAGTTGGAATGGAACAGGAAATACTTGATCATAAGTAACAGCTGGTGACTTTAAGCTTACCTAACTAAGATTTCTGTCATAGTCTAAAGCCTAGTACACACTACAATTTTTTTCGTGCTATTCTATTCACTTCTCTAGGAAATCTTAGATGTGCGACTTCCAAAGGCTACCCTTTTGTCTTTTGGAGGCTCTCCCTTACTGCCTAGGCCACAGCACCGGTCCGCTCTCCTCCGACTGCCTGGGTCACTGTTTCCAGATGAAGGCCGTTGTCCCAAGACACCGACTCCTCCCACACACAGGCTATTTATCACCTTTCCCAGCATCCTGTTCTCTCCTTTCTGCCAGGTTTGAACTTGTAGTCCACAACAATCAGTCCCTTGTGTGGGTCCGGGCTACTTGGACTACGTGTCCCAAGATCCTCTGCTTTTCTTTGAGCTCTCACTCACTCTGCTTTCAGGATGTGACAAAACAGAGTCTAGGCTGAGCACTAGGGAAACCGCCTCACTGTGGTAAATTCTGTAAGTGTCCCCTGACAATGCAGGCAATTTAGCCAGCTGCTCGCTACATCCTCCCCCCACTTGAAATCTTTGGTCCTCCAAAGAGATATGAACTCAACAAAGTACTATTCACCAGTAGTTAAAAAGAAAAAGAAGATATCCCCCGTGGGGTTTTAAAGCAGCAAAAAATTATGAAAATAATAAGCTGTTACTTAAAAAGATTTTTTATTTTGTAGGACTTAACCGTGATGGTTAAAATAAGAGCTATGCTACAGGAGATAACACAAATGAAGCTGGCACAAGTTTATACAATGTTCTAGCACTATAATAGGGTAATAATAAACCTGACGCGTTTCGACCCCGTTGGGTCATCTTCAGAGGATTGAGGCGCTGTAACAAAATTTATGTATTAAAGTTCATGGATGTAACCATAAAAATGTAGTATAATATATATATGTTTAACAGTATAATTACCAATCACATTGTGTTTGAGCAGTTTCTCCTGAGCTTGTAATTCTCCGACGTCTCCCCCACCGGGTCCCGACAGGGGCCCCCGGCTGTCCACCACATCAGCAGGGGGAAGAGGGGGGCTAATCGTCCATGCGTGTCTTACAAGGAGTCACACCAAGTGGATATTTCCCAAAACTGGGGAGGGGCTTGGGGGCAAGCGAGCGAGACCTGCAGTCAAAGCATCAAATAACAGACAACTGTACCATCAGTGCATTATGTTTAGCACGGATAGAAATATATGTATCATTATCACTTTTTATAAAAGGATAACTCTGTGTATAATTTATTTATTATTTGGTTTTATGTTGTCTGTACTTATTGGGGTCAGCGATATGTGGATATTCCCATAATGGTGATGGTAAGAGAAGGGGGGGGGGTTAACAAGGGTAGATATGACTACATGTAGATATCAATATATCAGAGTATGTAATGTAATAAGTAAATAGTGGTATCTGTATGTTGGCCGTGAAATAAGTGACAAAGTAGAGTGAGGATATAGGAATGTAAAGAAAGAGGCGAATGTGGGGAGAACATGTGAGGAAAGAAGGGGACGGGCAGACTGGTGGGGATAGAAGGGAAGGGAAAAAAAAAAAAAACTGAAGGAAAGGAAAGGGATGGGAAAGAAAAAACGGGAAGGAGGAGGGATGGTTGAGGGGGGGAAAGGGAAAAAAGATTAGGGAGTAGAGGAAAAAAGATTAAGAAGAAAAGATCCAGAGGAAAAAAGGAGACAGATTAGTGAAGTGTGAGGATAGTGCAGGTGGGGTGATACATGTGAGTGGAAGGGAAGCATGAGGGTGGGGAAATGGGAAGGTGCAGTGCAAGGTGCCAAATAGAACAATCAAAATGCAATGAAAGCAAAAACGTCAGCAAAAAAAATTAATCCAACCGTGTGTATGTGAGAGATGGGTGTGTGTGATAGTGTACTAGCGAGAATGCATAGGTGCTGAAAAAGGGGTGATGAGGTGTCAAGAAAGGAAGGAACTGGGACAGAGGTGAGACAGAGAAACACACAAGATTAAGTGCCATAAAAGTGAACATATATTGAGGGTAAGTAAAATCAGATATAAATGGTTCAAAATGGTGTAACTAGTCACAGTAGGAAGGAATGACGTGAAAGGGACCCACGATACAGGGTATGTCACGTCAGGTCCAACCCATCAATGTGTTCAAATACTAGTAATTACCTGTCTCCAGAGTTTAGGTCAGTTGGTCAGTCTGATGGAACGGTAGGGACTAAATGAAAATCCCCCAATCTACCTAGTCATTATAAATAGAGTGCTGGCCGCTGATTGGATGCCTAATTAGGCTGCAGGTGCACGCAGGCTGTCCCCACCCCTCCTCCTCCAGCAGGGATTAGCACTCCACATGTGGCTCCCCCGGCGTTCAGGAAGATGGATATCCCGGCACGGCCGTCACATCCGCCGTAATTGCGTGACGTCGTGACATCACGTGCACGCACGCAGCATCGCGTGCCCGCAACACCACGGCGTCCGGATGTGATCCGGAACGCCGCTGGCAGGAAATGATACACCCGAGGGTGCAGAAAGGAGGCACGGACCCTTTAATTGTGCCCCCCCTCTTTTCCTGCCAGGAAGAGACGCAACGACGAAGCCCCCATCCCCAGGACGGGTCCACGGTCCATGGAACCCACATCGGGCTCCGGAAGGGGGAGAGGAGGGGGAACGACATACTGCAGACAATATGTGAAAGGATTATAAAAAACCTATAGATTGCATTCTAGTGTGCAAGGGTCTAGAAAGCTGTGGGTGGTTGGAATGCATTCGAGGCAGCCGTGGGCTGCCTCCATTAGGTTTAACAAAAAGCGTACATGTGATGCTCCAAATAATAGGGGTTGTCATTACAGCAGAATGAAAATACTAGCCAATGTATTGTAGACATGTTAAGTGCGCCTGAGGGGGCACACTAAAGTGTCCAGTATTATGATAGATTAGTGAAAAGTTAGTAATAAAGCTGACACACAAATTATAACATCATCAACCATAACTCAGACTTAACAGGCATTTATATACTTCTGGATTTTTTTGGAACCATTTATATACATTTTCAGTTAGCTCATAATCAGTTTGCTTACAGGTCAGGGCTATGGCCATTGCCCACCCAGTAGTGTCAGAGGATAGGCCAAGATCACCCCCTACCCAATGGATAGTAGTGGGGTCTAGCATGGGGTTCTGTCTATGAATATTGGGAATCAGTTCATCAGAGATTTCTGCTAGAATGTCATAAGTGAGTCTCTTTCTTTCTCGTTTATCTTCCGTCTCAGTCTCTCTTCCATCTCAAGATCTCTTCGGACATAGGAATGGAGTTTATGTCCAAATTCCCAGCACCAATGGAATGATGGGGTTCCAATGAAGGACGAGCAGAATTGAACTAACCTACGGGAAGAGCTGCAACTTCAGTATTGTCAGGTGGGTGTACGTGAGCTTCACAAGATTCCTCATCTGATAGTGGGACTCCAACTTCACAAGTCCAGTCTGGTTCTGGTAGTATTAGGTCTATGTCATTGAAGCTGATCAAAACTCCAAAACCCCTTCAGTTGAAGGACTACTGTTTTCAGTCTTGACTTCTCTAACCCTTTCGGGTAGAGACAAAATCTCCACACCTGGACTTGAAGAGCTCTCCCTTCCTCCTTCAGTGGTGCAGAATAAGTTTCTTGTGTTAGGGACCATAACCAGTAAGGCACTATCTCTTCATCTTCACTGTTCTCATCTTCCACCATTGGAAGTGGTCTTGGGCGCCGTCGGCGCAGCAAGGTTTACGTGGGTCTACTTGAGCAGTGTTGGAGAGTGGAAGCAGATGCCAAATCTTCAAAGGGCCTGCTTTTGCTTCTGGGCAAATTTGATACAATTCAGGAAGCTGCTTGCAGATAATATATGGTTAAGGTCGCCAATGATCTGCTAGCTTATGCCTCCCAGGTGCCCCTACGTTTCTCAACAACACACGATCCCCGGGCTGAAGATCCTGCACCTTCACTTTTAAGTCAAAATTCTTTTTATTTCTTTGTGCTTGGGTAGTAGTATTCTCTACTGCCTTCTCATAAGCTTGTTTCAGGTTTTTCTGTAGTGTATCCACAAATCCCTTACTTTTACAATTGCTCCACAGACGTTGTGTATTACCTTACATGACGTTGTAAGTTGTTGTATGATGGCCTCACTATCAGACCCCTGAGACAACATTTCAATAAACACCATCACTTTGTAGAAGAGGGTTGTCTGGAATAGAGTTGTAACTATAATATGTTATGTTAAAAACTGTTGCTATAATTAAAGTAAGGCAAAAAAAATGACTAGAACAGGGATAATAAAAATAACAGAACTGTATAATTGCCTTATTGGTTATGAGATAAAAGAAAGATAAATCATAAAAGTATGGATTTTTGAAAATGGATAAGATAACTCATTTTCATAATATCATAACCAAATGTGGCTAAGTATGGAAAAAACAAATTTAAGGCCATATGCAAAAGACCCAGTAAGAGTTGGTGGACTCATTCAGTAAGTAGAAAGAAAAATCTGAGTATAAAGTATTCTTCAATCCATAGAATCATCAGGGACCAGGTCAGGCGATCGATAGCGGCCTCTTTTGTGCGAACTCGGATGCTCATTTCTCCCTGGCAGCGTAAATGATTTGTTTGAGGAAGACGATGTCGATCTTCATCGTGTGGTTCTTGATTTTTTGTCGGATTCAACAGATGTATGTCTTGGAGAGTTGTTTGGAGGTCATTTGCAGAACGACATGTAAATTTGGAGCCATGGAATGCGAAACGCACCGAGAAGGTAAAGCACCATTGATATGTCATGTGATTGCGTTGTAATACTTGTAGTAAGGGTTTTAAAGCCCTTCTTTTGTTGATTGCACATTGGGACAAATCTGCAAAAAGCTGGTAGTTATGTCCTTGGAAGGTGAGAGTTTCTTTATTCCTTGCTGCAGATAGCAGTTGTTCTTTTGTCCTGTAGAAATGAAACTTGGCAATGATATCACGAGGTGGACGGTCAGATTTCTTGGGTGTTAGGGCTCTATGAAGCCTGTCCATTTCCAGTCGCTCCACTGGGAAAGCTGGTTGTAGTTCCCAGAAAAGTGCTGTTATTGTGGCTTGTAAGTCAATTCGAGTTTCAGGAATACCTCTAATGCGCAGACTGGAGCATCAGGCATGGTTTTTATAGTCCTCCAGTCTCGTCCCTAATATTGCATTTTCTTCCTTGAGGTTGTCAATTTCAGTAGAACAATTCACGTTCTAATTTATGATGTCATCTACTCTGGTTTCAAGTGTGGACCCAGCTCTCTTATCTCCTTGGTAAGGCTGGTGGTAATGTGGTCAGAAGTGCGTTTCCATGCTTTTTGAAGCATGTTTTCAATTTTCTTCAACATAACTGGTGAAGCTATTTCATCCTGAGGTGAATCCTCCAAATTCTCATAATATAATTCTGAATCATATGATGAAGTCTGTGAGGTGATATTTGTCTTTAAATTCATATAGGCGCAGCTGGAGGTTCCTGAGGCAGACTACAGTGGCGTCATTTTAGATGTGCTATGAGGCGGCGCCGTTTTATTGGTTTTAGGCTTCATATTCCGTCTAGGACCACTGGGTATAAACCCCTGTTCAGAAGTGCTTTGGGCACAGATAGGTATTAGGGATGAGCCAAACACCCCCCCCCCTGTTTCGGTTCGCACCAGAACCGAAACTTCGCAGGAACGTTAGAACCCCATTGACGTCTATGGGACTCGAACGTTCGAAATCAAAAGTGCTAATTGTAAAGGCTGATTTGCATGGTATTGTCCTAAAAAGGGTTTGGGGACCCGGGTCCTACCCCAGGGGACATGTATCAAAGCAAAAAAAAGTTTTAAAAATGGACGTTTTTTCGGGAGCAGTGATTTTAATAATGCTTAAAGTGAAAAAAAAGTGAAATATTCCTTTAAATATCGTACCTGGGGGGTGTCTATAGTATGCCTGTAAAGTGACGCATGTTTCCCCTGCTTAGA
This sequence comes from Aquarana catesbeiana, assembly GCF_042186555.1. Taxonomy (NCBI): domain Eukaryota; kingdom Metazoa; phylum Chordata; class Amphibia; order Anura; family Ranidae; genus Aquarana; species Aquarana catesbeiana. Next base: position 988,746,862 of record NC_133324.1, on the reverse strand, counting down.
ACAGTCCCTGCACAAAAGGTCATTTTTAAAGGAATAAAAGTCATTTAAAACTGCTTGCGGCTTTAATGTAATGTCGGGTCCCGGCAATATGGATGAAAATCAGTGAGACAAACGGCATGGATATCCCCCAGACCATTACCAGGCCCTTTGGGTCTTCTATGGATATTAAGGGGAACCCCGCACCCAAATTAAAAAAAGGAAAGGCGTGGGGCCCCCAGGCCCTATATACTCTGAACAGTAGTATACAGGCGGTGCAAACAAGACAGGGACTGTAGGTTTGTTGTCAAGTAGAATCTGTTTGTGATTTTGAACGGGTACATTTTTAACGTGTTTAGCTCCAGACAAAAAATCTATTTTTAAGCTTTTTGGAAAACATAGGGAAGGGTTATCACCCCTGTGACATTTGTTTTGCTGTCTGTGCTCCTCTTCAGAAGATTTCACCTCACTTTTTGTCCCAATGACAATTTTTTTTTGAAAATTTGGGGTTTTTAGTGAAACAAGGATTGGAAAGCATCAGTGGAAAGGAGAAATGTTTTTCCCATATTAACTCTTACAGGAGAGAATTTCCCTTCCTAGGGGTAGATTTCATCTCACTTTCTGTTGTCTCCTTCCGTTTGCAAGTAGGAGTCATTTGTAAGTTGGATGTTTGAAAGTAGGGGCCTGCCCTATATACTCAGCAGAAATTGGGGCCTTTGGTGTTGTTGTGGCCTCAACACTGTAAGTCCTCACAGTTAGTCTTGGTGGGTGCAGGAATGGGCCCTGCTGCAAAGTATTGCATCAAAAATTGTAATTACATGCCCCTGTTAAACAGGGGCAGAAAAATTGGGCCTTAGGCACTGGTGGCGGTGCCCAGAACCAAAAATATTCTTACAAGCTTTCAGCATGATCATTGAGGAGGAAGAGGATAGTCACTCAGCATCAGCATAGGGAGTCTTGAAGGAATCTGACATTTCAAAAAAAATGATTTGGTTACATCAGTATCAGGTGCTTGGTATCTGGTGGTGATCCAAGACTGATTCATTTTTATGAAGGTCAGTCGATCGACCGAGTCGATGGACAGGCGCACCCTGTGATCGGTTACAAAGCCTCCAGCAGCACTGAATGCACTCTGAAAGAACGCTGGATGCAGGACAGGCCAGTAGCTCAATTGAATACTGTGCAAGCTCTGGCCAGTGATCCATCCTCAAGACCCAGTAACCCAGAGGATTTTCGGTGGGAAAGGTGTCCAAGTCAGATCTTGCCCCTAGGTAACTAGTCACTAGATAGGGAGGGATGGGGGGGTTGTTTGGAGTGTGGCCCTAAATTAGTTATTTCCTCTATTCCTATTCTATTCCTCTATTTCCTCTATTTCCTCAATACAGGTAAAAATTCCTGCACAGGTTATATTATACACCACAAAGACTCCACAAGATGTACCCAGACAAGGACCCTGAGTGTCCCAGGTGTAAAGAACATGTAGGAACCTTCTTTCACATGTTCTGGGACTGTCCTATAATCTTAATATACTGGATGAAAGTTTTTGGGGAAGTAAACTCCAGATTGCAACTATCGCTCCCAATGTCACCTGAACTAGTCTTATTGGATGTTCACGAAGACAAGCAACGATCCCACCATTTAAAATTGCTAATCTCATCAGCAAAGGAAAATATAAGGTAAGTATCTGTCATTCGAATTTCCTGTTTTCCATGTCAGCATAGCTGGGAGGTAACTAGACCCACAGGGAAGGGTTAATGCTACACACTCCTTGATTCTGGCTAAAACCAAAAGCCAGGAATGCCTCTGCCAAACTCAACTGTCGTTAAGGGTGCTTCTATACAGCAATGAGCCATGAACGTATATATATTGATCATGGCTGCCTTGCAGCTCGTCTCTGGGAACCAGTGCCATCTCCAGCTTTCATATTTAGGAGGGCACACGGGGGGACAGGGACAAAAGTAGGGGGGCAACTATAAAATGCATATATATATATAGCTATCTATATATGTATAGATAGCTATATATATATAGATATATCTAGATATAGATATAGATATAGATATATAGATATATAAATTTATACTGGGGCCCTTTACCACGGCCCCACAACGGCTCTTTCACATGTTCTGCAGTGAGCTCCCTTCCTACTGTATTGGGCCCCCCAGGGTGGCAGAAAACAAGAGATATATGTCACAGCATACCAAGAAAATATAAGGATCCAAAGCAGTGGGAGAACTATCAGGGTTGCAAAGGTTGTCTCCGGGCCCTGGTGTTCTGCCACTGTGGGGTTCCCCAGCCTCCTCTTGCTGTCCTGCCCCTGCTATTGACTGCTCTGGTCTGGCATCTCTTGGAATTTACAAGCTGGTTCTCCTGTCCTAAGGATGGGAGAAATCAGTCTGTTTTTTCAGTAACTGAGAGTCCTGGTGGAGTCCTTCCTGCAACTCACTCTTCTCCCTGCCAATGAGGATGCAGGGGAAGGAGCAGATCGGGCGGCCGTGGTTGTGTGAGCGCTCGCATTATGCAGTGTCAGCGAGCAGAGGGAGGGGGGAGGAATCACCCGCAGGAGCTGACTGGGGACTCTCTCCCTCTTAGACATTGATTTTTTGTAAAAAAAAAAAAAAAATTATTTTTTATTGGGGGGGCACATGGTGGGGCACAGCATAATGTTGGGGGGTCAGGGCCCCCTCTGCCCCCCCCTAGGGACGCCATTGCTGGGAACACTTGGCCTGCTGTCACTCGCAAGGCCAAAACACTTCTAGTGGAGAGTGCTCTGATCGCCCTGGCACAGGTAACCCTTCTACTTGTTGCCAGTAAGACCAGCGCCCCAGTGCTGCACTACACTCCTGCCATCCATGTGAGTCAGGTCAGAATAGTGGAGGCAGTTTATGCAGAGGGTGGGCACAATATCATTGAGGGGGGGGCCATAGGCGTGCGCACAGGGTGTGCCGGGTGTGCCCAGGCACATCTTAATCTGCCCATGCGCATTAGTGTTATCATTCTGTGTAGCAACAGGAACATGGGAAAGATCTCCCTGTTACTGTCTTTGCCATAAGAGAAGTGTTTATCCTTTTCTCTTTCACTGTGCCAGCAGGGAGATCAATGTGCCGGGGTCACATAAATGTAGATACATACACATGCATGTGTGTTTGAGCTTAAGGGTGCACACCCTAATGCATTAGACTGCGCACACCTATGGGGGGGCATACGTTCTAGAATTAACTTTAGGGGGAAATTATTTTTACCTTCAGATTACATTGATGATAGACATTATTAATAATGTGACTTACAGAGAACATTTATCATACAGTATGATTCTAAAAGTGTCAGAACACGGCTTGATTGTTTATTTGAGAACACCATAAACCAGCTCTGGGATTCTCTGGAAGAGCGATCTGACAAAAGCCTCTTCTCTGGCCATTTAGTAGTATAATTTATGGACTGTGTAGAATATCACTTCAAAGGGTTCAACTGAAGTGGGAATTGAACAGGAACTTCTCGATCATAAATAACAGCTGGTGAGTAGGGATGAGCCGAACACCCCCCTGTTCGGTTCGCACCAGAACACGCGAACAGGAAAAAAGTTTGTTCGAACACGCGAACACCGTTAAAGTCTATGGGACACGAACATGAATAATCAAAAGTGCTAATTTTAAAGGCTTATATGCAAGTTATTGTCATAAAATCACTGCTGCCGAAAAAACGGACGTTTTTAAAAGTTCTTTTTGCATTGATACATGTCCCCTGGGGCAGGACCCGGGTCCCCAAACACTTTTTAGGACAATACCATGCAAATTAGCCTTTAAAATGAGCTTTTTTGATTTCGAACGTTCGAGTCCCATGGACGTCAATGGGGTTCTAACGTTCGTGCGAATTTTCGGTCCTTTCGCAGGTTCTGGTGCGAACCGAACCAGGGGGTGTTCAGCTCATCCCTACTTTAGGCTATGACAGAAATCTTAGGTAAGTTTAAAGTCACCAGCTGTTACATATGATCAAGTATTTCCTATACCATTCCAACTTCAGTTGAACCGTTTAAAGTGACATTCTACTAAGTTCATAAATTATACTACCAAATGGCCAGAGAAGAGGCTTTTGTCAGATCACTCTTCCAGAGAATCCCAGAGCTGGTTTATGGTGTTCTTTTTATGACCCCTGTTCTCAGATATCATAGAGTCATACTGTATGTTAAATGTTCTCTTATGTTATATGTTAAACTCATGTTATATGTGAAAAGTCACATTAATAATAATGGCTATCATTAATGTAATCTGAAATTGAAAATCATTGTAGGCCTCATATTTCCACATCACCCTGGACGGGTTCTGGATCACTCTGCACAGAGCAGTGTCAGGAGGAAGGGGTGACCTTCCATCACAGAGATTGTAGAGGAATGATCTGCCCCTGGAAAGGTTCTGGGTCACCCTGAGTGTAGTGGTGTCCGGAAGAAGATAGTTCAGCTGTAACTCACCAGTAGGGATGAGCCGAACACCCCCCTGTTCGGTTCGCACCAGCACATGCGAACAGGAAAAAAGTTTGTTCGAACACGCGAACACCGTTAAAGTCTATGGGACACGAACATGAATAATCAAAAGTGCTAATTTTAAAGGCTTATATGCATGGTATTGTCATAAAAAGTGTTTGGGGACCCGGGTCCTGCCCCAGGGGACATGGATCAATGCAAAAAAAAGTTTAAAAAACGGCCATTTTTTCAGGAGCAGTGATTTTAATAATGCTTAAAGTCAAACAATAAAAGTGTAATATCCCTTTAAATTTTGTAGCTGGGGGGTGTCTATAGTATGCCTGTAAAGGGGCGCATGTTTCCCATGTTTAGAACAGTCTGACAGCAAAGTGACATTTTGAAGGAAAAAACACATTTAAAACTACCCGCGGCTATTGCATTGCCGACAATACACATAGAAGTTCATTGATAAAAACGGCATGGGAATTCCCCACAGGGGAACCCCGAACCAAAATTAAAAAAAAAAAATGACGTGGGAGTCCCCCTAAATTCCATACCAGGCCCTTCAGGTCTGGTATGGATATTAAGGGGAACCCCGGCCAAAATTAAAAAAAAAAAGACGTGGGGTTCCCCCTAAATTCCATACCAGACCCTTCAGGTCTGGTATGGATTTTAAGGGGAACCCTGCGCCAAAAAAAAAAAAAACGGCGTGGGGTCCCCCCAAAAATCCATACCAGACCCTTATCCGAGCATGCAACCTTGCAGGCTGCAGGAAAAGAGGGGGGGACGAGAGTGCGCCCCCCTCCTGAACCATACCAGGCCACATGCCCTCAACATTGGGAGGGTGCTTTGAGGTAGCCCCCCAAAACACCTTGTCCCCATGTTGATGAGGACAAGGGCCTCATCCCCACAACCCTGGCCGGTGGTTGTGGGGGTCTGCGGGCGGGGGGCTTATCGGAATCTGGAAGCCCCCTTTAACAAGGGGACCCCCAGATCTCGGCCCCCCCCTGTGTGAAATGGTAAGGGGGTACTTACCCCTACCATTTCACTAAAAAACTGTCAAAAATGTTAAAAATGACAAGAGACAGTTTTTGACAATTCTTTTATTTAAATGCTTCTTCTTTCTTCTATCTTCCTTCATCTTCTGGTTCTTCTGGCTCTTCTGGTTCTTCCTCCGGCGTTCTCGTCTAGCATCTCCTCTGCGGCGTCTTCTATCTTCTTTTCCTCGGGCTGCTCCGCACCCATGGCATGGGGGGAGGCTCTCGCTCTTCTCTTCATCTTCTTCATCTTCTTCTTCATCTTCTTCTTTTCTTCTCTTCTTCATTTTCTTCTCCGGGCCGCTCCGCATCCATGCTGGCATGGAGGGAGGCTCCCGCTGTGTGACGGCGTCTCCTCGTCTGACAGTCCTTAAATAACGGGGGGCGGGGCCACCCGGTGACCCCGCCCCCTCTGACGCACGGTGACTTGACGGGACTTCCCTGTGACGTCACGGGGAATGCCACAGGGAAGTCCCGTCAAAGGAAAAAAAGTTATTTAAAACTGCTTGCGGGTTTAATGTAATGTCGGGTCCCGGCAATATGGATGAAAATCAGTGAGACAAACGGCATGGGTACCCCCCAGTCCATTACCAGGCCCTTTGGGTCTTGTATGGATATTAAGGGGAACCCCGCACCCAAATTAAAAAAGGAAACAGCAGCATACAGACTCTGTACTCTGAACAGCAGTATACAGGCGGTGCAAACAAGACAGGGACTGTAGGTTTGTTGTTAAGTAGAATCTGTTTGTAATTTTGAACTGGTACATTTTTAACGTGTTTAGCTCCAGCCAAAAAATCTATTTTAAGCTTTTTGGAAAACATAGGGAAGGGTTATCACCCCTGTGACATTTGTTTTGCTGTCTGTGCTCCTCTTCAGAAGATTTCACCTCACTTTCTGTCCCAATGACAAATGTTTTTTGAAAATTTGGGTTTTTTTGTGAAACCAGGATTGGTGATAAAGCAGTGGAAAGGAGAAATGTTTTTCCCATATTAACTCTTACAGGAGAGAATTTCCCTTCCTAGGGGTAGATTTCATCTCACTTCCTGTTGTCTCCTTCCGTTTGCAAGTAGGAGTCATTTGTAAGTTGGATGTTTGAAAGTAGGGGCCTGCCCTATATACTCAGCAGAAATTTGGGCCTTAGGTGTTGTTGTGGCCACAACACTGTAAGCCCTCACAGGGCCCTGCTGTGAAATATTAGATCAAGAATTGTAATTACATGCCCCTGTTTAACAGGGTCAGAAAAATTGGGCCTTTGGTGGTGGTGGTGGTGCCACAACACTGTAAGTCCTCACTCGCTCTTGGTGGGCATAGAAACGGGCCCTGCTGTGAAATATTAGATCAAGAATTGCAATTACATGTCCCTGTTTAACAGGGACAGAAAAATTAGGCCTTAGCACTGGTGCTGGTGCCACAACACTGCAACCCCTCACAGATACTCTAGTTGGAACGCAGAAACGAGCCCTGCTGCAAAGTATTGCATCAAAAATTGTAATTACACGCTCCTGTTAAACAGGGGCTGAAAAATTGGGCCTTAAGCACTGGTGGCGGCGCCCAGAACCAAAAATGTTCTTACAAGCTATCAGCGTGCTCATTGAGGAGGAAGAGGATAATTACTCAGGATAGTCACTCAGCATCAGTATAGGCAGTCTTTGAAGGGATCTGAGATTTCAAAAAAAATTATTCGGTTACATCAGCATCAGGTGCTTGGTAACTGGTGGTGATCCAAGACTGATTCATTTTTATGAAGTCAGTCGATCGACCGAGTCGGTGGATAGGCCCACCCTGTGATTGGTTACAAAGCCTCCAGCAGCACTGAATGTGCGTTCCGAAAGAACGCTGGATGCAGGACAGGCCAGTAGCTCAATTGCATACTGTGCAAGCTCTGGCCAGTGATCCATCCTCAAGACCCAGTAACCCAGAGGATTTTTGGTGGGAAAGGTGTCCAAGTCAAATCTTGCCCCTAGGTATTCCTGCACCATGTAAAACAGACGCTGGCGATGGTTGCTGGAACCGATCATACCTTGGGGCTGCGGACAAAAAAATTGTCTGAATGCATCGGTCAGACGGCCACCTTCTCCACCGCTCCTTCTTTGACTGACCGAAGCCTCAGCAACACGTTGTCCAGAAACAGGAGTTTGTAACCTCCCAGTCTCTGGGATTGCGTTGCACAGACCTTTCTGCAAGGCCTCCCGAAGATGTTTCATCCTCTGCTCCCTCTGCGATGGCAAGATAAGGTCCGCAACCTTACCCTTGTAATGTGGATCAAGGAGGGTTGCCAGCCAGTATTGGTCCTTCTGCTTGATACCACGAATACGAGGATCCTTATGCAGGCTTTGCAGGATCAGGGAGGCCATGCAGCGTAGGTTTGCTGAGGCATTTGGTCCGGAGTCCTCTGGGTCGCTAAGGACGACATGGTCCGCAGCCACCTCCTCCCAACCACGTACAAGTCCATGCGTTTCTTGGGACTGATCCCTTCAAGACTGCTGCTGATGCTGAGTGCCGGGCTCCACCTCCATTCTGACACAATCCTCCTCCTCCACCTTGTCTCTTCCTGTGTGATTGGCGGGCACCCAGGAACACTGTCTGGATAAAGGGGGCCTTGAGAGCTAAGGAAGTCCTCCTCTTCCTGCCTCTGTTCTGCCTCAAGTGCCCTGTCCATTATTCCACGCAGCGTGTGCTCCAACAGGTGGACAAGGGGGACAGTGTCACTGATGCATGCACTGTCACTGCTCACCATCCTCGTGGCCTCCTCAAATGGTGACAGGACAGTGCATGCATCCCCGATCATGGCCCACTGGCGTAGGGAAAAAAAAACAAGCTCCCCTCACCCTGTCCTGGTGCCATAGTCGCACAGGTACTCATTAATGGCCCTCTGCTGCATGTGCAGCCACTGCAGCATGGCCAATGTTGATTTCCACCTGGTGGGCATGTCACAGATTAGGCGGTTCTTGGGCAGGTTAAACTCCTTTTGGAGGTCTGCCAGCGGAGCACTGCCATTATATGACCGGCGGAAATGCACACAGACTTTCCTGGCCTGCCTCAGGACATCCTGTAAGCCTGGGTACCTGCCCAAGAACCGCTGCACCACCAAGTTAAGGACGTGAGCCAAATAGGGCACATTGGTCAGTTGCCCCTGTCGGAGGGCGGAGAGGAGGTTGGTGCCATTGTCGCAAACAACCATTCCTCGCTTAAGCTGGCGTGGCGTCAACCACCTCTGAACATGCCCCTGCGGAGCTGACAGAATCTCTGCCCCAGTGTGGCTCCTGTCCCCCAAGCACACCAGCTCAAGCACCGCATGGCATCTTTTGGTCTGCGTACTTGCGTAACCCCTTGAACACCTACGGAGCACCGTTGGTTCCGAGGACAAAGCACAGGAAGAGGCCATGGAGGAAGAAGAAGATGAGGGGGTGGTGGAGAGAGGTGTGTCAGAATCACCAGTAGTAGCATTTTGGAGGCGTGGTGGCGGAACAACCTCTAATACTATTGCACCTTGTCCTGCATCCTTCCCAGCTGCCAGCAGAGTCAACCAATACGCGGTGAAACTTAGGTAACATCCCTGTCCATGCCTGCTGGACCATGAGTCAGCGGTAATATGCACCTTACCGCTGACCGCCCTGTCCAGCGAGGCATGGACATTGCCTTCCACATGCCGTTAGAGAGCCGCAATCACCTTCCGTGAGAAAAAGTGGCGTTTGGGAACCTGCCACTGAGGAACCGCACAGTCCACAAACTCATGGAAGGGGGCAGAGTCTACCAACTGAAAAGGTAGCAGTTGAAGTGCTAGCAATTTTGCCAAGCTAGCATTCAACCGCCGGGCATGTGGATGGCTGGAAGCGAATTTCTTTCTGTGGTACAGCAGCTGGGGCAGGGAAATTTCCCTGTACAATCTGACGTCGGTGTACCGAAAGCAGATTGCCCGCAAGTACTTGGCTGTGACACACCTAATTCTACACCTTCATTCCTCTCAGTGCAGGTCTCAGAGATGACTGTGGGGTTTGAGATCCCAGCTGATGAGGAGCAAAGAGAGGTCCTCTTTGTTCTTTGGTGTGGGTCTTTTAGGTATGCTTGCCAATGAACTGCATGGCAGGTCAACATATGTCTGGTCAAGCATGTGGTGCCCAAGCGGGAGATGTTTTGGCCATGCGAGATACGCTTGAGACATATGTTGCAAATAGCAGCGGTGCGATCTGATGCACTCGTCTCAAAAAAGGCCCACACCAAAGAACTTTTGTGCCTCCTCCTCCTCCTCTCTCCTATCAGGCACCCACGTTGAGTCAGTGACCTCATCATCCCCTCCCTCCTCATCACTGGAGCAAACCTGGCAGTATGCTGCAGCTGGGGGAACATGACTGCCAGATTGCTGTCCTTCTTGGGCACCCCCTCTGTCCGTGCTCACGTTAATGCCTTCCTCTAGGTGAGTACCATCATCGGAGCCTTCAAAACGCTGGGCATCCTCCTGGAGCATGTACCCGACACTGTGTTCAAACAGTTCGGGGGACTCCTCAGGAGGACATGGTGGGGCTAGGGAAGGAGTGACTTATGCCACTGAGTCGAGGGAAGAGGCCACGTTGGCAGCTGCTTTGCCAGACAAAGTACCCTGAGACTGGGTGAGAGAGGATGAGGAGGATGAGGACGGCTTGGTCATCCACTCGACCACGTCTTCCGCATGTTGCGGCTCAACATGGCCAGCTGCCGAAAAAAAGGCCAGGCGTGTCCCACGGCCACGTGCTGATGAGGATGCACCGTGTCCATGACCAGCACTGTTGCCTCTAGACACAGAGCCTGCTTGCCCTCTTTTATTGGCTTGTGACTGTCTGCCTGTGCTATTAATAGGATCAGAAGAAGCACACAAGCACCTGGCTTCAAGTAGCTCTACTGTAGAGGCAACTGTGCAGGGTACACAGTACACTAACTGTAAATACTGTAAAAACACCTGCCTGCCTGTCAGTATATTAGGAAGAGAATAACAGGAACGGATCTAGCTAAACTGAATACAGTGTATATATATATATATATATATATATATACAACACCTGGGATGCATATATATACACAATACACTGTAAGTGCAGCTAACTGACTGACTCGACCTGCCTATTCTAACTTAAATCAAATGACACTGTCTCTCTCTCTGTCTATTTCCCTCTCTGCTGCAACACACTACACAAGGCCGCCACGCAGGCGGCCTTATATAGTGTGGGGCGTGTACTAAACCACCTGAGCCATAATACGCCAAAGCCACCCTGGCTTTGGCCAATCACAGCTCTCTGTACAGACGGCCCTGTGATTGGCCAAGCATGCGGGTCATAGTGCATGCTTGGCCAATCATCAGCCAGCAATGCACTGCGATGCCGCAGTGAATTATGGGCCAAACACGCGATGTTCGAGTCGAACATGGGTTTGATTTGATTAGATATATCCCTAGTAGATATATTTTAAGTGCGGGTGTTTAACAAACACCCGCCGTTATCTGGCTCTACGTTCCTCCAGAAAGCGGAGCTTCAAGCGGGGCTCCGCTCGGCTCCGCGCATGCGCCCCCCATCTTTTTACATTTTCATATATTCTATCTGATATTTACATCTGCAGCTCCCTTTTGGGATTGTCTTTTGATTATGGTGGATCTACTCTACACATGGAGGGAGTGAATTATTCCTTTCAGGGGGTTTTCCCCACCCTCTATTAAAAGTGAGGTGCCCATTTGATGTGTGATGGATGATGTCCATGCGGTACGATGTTTGCCTACGATGTGGGTTGTCTTTTTTGGTCTTTCCTCTAATCCAGATATCCTGGATGGTTTCAAGACTTTGATTTAGTTACGAAGCAAGCAAGCCCTGAAGAAGCGGATATACAGACCGCAAAACACGTTGGCTACTTCAATGCAACGTCTTTATTTTGATATCCTGTATATACAATATGGTTTTATATTTAGGGGTCTATATTTTATTCCCCTACTGTCTTATGTCTATATGTGATTTTTCATTTTTCTAATAAATATTTAAATACATAGACGTATTGTTATTTGTCTGGAGGAGACCATTTAACTCCCTAATCCACTTCATATTTCCTTTCCAAAATCCCAGTAGATTAGCATTTTCTGAAATAGTCAGACCAGTCTGTCACAGACCCAACTCGACTTTTGGAGAGGCCTCTCGCCTACTATGGGCCCTGGTTTTGAGGGGGGGCACTATTCTTGGGAGGTGTGTGCCTGGGGGACTCTTGGAGTGATCTTGCTTTGGATTTGGATTTTCTCCCCCAAAACACACAGACTCTGGGAATCTAGGCCCAGGATACATATTTGGGTCCTTTTGTGCCCATACCAGCAATGACAAAGGCGTAGCAATGGGGGCCAAATTTGCGCCCAGTCTCGCAAATCTTTTTATGGCCAAGTGGGAGGAGGATGTCGTCTATTCCGAGCATAGACCTCGTCTGGTGTTTTGGGCCAGATATATAGACGACATCCTCCTCCTATGGGATGGGCCCCCTGAATCACTCGAAGAATTCTTCTCTATGCTTAACAGCAACGATAGGGGAATTTCTTTGACTCTTGAATATAATCCAGTTATGGTGCACTTTTTGGATTTGGACATAGAAATTAGCTCTCGCCAGTTCAATTTTAAAACTCATTTCAAGTCAACCGATCGCAATAGTTTTATACCTATTGATAGTTGCCATCATAGGTCCTGGCTTAAATCAGTCCCCCGCAGCCAGTTTCTAAGGCTGAGGAGGAATTGCACTACCATCGAGGCATTTCAAGTACAGGCTTTATCCTCGAAACAAAAATTCACGGATAAGGGGTACGATGCAGCCACTCTGGAATCAGAAATACAATATGCCACACAAATAGATAGGAGATCACTACTGACCCCGAAAATTTCTCACTCCCTCAATGATACTTACAAATACTCAATGTTGACCTCTTTTTCGACTCAACACAAAGATATCAAAACCATCATGGAACGTCACTGGGAGATATTGAGAAATGACCGTATATTGGGTGACATTTTGCCTGAAAGACCTAAGGTCATCTACAGAGGGGCCCCTTCACTACAGGGTAGGGTTGCTCCAAACATAATTGATCCCCCTAAACGCCATACTTTCTTTCACGAACTAGTGGGATACTTTCCATGCAAGAAATGCACTGTGGTGCAGTGGTAGACATTAAACGTTAAAATTTTGGTCTAATGTAACCAATAAAACATATCCGATCAAGATGTTCTGTACTTGCGCAACTAAAAACGTAGTCTACCTCATCACCTGCCCATGCGGAAGGCACTATGTGGGCCGCACCACTAGGGCGTTTTCCACCCGGGTCGGTGAGCATGTAGCAAACATCTTAGGGGGAGACACCAAACATACTGTCCCTAGACACTACAGACAGCACCACAACCGAGACCCCTCCAGATCACAATTTCTCATTATTGACCGATACTTCCCCCCTTGCCGAGGAGGGGCTTCTACCCGCGGTGTATCTCAATTAGAGATGTATTGGATATACGAAATCCAGTCCCACACGCCATTGGGGCTCAATGTCGAGTGGGGCACTAATGCCTTTATTAACCAATCCTAAATTACTGCGCTTTTCTTGCACTGTCCCTTTCCTTCTTTATTATTAAAGAATTTCTCTTCCTCTGTTGAGAGATGGTATATATTAGATTGAGTTGTGTATTAGCCATTACTCTAGTTACCTTATTTCTGCTTAGATCGAGATAAGTACTAGTTATATACTTTATTGATTGATTTTTGCGATTTCAGACCCCCATGTGAGACTGTGGCTCCTTATTTCTATTTTCTTATTTATGTACTTTCCTTTTTTTGGCTACCGTTTTTTGTATATTAAATTTATAGATATATTGTCCGGTCAGGCCACTAATAGTCAAACTCATGCCCACATTCACGGTGTGTATTTATATACATGGGCGAAATCTCATTCGATTTACTCAACGTGTTTTTATCAAAAGATCTTTTCCCTTCTTCATGGTGCTTTTTGCTATGCATCCAGATTTGTAACATATTATCAACACGGTACACTCTCACTTCCTCCTCCGATGCGTTCCACCATTCATCCAGAATGACACGCGGCGCCGTGACGCCATTACGTCTTAGATTGGCGGCGCACTGTCGCTCCACGCTGACGGCTTTGGACGTACGGGTTCGAAGTGAGTGCGTTACGTTGCCATAGCGACGCGCACGCTTGTGCTCCATCATACCCATCAGAGAGAGGCGTGCAACGCACGCGGCCGGCGCCATCTTCCATCCACCCGGAAGTAGCCTCTCATTAACAGTATCACGGATTGGAGCCACATTTTAACAAGGGGATCATCTATTATATATAAGGGGCAGTGTACAGAGTGGTGAGGCACCCCAGATGATGTCCGGTAGGACGAAACGCGTCGGGACCGATTGCTGACACCACTGACACTGCCATATTTTACCAACATTCAGCGCTGTTTTTTTATCTTCATAAATGTGAGTGTTTTACCTTCAATAAATAGGCTTTAAAGCCTTTTATACAGTATCACGCTATGTGCTCTTATATTTTTTCCATATATGCTTTGGATATCTGCCTGGATTTGCCCTTGCCATATATACTATCTACAAGTATCCTGGTCACCTTCATTACATCTTCAGGGATCTTCATCTATACAAGCCTAACTGACACAGTGGGTGTATACCCATCTGTGTCCAATTGTTCTGGTAGGCCCCCCACTTTTACATACGGTGGTGGACCTTCTATCAACACTATACTACCTTTTCACACTTCTTGGTGTTAGATATACACACACCTCAGCGGATGTTTCATGGACTCACTTTTCCACACCAGTTTGTGTTAGATATATACACATTTCAGTGGATGTTTCCTGGACTCAATTTTCAATAGTGTGTCACTTAGGAATATCTGCAAACCATGTTTACATTGTATATTTATTAACCAAACTTATGCACACTTTTGGGATATATATATATACACTGTATGTTATGAATCAATGTCAGTTACCACTTATTCTCTAGTGCTGCACTTTCTTTTTATATTATATTTCTTACAGGTTTAGATCACTTGTTTGTGCTAGCTGCTCACGTCCTCTTTGACAGCGCGATATTCACACATATTTTTTTAAGCAATGACTGCCTTAGACTGTGAGACTCAGAGCAGATGTTACTACGATCATCTCAAACCAACCTGATGCTGGGGGTCTCCTGATATAGTCTGTTTATTGAGGTGTTATGTGTTTATTGGTAAGTACGTCTCTCCCATGATGTGCCTCCCAGCTGTGCACTCCCTTTGTTAATTGAGTCACCTATTGTTTCTGTCTGTCTGATCATCTCTATGATATGAGATTAATAATGTGACCACTTTACCTTGTGATGGAACCATTGTGGGATCTTATGTGTTTATAGGAAAAAGGAAAATTGCTGCAGACCAACAAAGCTGTTCCAAAATAGTTTTATTGTTCAAACAACAGTCACATGACAGACACCAAGACGAGGACACAGGAACCAGGGGAGGTTATGTGTTTATGATAATATGGAATGTACTTTGTGTATCCAGGGTGGTGGGCTAGTGCCGAACGGTCTGAGATGAGGTGGGATCTCGGATTAATCAAAGCATTGCCTGGGTGGGGCACTGAGTCACCTAGGCTTGTGGAGGTGCCCAGTCGTTTAATTCGATTGATGTTGGCTGTTCCTTAGCTATGTGAAAAAAGAAAACTAAAGTGCTGATGTGGATTCTCTATAAAATAGAAAAACACCAAAAAGAAATGTGGGAGCTGCAACCAACTAATTAGTGCTGTGACACCTGTTGCTATAAATCAATATAAAATATGTTGGTGCGCTTATCAAACTATCCCCATCTGTTGGAGTGGTGCTTATATATAAAATCCTAAACCATAAAAACACCCTGATATAATCAGTAAAGTGAATAAGTGCAAATAAATATTCAATCAATAAAGTGAATAAATGCAAAAAAATGCATAAAAAAAACATATACCCTGATATCACAATCAGTAAAGTGAATAAATGCAAATAGATGCATCAAAAAACATATAAGGGAACACACATCCCTAGATATATGTAGATGGGAAAAAAAAGCAATAAATAGTGTCTGTTTGTGTTAATCCAGCTGAGGTCTGAATGTCCAATCACTTGCCATTGATGAACTTGCTTGTATTTTAATTCTCACAGATCACAGTTGCATGATGAATTACATTTGCAAGGTGATGATTCACATAAAGATAAAAGAAAAACCATCATTGCGCAGTGTTTTTAAATGCTACAAGACTGGGCAAACAATATAATCCACTCACACATTTGCAGTAGCTGAATCGCTTTTGTTATAATGGTCAGACAGCTTCACCGCTCATACAGCTATCGCTGTGTTTGCCGAACCCTATGCAAAGACGTCACTGACTCCTTCTCCCCACGCGTATCGTCACATGTCACGTGACTTTCTCAAGGGTAGTCATGTGACCAGCCAAGCTTCCTATTTAAGCTATGGACAGCATATTAGTTGCCATAGTGATATCGGTAAATAAGCAAGTCATCATTCCATTGAGTCTGCATTACAGCAATACTTATTTTTAGTAATAGATTACACAATATAACTTTTAATAATACAACTTTTAAAAGACACAAGTTAAAATCAAATTTGGAATTAAGAAACATTATTCACTAAAAAGATCTATTGAACAGAGACTTCAGGCCCCCCCCCCCCCCCCCATGGTCAAACTTGGTATTTATATCCAAAGTAAATAGTAGATGACAATAATCCATAGTGCTATGCCCTCCAGTGGTGAGTATTAAATATAACATCAATCATTTATTGATTGAATATTTATTTGCACTTATTCACTTTACTGATTATATCAGGGTGTTTTTATGGTTTAGGATTTTATATATAAGCACCACTCCAACAGATGGGGATAGTTTGATAAGCGCACCAACATATTTTATATTGATTTATAGCAACAGGTGTCACAGCACTAATTGGTTGGTTGCAGCTCCCACATTTCTTTTGGGTGTTTTGCTATTTTATAGAGAATCCACATCAGCGCTTTAGTTTTCTTTTTTCACATTTTGCATTTCTGTTTTTCACTAATAAGCAGCAGATATGGAAATTTTTAAATTTGTTGAAAATCGCACAATAGATCTCAAAGATGTTTTTTCCACTAATCAGACCTTTGACACAGGTGATTTGGACACAAACTTTAGGAAATTTGGTCATCTCATGGAGAAAAAGGTCAGTTTGTGGTGGGATATAGCCACCCATGAACAATATATAAAAGAGAGTATTACCCCGAGGAGTTTAAGGTGGGATGTCCCCATAAATGATGGACTATTAGACCCAGACTCAGTAGAAGAATGGTAGAAGTTTTTTAATGAGAAGGGTTTGGAGGTGTTGCATTTTGTATTAAAAAGGAAACAAAGGAAATTAGCAATAATTAATCAAAAAATCGTAGATTGCAAAGTAGCATTAGAAGCGCAAAAGGAGTCAGCATCTTTTGGAGTACTAACAAAACAGTTAAATAAAGTATTGGAACAGAAGGATAGTGAATTAAAGCAAAGGAAAAAAAAGAAAGTATTTTAAGAGACACAAACGACTATAAATTGGAACAAAGTTTCAAATGGCAGCTTAATTTGAAAGAAGGCAAGGGAGGCTCTATTTCTTCATCACCTGAAAGGGAGGTTAGAATTGTAAGCCCAAGAAGGAACCAAGCATATAAATCACCTGAAAGAAGATTTAGGTCACCTGAAGAACCAAGATATTATAGTGAGACCCCTAATGAACAGGGTAGAGTCTATAGGGATGAAGATAATGGCCCAAGAACACCTAAACCTTTGTGGAGGAATAATAATATGAATAAATCACCAAGAAAGCCATTTTGGAAGAATGGAAATAGAAACAATCAGAAACATCCAAATCAACTGTATAGTATCTATGGAAATTCAGGCAACTATGGTCATGAAAATCAAAGGAACTATAATTACCAAAATCAGGATTGGACAGAAGGAAGAGATGATAGAGACTACCCTCAACATCAAAGTTTTGGCCATCAAAATCACAACCATTATAATCAATATCAGTATGACTCCAGAAGAAGTCCGATCCCCACTCAAAATAGGTATGAGGCCCTAAGAGACTATCGAGGTGATGAACAGCCACGGTCTTTTTTAGACCAACGTTGGAACGAACGGACCCCACCAAGGCACGACAAAATGCTAAAGGCAAGAAGTCCAAACTCAAAAGAGGATGTCGTGGAGGACGGAAGGTCCAAAAGAAAAAGAGAATAGCAGGGGAAGGCATCCTTAATTTGAGTGGAATAGAACTAACAAGATCAGAAATGCTGACATTATATCAAGGATCGAAGTATGCCCCTAAACTGAATCTTAATAAATTTGAAGTGTATGTTGATATTCAGAAATATACAAGGAGATTAAATATAAAAAAAAAATACATGCTAAACAAGACCCCAAATATTCAAAATGGAAGATTGGATACATCAGAAGAAATTGTGCATAGCCAACTGAGAAATAAATCGCTATTCAACCCGCCGGTTCATAATAATGAGCATATAGAGGTTTTTAACAGGATGGTCATACAAGACCTCGAGAAACTGAAAATTAAAAAAATACATGACCCTCAAGCTATCGAAAGAGGAATTGGAGGAAAACAAACAAGTCGTGATTAGACCCGCTGATAAAGGGGGAGCAATTGTTGTTTTGTCAAAAGATTATTATAATAAGGAGTTAGTAGACCAATTAAGTGATACTGGTGCCTATATAAAATTGAAGGGTAATCCAACAAGGCAATATAAAGAAGAGTTACGTGAACTTATATTAAAAGGAAGTATGAAGAATATTCTAACCAAGAAGGAAGAGAAATATTTGGTACCTGAGGTGTGCAGGGTGCCCATTATATATACAGTACCAAAGATCCACAAGAATCCACTAAATCCTCCAGGAATGCCTATAATTAATGGAATACAATCTATAAACTCTAGACTGGGAGAATATGTAGATAAATTTATACAGCCTTTAGTACCACAAACATGTGCGTACTTGAGAGATACAAAGCAGGGACGAACTTTAGAAGACATGGACTGGTCTAACATATGGCTCACATCTAAGTCATCTTCACCCAACATCTTAGCACTGGAGACAAATTATAAAGTCCTAACTCGCTGGTACCTTGTACCCGCTAGAGTGGCAAAATATTCACCTAATACCTCAGCTCTTTGTTTTCGAGGATGCCCAGAAATAGGCACATATTTACACATATGGTGGACGTGCCCAGTAATCCAAACCTTCTGGAAGGAAGTCTTCGTGATTGCATCTAAAATATTTAAAAAAATAATACAACCAGATCCATATTTAACTTTACTTAATCTAAAACCGGAATGGTTAACACTCTCTCAATTCAAACTTATGATCCAACTAATAACGGCTGCAAAACAAACAGTGGCCAAGGCATGGAAATCTCCTACATTGGTACTAGCAGAAACAATTCACAGAATGAATAATACAATGTCCCATGCTAAGATGGTAGCCATCGATCAAAATCAAATTCCAAAATTTGAAAAACTTTGGCATCCTTGGATAAAACAACTGTTCCTGTCAAATTTCAATGACTCTGTCCTGTTGCCATGGTAACAGATTAAATAACTTACAGAGACACCCATTCTAAAGGCTTCAAAGAGAACTAAAAAGAATAATAAACTGACGAGCGGGACAACCTTGTGGACCATACCTCCTACCTTTCAACCCTTTTTCTTCTTTCTCTTTCCTTTTCTCCACCTTACGATTAAAGCTCATTATCAGAATTTATTTGACCTATATACACTCTACTTGTAAACAATATGTATAGTAGGTATAAATCATTTAAATACCTACAAAAGTAACTAAGGAAATGATATATATCTTTAATTTAGGTTTACGTGAACCCAATGTTTAATATTTGAAATTTCATGATATTTACCTATATAAACCCTGCTGTAAAACAATGAGCTTACTTTATAGATCCTTGTAAACTTACTTTATGTATCTTTATAACATTGTATACTCAATAAACTTCTTTTGACAAGGAGAGATACAAAGCACCTTATTCAGATACTAAATTAAACGGATTTGGTACCCCAACAAAAGTATTTAATAGCCACAGCGGATGTATCATCGCTGTATACGATAATAGATCGCGATGAAGCCATTCAATCTACTAAATTGGCTCTAGATAAGTTTACTAATTTGATCTTGAAACAAAAGAGATTTATTCTGAGGTGTTTGGCTTTTGGCTTGCAACACAATTATTTCTGGAATAATAATGAATATTATAGGCAATTGAATGGCATTGGGATGGGTGCTAAGTATGCACCAAGTGTTGCAAATATATTTATGGCAAAGTGGGAGGAACAGGCCATATACGCTGACCTTCCTGAAGATTTGATCCTTTACAGAAGGTTTATAGATGACTGTATAGTCATATGGAAGGGGGATGAAAATAGTAATTAGTAATGAAATTAGTAATGAAAAGGTTCACTTCCTTGATCTGGAAATATGTCAAGAAGACGGAATACTAACTACAAAAACTTTCTTCAAACCTGTGGAAAGGAACAGTTATATACCGGTAGACAGTTGCCACCATGAACCCTGGCTTATTAACTTACCTAAAGGCCAGCTGATACGTCCGAGAAGGAACTGTTCCAGCCAAAATGATTATTTGGAACAAGCAAAAATTATAGGAAATAAATTTACAAGTAAAGGATACA
This sequence comes from Aquarana catesbeiana, assembly GCF_042186555.1. NCBI lineage: Eukaryota > Metazoa > Chordata > Amphibia > Anura > Ranidae > Aquarana > Aquarana catesbeiana. Next base: position 988,726,637 of record NC_133324.1, on the reverse strand, counting down.
ATAAAAACTTTATAGAAGATAGAATACAGGAAGTATATGATATTCCACGGGAGAAACTTATACAGGATAAAGTAAAGGAGTCTAAACGATATCAAGAAATTCCCTTAATTATGAATTTTATTACACAACATAAACGTATTTGAACAGATTATCAAAAGGCATTGGTCACTTCTTTTAGCTGACAGACAATTGCAATCGATTTTACCGGAGAAACCACATTTTACTTACCGGGGGGGGGGGCTCCAACTCTGAGGGACTTAGTTGCAAAAAATGTCCCAGATCCACCTAAGAGGTCTAATGACCTAACTTTTTTTCAGGGAAAAGGTTTTTATCCCTGCAGAAGGTGTTACGCATGCAGGAATACAAACCTTAATGGCCAAAAATGCACAAATTTTATTTCCACAAGTACCAACAAAGAGTATGTAATCAAGGATTTCATTTCTTGAAGGATAGAAGGGGTGGTGTATGTGTTGCAGTGTACATGTTTACTGCAGTATATAGGATGAACTAAACGTCTCTTATGGTAACACATACAGAATATTAGAAGTGGGTACCCCAAACACAGTGTATCCCGTCATTTTGCACTACATCATAATAAAGATCCTACTCACATAAAATTCTGGGCTATTGATAAGTACAAACCCCACTGGAGGTGTAGTCATAAGATCAGAGAGTTAAGTAAAAGTGAATCCAGATGGATCTTTGAAATGTGCACTTTGTTGCCGAGGGGCCTGAATATTGATTTTGACTTGAATTGTTTTATTTCAGATTTTTAGTTTTTAAATTTTATCTCTTTTGGTTTTTAAATATTATTTTAAGTTTTTTTTTTTTCCCATGGTTCATTACAGGAGGGAATGGTATTAAGGGTCCTATATTATAAAGATTATATAACCATAATATGGAGGCTGTGATGTGTGTATTGTATTAAATTTAAATTCATTTGTGGTTGAATTATACTTATCTACGCATGCTTCTCGCTAGTGATGTTATATTTAATACTGAACACTGGAGGGCATAGCACTATGGATTATTGTCATCTACTATTTACTTTGGATATAAATACCAAGTTTGACCATGGGGGGGGGGGGGGGGGGGGCCTGAAGTCTCTGTTCAATAGATCTTTTTAATGAATAATGTTTCTTAATTCCAAATTTGATTTTAACTTGTCTTTTAAAAGTTGTATTATTAAAAGTTATATTGTGTAATCTATTACTAAAAATAAGTATTGCTGTAATGCAGACTCAATGGAATGATGACTTGCTTATTTACCGATATCACTATGGCAACTAATATGCTGTCCATAGCTTAAATAGGAAGCTTGGCTGGTCACATGACTACCCTTGAGAAAGTCACGTGACATGTGACGATACGTGCGGGGAGAAGGAGTCAGTGACGCCTTCGCATAGTGTTCGGCAAACACAGCAATAGCTGTATGAGCGGTGAAGCTGTCTGACCATTATAACAAAAGCGATTCAGCTACTGCAAATGTGTGAGTGGATTATATTGTTTGCCCAGTCTTGTAGCATTTAAAGAGTAGATGTCTCCTGGGATCACATCCCAATGTGAGGGCCAGTTGACTGTCCTGCTTTTTTTTTCTCCCCCTTCCTCCGATTGGGAGAATGGACCAGAGTGTGATTGAATATAGCCAATGTTTGCTCAGAGGAACGTCTGGTGTCTATGTAAACCTGATACATTGTTTTCTTTTTATTGTGAGTGAACAGAACTGTATTTCAGCAGCTGCTACTTTGAATAAATTCATTTATTTCTCAGCATAATATTCTACAAGTTGAGGGCTGTTTTTCTTTAACCCTTGGAGCGCTGGCATGTTTTCGTGTTCTGATTGTCTGATCCATTTCTACCAGTTATGGTTTTTTTTTCCAGCAGCACTGGGTATAGAGCCCTTCCCATTGACTTTTTTTTCCTTATATATATTTTGGATGGTTCCGACACTTCCGCGTTGATGTAAACACTCCCTCGTTTGGACTCGTAGGTAAAGGAAGGGAGAAAGAAGAAAACTCCAATAGTGTGGTATATATATATATATATATATATATATATATATATATATATATAGTATATTTTCAGAGGAGTACCTTCTATTAGATCAGTGATAGCTCCCGGTGTCTGCGACCCTCCTATCAGAAAACCCATGTTCTTTCAGAACTTGGTTGGGTATTATAAATGCAAAAACTGTGCTGTTTGTACTATTAATGACATCAAAAATCGTAAAGTAGAACAGTTCCATTCTACCAGCACTTCGAGGACTTTTTCGATCAAAGCCTTTATTACCTGTTCCACCACCCACGTAGTATACCTCTAAATCTGTCCATGCGGATTACAATACGTGGGCCGTACAGTACGACCCCTTCAGGTCAGATTGAACGAGCACATTGGAAATATCCGAAGAGGGTTTATAGGCCACCCAGTATCCAAACATTATTTGGATGTACACGGGCGAGATCCTAGGGGTACAAAATTCATAGCCATAGATAGACTCAAGACACCATGGAGAGGTGGTCCGAAAAAACGAGCTATATCCAAACTTGAAATGGAGTGGATATAGAAAATGAAATGTTTAAAACCATTTGGGCTCAATGTGGATGTCGGGATTAATGCGTTTATTGACAATGCTTAGGTGTTATTGTGGGTAGACGCATTGATTTCGATACTCGTGAAAATAATTTGTTATGGTTTTTCCCCCCTTTTTTCTATGGTTGGCTATATTGTGGGTTCTGTAAAAATTGTAGGGGGATATCATTGTCTAGATATGGCGGCCCTTTGAATGTAGTAATACATATATATAAACATAGGACTAATGCACGACGATTCTTAGTAATATAACCCCGAAATACAAAGATTTCTCTAATAATATAGTTTGCGGTCTAAGGAAAGAATAAGTAATATATTGTTTAGATCTAGCAGTTTTTAATTTAATTTTTTCTATCCTTTTTATTTTTATTTTTCCCCCTTTTTATTGTCAAGTGTCCATTACTGTAGGAGTAGTGGTCCTATAGTGTGGACGATTTGACCCAAAGATAACCAATTGCTGAGACCTATAATAGAGGACATATACTAGTTTGAGATGAGAAAGAAATTTTGGCCATACAAAGTGTGCTAATGACGTTCCGGAACAAGCTTCCTCGTTTGCATTTCATAATGCGAGCTACGTCGAGGCTCGGCGTCCTATGCACATGCTCAGATCGTATTTCGTTCTTTGGACGAAAACGAGGCTTGAAAGTGAAGGAAGCATCATAACGGGAGCCATGTCGAGGCGTGGTATCCTTTTGCACATGCTCAGATTGTAATTGAAATTCAGATGAAAACCAGGCTTGAATGTACTATAAATGGCGATGGTTCACTGCGTCGCCCGGGCCCCTTTGAAGACGTGACTTATCACGAAACATGTAGGGCGTGGCTACGCAGTGTATGCCAGATCGCCATAGAGCCCCATGTAATTTAGCACGGGCGTCTCTGCTGTTTTTATATTTTGCTGGCTTTTATATTTTGGATGTTTTGTAAGATGCCTAGTTGTCTGAGGCAATAAAATTTCCCTTTTTTATATACTACACTATTGGAGTTTTCTTCTTTCTCCCTTCCTTTACCTACGAGTCCAAACGAGGGAGTGTTTACATCAAAGCGGAAGTGTTGGAACCATCCCCGGTTGTGTGGTGAGCTGTCATCTCCTGTCCCTGCAGAGGGATAAATCTGCGTACTTCTAAGACCTTGCTATAAAGGAGATCCAACGTGTCTGGTAAGGATACATCTATTATCAACCTTTTGGATCCACTGGTGGTTGGAGGTCCCTTCACGTCCCCTTATTCCTCTATACACACTAGGGGATGCAATTTATGAACTTTGGATATGCGTTTTTCTTGCGACTCAGGACGCAATTTTGAACTTTTTCACTTATGACTTTGCACTTGGGTGGAATAACTGTTTTTTGCACACAAGTTTGTAATTTTATTGCTGTTTTATATAAATGGAATGGTCAATATTTGACTTATATGTCGCTGTTCGCGGTGCAGCATAGCGACTTTCTAATTCACTTACATTAAATTTGATGGTGTTTATTCATTTATTTATCTACTTATGATAATCATATAGTAATATAGATTTAAGTATTTAATGTAAGCGCACAATTTTTTCTTTTTATGTAATCTTTTTCACCTCATTGATATTTGTGGTTTTGTTGCAGCCGCAGTTATATTAATTGTTGCTTGATAGCGCAGGTTTTCTTTCTTTTTCTTTTTATCAAGTTGTCTTCAACACCTCTAGATGCCTAAATGCATTGAGTTGCTGCCATGTGATTGGCTGATTAGCAATTTGTGTTACTGAGCACATGAACCGGTGTACCTAATAAAGTGGCCAGTGTGTGTGTGTGTATATATAACAAAATGATTATCTTTAAACTAGAGGAACTGTAGTCTGCTCCAACCACTTTGCATATTATTTCATATATACTGGGCCAAATTTACTGCATAAATCTCCCTCCACTGTGTCTGGCTGCAACCATTTTAACTGTGGGCAGCTGAAGCCGCTGTCTGTTCACTTCCTGGATTTACACAGACACACACACAGAGGTTGATTTACTAAAGGCAAAAAGACTGAGCACTTTGTAAGTGCAGTCTCTCCAGAGCTTAGTAAAAAAAAAAAGGGAAAGCTCTGCTGACTCCATCGTCCAATCATGTGCAAGCAAAAATGTCATTTTGTTTTTTTTCCCTTGCATGTGATTGGGTGCTCTTTGCAAAGTGAAGCCTTACCTTATTTACTAAGCTCTGGAGCAACTACACTTTACAAAGTGCACAGTCTATTTGGCTTTAGTAAATTAACCCCACAGAGGCACACCTCCAGCTCTGCAGCTTTCATTGGCCCCCTTTTGACTCATCCCCCCCCCCTCCCTTCCTGGCAAACCCTCATGAGAGTGAGAGAGAGAGAGCTGTGTATGATGTCATAAACCTCGGCCAATGACCAGACAGGAAACAGGAAGTGGGCTGTATAAGGGATTTACTGGCAGAAAAAAATGTTTTACTATCCAAAGTTATAACAACAACAAGAAGGGCAGAAGATTTAATAGATGGAAAGATGATAAACTGTCTGAAGGTCCATTTTATAATAACGAATACCAAGATCTTTGTAAATCAATAATAAATATAGACCCCCTACTACAGCATTATCCTATCCTGCCTTGTTGCTAGGACGTTGCTAAGACACCCCCAGCTGACTCAAACCTCTTTGCATGCGCTCTCTCTTCCCTGTTGCGGTAGCTCTGAGCTGCAATGGAGGAGATAGTGGACCACACAAGTGTGGGGGGGTTCAGAGCTCCCTTCTGTGATAAGGGTGAGCAGTAACGGCCGGGACTGTCTTAGCAACATCCTAGCAACAAGGCAGGACAGGATGACACAACCTCTGGAAGTGTTTCAGTCACTCTACAGGAGGTATATAAATGGTCTGCACCTATATAAAAAAAAGAACATTGTTCAACTTTAGTGAAAGCTACACAGTTTTTTTTTTAATCCACAGCTGCCCCCATTATCTGCATTGGAAGTTGTTGTGGTAAAGGTGAGCCAACCCTTTATAGGGATGAAACTTTGTAGACTAAGTAGTTTAGGGCTTGTCCTCATGTTCAGAACTGGTCGACCCCCAACCATTATACCAGCACAACGACTGGCAGGGGACAAAGAGCGGGGCATACCAGGTACGTCCTCAAGTCTTAGATGAAGTAGTTTAGGGCTTTCCCTCATGTTCACAACTGGTCGCCTCAGCCAGCACAACGACTGTGGTAGGGGAGAAGGAGCCTGACATACCAGGTATGTCCTCTCATTGATTGTAGACTAAGTAGTTTAGGGCTTTCCCAATCAGAGGACATACCTGGTATGCCAGGCTCCTTCTCCCCTGCCACAGCCGTTGTGCTGGCTGACCAGTTGTAAACATGAGGGAAAGCCCTAAACTATTTCATCTAAGATCCTAGGACATACCTGGTATGCCCTGCTCTTTGTCCCTTGCCAGTCGTTGTGCTGATATAATGGTTGGGGGTCGAAAATTAGTACAAGCCCAAAACTACTTCGTCTACAATCAGAGGACATACCTGGTATGCCCCACTCTTTCTCCCCTGCTACAGTCGTTTTGCTGGTATAATGGTTGAGGCCGACCAGTTGTGAATATGAGGGGAAATTCCTAAAATACTTAATTTAAGATCTAAGGACGTACCTGGTATTAGTGTGGTAGAAGGGTCTGGCGCTGTTCCTATAACTAAGTGATAATTCCCTACCTACGTATTTATATATCTCTAGTTCAAAACAAGGCATACAAGTATAAATTCCTAGGTATAAACAAGACGTGCAGGTGTCAAATGGTGATATCCTTAAAAAATATATTGCACAGTTAGTTTTAAGCTATAAATATATGTATAAAAAAATGATAAGCAAGCTTTAAATATATAAAATACTAGTGATGGTGTCGAATCTCATACACAGTGTTGCCGATTGGTATTCCAAATGACATGAGGTGTGGGGGAGGGGGGGGGGGGAGGGGGGGGTGTAAGTGGGGAAGGGAAGGGGAGGGAGGGGGAAAAGGAGAGGTGTGGGAGATCAACCACTGGTAAAGGAACTGAAAACTGTTCAAAAATTACTCCTAATAAAGTGCAAACGTGCTAGTAAAATTCAAATAAAGTCCTTATTGTGTAATAAGCTTGTTGTCCTTAATAGTATAATATCTTGGTATATATCTTGTGCAGTATCTTGGTGCATATGATGTTGTGACTATGATCCTTTATTAGTTCTAAAATCCTTGCTCTGAAAGTGCAGCCACTCACCGGATCACTTCACCCCTGCAGGGGTATCAGGCAGTTACAGTTTTGCGCCACTGTACGGCAATCACTGGCAAACTCAGGATCGTGGTGTATCATATAAAAAGAGAGAAGGAGTGCCCATAGCGTAAAATCGTTTTTAAACATTTTTTATTAAACAAATGGAGAGGTACTCACAATTTCACAGTGTAAATAAAGCGAAGTAGTAAAACGTCACGGTTAACCCTCAGCGCTGGTAAGTAGGTAATGTTGGGAATAGGGATGAGCTCCGGCGTGTTCGCATGGCGCACGTGCCGAGCCCGCCAGGAAGTCGGCACGGCGCAGCGCTAATCACAAGCAGTGAGACATTTCCCGATCTCTGCAGCCGCACATCGGGAAATGTCTCACTGCTTGTGATTAGCGCTGCCCCGTGCCGACTTCCTGGCGGGCTCGGCACGTGCGCCATGCGAACACGCCGGAGCTCATCCCTAGTTGGGAAGCACAGATTAGGCCACGCCCTACGCATTTCGTCGTTAGGACGTCTACGGGAGCGTGACCTGTACTGTGTCTTCCCACCCTTATATAGTGTGCGGTGTCCCCTTGTTAATTTTTCGTTTGGCATCCATTTTGCCTGTGATTCCGCGGACCGGAAGTTCGCCCGCGGCCATTTTGCCTATGTTATGCAGACCGAAGCCCGACTTCCTGTTAGTATAACAGTGTCTAGTGTTTCTAAGGGGCGGTTTGTTTTGGTTATTGTGTGGCCATTTTGCCTGGGATTTTGGCAGACAGTAGACCCTATTCAATGTCTCTGTGTGCATACCTTCTGAAACCGGCAGCCATTATACCTATGATTATTTAGACACAGGAGACCATAAGTTAGTTTTTCTTGCAACTGATTTACCTTAGTTTCGCTTTTAAGCTAATCCCAATCCAAATTTGCTGATTAAAATACAGGTATATATTATTGGGTATACCGCATACTGTAAAAGGTTTTTAAAAATATACTTATCAGTTTGCCCACGTTACAATAAAGTTCGGAATATTTATACTAAAATCCAAATGTAAAAAACAAATGTAAAAAACCCGGCATATGTGCCTCTTGCAATGGGCAACTACAGTGTAAAAAATATATATGCATATACCAACTAGACAAGAATTAAAAATGGAAATAAAAACATTTAGAGTAAACCTGTGTAATCTAAAAAGGAAAGCGTTTAGAATTAAAACAGTGTATATTCTATATAAAATATTGTTTTTTCACATATTTTTATTTTAGTGTATTACTCTGGAAAGAGGGAAGGGAATGTTTTTGTGGGGAACTTGTCATGTCGAAATCATGTATATGTATGTCAACTGTTAAATTGTCTATGTTTATACTTTATGTATCCACATATGGTTGCTGTTATGAGTTGTTAGTTCCATAGTGCACAAGGGGAGATGTATTAAGTGTCTGTGCTGGGTCCCTTTCTGGATATAGGTGTGGAGCTATATCGAAAATTTAGAATGGGAAATAAAATTAGGATATTTATATATATATATTAAAAAGAGAGAGAGATGGAGAAAAAGAGGGAACCAGGGGGGTCTTTTCTGGTTGGGGGTGTGTTCCCTATAGTGTGAGCCAATACATTCATGTTGTAAATGTGTATTAAAAGGAGGTATTTTGGAGTCTGTGTTATACTGTTCATGCGCATGTGTTCAAGGAATCCTATTTGAGAGGTATGTGGGACCTTTAGTTTCTTTGTCATTGGAAATTTGTTGGTACATTTTTCAACATTTCTCAATGGGGATATTTGGTATGAATCCCACTCATTTTGGGGAGAAGGAACCTAATTTGATGTTAATGTACTTCTAAGGTCATGTGTGTTGGTGCTGCATGTTGATGTCAGTATTAATAGTTGGTTAGGAAGCAGTTAAGGTCAAGGTCTATATTCATACCCATAGGCTGTAGGGTATCCAGTAAAAATATCCACTTGGTTTCATTTTGTGAAACCTTAGTTTTTTTATTGTCGCCTCTCCAATGGCCCTTGATTTTATCAATTGCATAGAATGTCATATATGCTGGATCCCTATTGTGATAGTCTCTGAAATGCCTAGAGACACTATGTTTGTTGAACCCTTTTTTGATGTTTTTAATATGTTCCCTGATCCTAACGTGTAACTCTCTGGTTGTTCTTCCTACATACTGCTTCCGACAAGGACACTCTAACACATAGGTGACATGGGTACTGTGGCAGGTAATGAGTTCTCTAATGGTGAACTCTTTTTCGTTGACAGTTGATCTGAACTTTGTTGTTTTCTTGTTAGTTTTTTTGCTAGTTCTGCAAGGTAGGCATTTGCCACATTTAAAAAACCCTTTTAGGCCTTTTCCTATTTTTATCTCCCTGGGTGGATCTATTGCGTTGTGTACCAACTTGTTCCTCAGGGTTGGTGCTTTCTTGTAAATAAAAACGGGTTTCTTAGGCAATATGGAATTGAGGACCCTATCGGATTGGAGAATGGGCCAGTGTTTTTTGATTATAGTTTCCGCATGTTTATATTGCCTATTATATCCCGTTAGAAAGGCTACTTCCATTTTTTCGTTTTTTGTTCTTCTTTGCTGCATTCCCGTTTCGTCTATCAGTTTGTTCCTATCCATATTTCCGACTTTGCATTTTAGTGCCACTAGGTCCTTCCTTTTGTATCCCTTTTCTACAAACTTATTTATTAGGATGTCCGTTTGTTTCTCGTAATCATGTTTATTGGAACAATTCCTATATAGTCGCATGAACTGGCCTTTAGGTATATTCCCTAGCCATCGTGGGTGGTGGCAACTACTGGTTGGGATATACCCATTTCTGTCCGTGGCTTTGAAATATGTTCTTGTTTTCAAGTGTCCGTTATCCTTATATATTTGTAGATCCAGATAATCCACGGTTTCTTTGTCCCAGTTTCCAGAGAAGGTGAGTCCATAGGCATTGCCGCTGATCTCGTCAAAGAAATTCTGTAGTTCTTCTACCGTGCCCCCCCATATAATGACGATGTCATCTATATACCTCCGGTATAATTTCAGATGTCTTCTTTCGATACTGTAGATCTGTTCCTCCTCCCATTTGTTGAGAAGTAGGTTTGCTACACTGGGGGCATATTTAGCCCCCATAGCTACTCCTTTCGTACCTGGTATGCCCCGCTCCTTCTCCCCTGCAACAGCTGTTGTGCTGGTAAGGTGGCCGAGGCTGGCTGCTGCAGCTCCTCTGTGGTTGAAGGCGGAGAACAGGGTTTCTAGGTATCATTGAGAATTATGTTGTAACAAAACCACAGCCATTGTGCTGGTATAATGCTTTAGGAGACCAGTTGTGAACACAAGGAGAAGCCCAAAAATACTTCATCTAAGATCCAAGGACATACCTGGTATGCCAGGCTCCTTCTCCCCTACTGCAGACGTTGGGCTGGTATAATAGTTAAAGTGATTCTAAAGTCTCAATAAAAAAAATAACAAACATGTTATACTTACCTCCTCTGTGTAGTTGGTTTTGCACAGAGCAGCCCGGATCCTCCTCTTATCGGGTCCCTCTTTGCTGCTCCTGGCCCCTCCCTCCTATTGAGTGCCCCCCCAGCCAGCAGCTTCCTATGGGGACACTGGAGGAAAGTCAGAGCTCCATGTATCCATTCAGAGACGGAGCCCCGACCCTGCCCCCTCTCTCCCTTGATTGACTGACTGACTTTGATTGACAGCCGCGGGAGCCAATGGCATGGTTTCTGTGTCTCAGCCAATCAGGAAGAGTGTCCCGGATGGCTTAGACATTCGTGGACATCACTGCAGAGCGAGGGGGCTCAGGTAAGTATTAGAGGGTGCTGGGGAGGCTGCTATACACAGAAGGTTTTTTTATCTTAGTGCATAGAATGCACCTTCTGCCTTTACAACTCTTTTGGGGCCGACCAGTTGTGAATATGAGGGAAAGCCCTAAAATACTTCATCTAAGATCCGAGGACGTAACTGATATGCCCGGCTCTTCCTCTTCTGCCACAGTCAATGTACTGGTATAATGGTTAAGGCAACCAGTTGTCAACATGAGGAGAAGTTCTAAACTACTTCATCTAAGATCTGAGGACGTACCTGGTATGCCCCGCTCTTCTTCCCTGCCACAGCCGGTGTGCTGGAATAATGGAAAATAAAGTATTTTGTATCACCACATGATGGCATTGTGGATACAAGAATAGTTGTGTGAACTGTGAAAAACTCAAGCGCTATAATGAAATATATGATAAAGTAAAATAGTGATTGAAAATAAAAAAAAAATAAGCTGCAATCAATCATAACTGTTCAGGCACCCTAATGTTATAATATATATAAATTATTGATGAGCTCTAATTCAAATATCAATCAGTGCACAGCTCGCCTCAAATAAATCAAATAAATTATATGAATTCAATAGATACAGCCATCAAAGCATAGAAATGCATAAAGATGCATAAAATTCCATGTGATAAAACACACTAAAAACAGAAAATGATGTGCATACCGTATATACTGGAGTATAAGCCGACCCGAATATAAGCCGAGGCACCTCATTTTACCACAAAAAACTGGAAAAAATTATTGACTCAAGTATAAGATGAGGGTGAGAAATGTGCAGCTACTGTAAGTGGAAAAAGAGGGTCAACAATGCCCATTTGCAGCCTCACTGTGCCCATTTGCAGCCATAGGTCCCCTGAACTTCAAACTCGGTAGTTAAGGGTTCCTAGATGCCCCCCTGAGCTGCAGCCAAAATTTGGGGTCTCTGAACCCAAAGGGTCCCGAAATGACATTGCTGCAGATGGACACAGTTGACCGACTTTGGGGCCCCGTATCTCGGGGCCACTTGGTGCTAAGAACCACAAATTTGGTGCACAAACCCAGTGGAACTAGAGCTACAGCATACGGGTTCCTAGCACCAAGTGGCCCCGAGATACGGGGCCCCAAAGTCAGTTTGGAAAATGTCAAGCACTTTTCAGCAGCAGAGAATTACATTTTCCGAACTGATTTTGGGGCTCCGTATCTCAGGGCGACTTGGTGCTAGGAACCCCAGCTTTGAATATGTTGTAGTGCTAGTTCCACTGGGATTGCACACTAAATTTGGGGTTCCTAATACCAAGTGGTCCTGAGATACGGGGCCCCAAAATCGGTTTGGAAAATGTCATTCTTTGCACCAGAAAAATGCTTGACTCGAGTATAAGCCGAGGGGGGCACTTTCAGCACAAAAAAAATGTGCTGAAAAACTCGACTTATACTCGAGTATATACAGCAAGTGTGCGTGCGCAACTGTCAGCACTCATAAGCTAGTAATTTGATGAGCAATGCATATTGAAGAATTGAAAAAAAAATAAAGTACAATATTCCTCTGACACAAATAACAATATTAACCCAGCAGTCCATTAATCGTTTTCCATTTGAAATGTAGGGGTTAATATGTGTGGTAATTAGCAACCCGATTTTTAACTTTCATTCATCGGTGCCTCCAAAGTTTCCACACAGCGCTCACACCACCTGCATAATCGATTGTTACCAAAATAAAAAGATCGAGAATAATTCAACTTGAGTGCTAATAATGGAAAGAGACCATTGGTGGTAGAGGCGTGATGAAGGTAATGCTACATGTTGCGCCCCGTTTAGCACTTCTTCAGGAGCTTGAGATCTAATATACATAAAAATAAAAACAAACAAGGGATTTAACATCAATTTAAAGTAGAACCATTTTTAATTACATGCATAATGAGTAGTAAGCATGTCAGCTGTGTGCATCCTCACCCATAGGCAGCCAAACAAAGCAGCACACAACCACAAGGGAGCAAAACTTATCTGCAGGGGCGTATATAACTTGGACCTCTCCACTGCCTTTGATACAGTCGACCACCCCCTCCTCCTCCTCAAAAAACTCAATTTGCTTGGTCTCCATGGCTGTGCTCTCCGTTGGTTTGAATCTTACCTATCTCACCGCACCTTCAGTGTCACTTCCTCCTCTCCAACACCTCTTACCGTTCGGGTCCCCCAAGGTTCTGTCCTTGGACCTCTACTATTCTCGAGCTACACCTCCTCCCTGGGTCAGCTGATGGCCTCCCATGGCTTCCACTACCATTTATATGCTGATGACACCCAAATCTATCTCTCTGCCCCTCAGCTCACTCCATCAGTCTCCTCACACATCACTGATTTACTAACAGACATAACAGCCTGGATGTCACACCACTTCCTCAAACTGAATCTACCTAAAACCGAGCTCATAATATTTCCTCCTCCACGTGCCCCTTCCCCCCCAACTTCTCTGTCAAGATCAATGGCACAACTATCAGTCCGTCCCCACATGCCAGGGTGCTAGGGGTAACCCTAGACTTTGAACTGTCCTTTCAGGCCCACATCCAATCCCTGTCCAAATCATGCTGCCTTAGCCTCCGCAACATCTCTAGAATACACCCCTTTTTAACCAATGACACCACCAAGCTTTTAATTTACGCCCTGGGCATCTCTCACCTCAACTACTGCCTCCCTCCTCACTGGATTACCTTTACATAGACTCCTCCCCCCTTCAGTCCATAATGAATGCCGCTGCAAGACTCCTCCACCTTACCAACTATTCAGTGTCCTCCACCCCTCTCTGCCAATCCCTCCACTGGCCTCCATTCAGTGTCCTCCACCCCTCTCTACCAATCCCTCCACTGGCCTCCATTCAGTATCCTCCACCCCTCTCTACCAATCCCTCCACTGACCTCCATTCAGTGTCATCCACCCCTTTCTGCCAATCCCCCCACTGGTCTCCATTCAGTGTCCTCCACCCCTCTCTACCAATCCCTCCACTGGCCTCCATTCAGTGTCCTCCACCCCTCTCTACCAATCCCTCCACTGGCTTCCATTCAGTGTCCTCCACCCCTCTCTGCCAATCCCTCCACTGGCCTCCATTCAGTGTCCTCCACCCCTCTCTACCAATCCCTCCACTGGCTTCCATTCAGTGTCCTCCACCCCTCTCTGCCAATCCCTCCACTGGTCTCCATTCAGTGTCCTCCACCCCTCTCTGCCAATCACTCCACTGGTCTCCATTCAGTATCCTCCACCCCTCTCCTCCAATCCCTCCACTGGCCTCCATTCAGTGTCCTCCACCCCTCTCTGCCAATCCCTCCACTGGTCTCCATTCACTGTCCTCCACCCCTCTCTGCCAATCCCTCCACTGGCTTCCATTCAGTGTCCTCCACCCCTCTCTACCAATCCCTTCACTGGTCTCCATTCAGTGTCCTCCACCCCTCTCTACCAATCCCTCCACTGACCTCCATTCAGTGTCCTCCACCCCTCTCTGCCAATCCCTGCGCTGGCTTCCATTCAGTGTCCTCCACCCCTCTCTATCAATCCCTCCACTGGTCCCCATTCAGTGTCCTCCACCCCTTTCTGCCAACCCCTCCACTGGCTTCCATTCAGTGTCCTCCACCCCTCTCTACCAATCCCTCCACTGGCCTCCATTCAGTGTCCTCCACCCCTCTCTCTGCCAATTTCTCCAATGGCCTCCATTCAGTGTCCTCCACCCCTCTCTACCAATCCCTCCACTGGCCTCCATTCAGTGTCCTCCACCCCTCTCTCTGCCAATCCTCCACTGGCTTCCATTCAGTGTCCTCCACCCCTCCCTATCAATCCCTCCACTAGTCTCCATTCAGTGTCCTCCACCACTCTCTGCCAATCCCTCCACTGGCCTCCATTCAGTGTCCTCCACCCCTCTCTCTGCCAATGCCTCCACTGGTCTCCATTCAGTGTCCTCCACCCCTCTCTACCAATCCCTCCACTTTCCTCCATTCAGTGTCCTCCACCCCTCTCTCTGCCAATGCCTCCACTGGTCTCCATTCACTGTCCTCCACCCTTCTCTGCCAATCCTCCACTGGCTTCCATTCAGTGTCCTCCACCCCTCCCTATCAATCCCTCCACTGGCCTCCATTCAGTGTCCTCCACCCCTCTCTACCAATCCCTCCACTGGCCTCCATTCAGTGTCCTCCACCCCTCTCTCTGCCAATGCCTCCACTGGTCTCCATTCAGTGTCCTCCACCCACCTCTACCAATCCCTCCACTGGCCTCCATTCAGTGTCCTCCACCCCTCTCTCTGCCAATGCCTCCACTGGTCTCCATTCAGTGTCCTCCACCCCTCTCTGCCAATCCCACCACTGGTCTCCATTCAGTGTCCTCCACCCCTCTCTACCAATCCCTTCACTGGCCTCCATTCAGTATCCTCCACCCCTCTCTCTGCCAATTTCTCCACTGGCCTCCATTCAGTGTCCTCCACCCCTCTCTACCAATCCCTCCACTGGCCTCCATTCAGTGTCCTCCACCCCTCTCTCTGCCAATGCCTCCACTGGTCTCCATTCACTGTCCTCCACCCTTCTCTGCCAATCCCTCCACTGGCTTCCATTCAGTGTCCTCCACCCCTCTCTACCAATCCCTCCACTGGCCTCCATTCAGTGTCCTCCACCCCTCTCTCTGCCAATGCCTCCACTGGTCTCCATTCACTGTCCTCCACCCTTCTCTGCCAATCCCTCCACTGGCTTCCATTCAGTGTCCTCCACCCCTCTCCACCAATCCCTCCACTGGTCTCCATTCAGTGTCCTCCACCACTCTCTGCCAATCCCTCCACTGGTCTCCATTCAGTGTCCTCCACCCCTCTCTACCAATCCCTCCACTGGTCTCCATTCAGTGTCCTCCACCCCTCTCTGCCAATCCCTCCACTGGTCTCCATTCAGTGTCCTCCACCCCTCTCTACCAATCCCTCCACTGGTCTCCATTCAGTGTCCTCCACCCCTCTCTACCAATCCCTCCACTGGTCTCCATTCAGTGTCCTCCACCCCTCTCCTCCAATCCCTCCACTGGCTTCCATTCAGTGTCCTCCACCCCTCTCTGCCAATCCCTCGGCCAGAGCAGAAATCTACAATAAATTGCAAAATGTGCTTAGCCAGATCTCCACATATATTTCTCAGGACGGGGAAGCCACCAGACACCAATCAGCCAATCTAAAGGCCCTTTTAATGGCTACAATAGGATAGTACCATAGAGATGCCCAAAAAAGACTATACTTGTTGTATACCCAGTATAGGCATCAAAATCCAATAAGGGTCAAAAGAACCTCAAGACTGAAAAAACAGAAAGGGATAGACATATATATAGATATATATACACACACCATAGTGGTAATATCGCAAGGATCCATGAAATGACCCCAAAGCCACACTAGAAAGGCAGCAAAAGCAAGATGGAAAGAAACCAAACCTACCCAATTCTGGTGGATATAGTAACACCCGCCACCTGTATGCTTCCAGACAGAGTGGGGCTGTCTCCGTCTAAGCAATGCCACGTCCATCTATATATATCTCCTGACCAGACGTGTGTCATCCCCCGAAGATAGGAAGAGACGCCGCCCCGGACAGGCCACAGGCTTCCACGCATGCGCCCGCATCCCCGCTAATGCGAGAGGGCGGGTCATTGTGACGGGAGCAAAGGGGGAACCAATCCTATCAAATAGAACGAACCCACAGTTGCCGCAGTCCAACCACAGAACGCGATCAGACATATGGCGCTGGGTGGCCGCACAAGCAGTGGATGGAGCCAGCCCACTACAGAGGGCAACCAAGAATGTGGTCTACATCGGGGAAAGGATAGCACCAAAGACCACATGCATAATATTAAAGAAAATCAAACACAGAACATATAATTAGTGTTACATGTAGAATAGGCGTCATGTCCGATATAGAAACAGGAACAGCATAGATGAATGAACATCGTTCTAATTGTAAAACATTCAGACCACAAGGGGGTAGACTAGAGGAACAACCAATGAAACTGACCACTGCCAGAGGCTACTTGACAGTAGATCTAGAAGGCTCAATGACTCTTATCATATATATTATCAAAATATACAAAGCTATCGCAGTATGTAAAGCAGGAAGAAGAAATTCAAAGAAAGAGACCCAACCATCCAATAATTGTAATCGAGTCGTGTCTAACAGTATACAGGCGGAGGAGGGGCCCGCCGACTCCGAATGATTATTCTAGAAATGAACCCCCCTGGTATGTTGGGTAGAGCTTTAGGAGTGGTTTGTAAGATTGGGTCCCATGAATACCTGAAGAATATGGAGCGGCGAGGAGCTCAACCCATAAGGTTTACTTTTATCCCATTCTCCTCGGCTTTTGGGAGCAATGAAAGAGACAAAAGACGAATCTGTGATTGAATTGTCCTCTTACTGGAGGGAACATCTTTCCATTTGCTGAATAGTAAATGTGCTCATTTATCCTTTTGTCTCATTCGTCTGGCCGTCTTCCACACGTAAAACGCTCCACATGTGCAGATCATCAGATAGACGATGTCCTTGTGCTTCACAGTAAAGTATGGAAGTTGGGAAGAAAAGTCTCTCCATTAGGAAGTGTGAAATGATTGTCTACATTGATCCAGGGACAGGATTTCTCCCTTGGGGTTATGTGTTGTGTGTTGGTTTGTCTGCCTATGGGTGAGGAGGTACACCGCTGACATGTTTACTATTCATTATGTATGAATTAACCCCTCTAATACCGGGCACTCCCCCCCCCCCCTTCCTGCCCAGGCCAATTTTCAGCTTTCAGCGCTGTCGCACTTTGAATGACAATTACGCGGTCATGCTACACTGTACCCAAACTACACTTTTTAATCATTTTGTTCCCACAAATAGAGATTTCTTTTGGTGGTATTTGATCACCTCTGGGGTTTTAATTTTTACTAAACAAATAAAAAAAAGCAAAAATTTTGAAGAAAAAATGTTTTTTTATCTCTGTTATAAAACGTTGTAAATAAGTACGTTTTCTCCTTCGCTGATGGGCACTGATGGGGCTGCACTGACGGGCACCAATTAGATGGCACCAATGAGGTGGCACTGATAATGAGCACTAATATGCGGCACTGATATGCAGCCCTGATGGGTACAGATAGGTGGCACTGATGGGCACTGAAAAGTGGCACTGATGGGCATGGATGGGCACTGATGTACTGTAATGTATGGTACTGATGGATGCCAGTGCCAAACAATAATGCCTGCCAATCAGTGATGCCCATTGTGGGCACTGATTGGCATCCATTGTGGGCACTGATTGGCATCCCTGGTGGTCTAGGGTGGCATACGTGGTGGTGACTAGTGGTGGCATCCCTGGTGGCGTCCTTGGTGGTCCAGTGTGGGCATCCTCGGGGGGGGGGGGGGGGGCTGCGCTGATAATCGATAATGTGGTAAAGAGTCTCCGTCAGACTGACACACCGCAACAACGATTGCTGCGATGCGTGCCCCCGGGTGTGCGCAGTGGCTTTTTATCCCGAAGGAAGTCATATGACGTCCGGTCAGGATATTGAAACCACTATATATTTGCTATATGGCGGGCGGCAAGTGGTTAAAAATGCTTCTACTTTAACCACTTCCTGCCCACCCACCGTCATATGACAGCCTCCCAGAACGAATGCTCTCACGCGCTCACACCATGCTGCTAGGACACGGCACGACCCCGATCTCTGTAAAGAACCGCGGCCGTGGCTCTTTAACCATGTGATCGGCTGTGTCCAATCACATGCAAACACGAAGATGCCGGTAATCGGCGCTCCTCCCCTCACACCGACAGCGGCATCTCCTAACAGGGGACATCTTCACATGTCATCAGGGCACTGATCATCAGTGCCTTGATTACAATTAGGTGCCCACCAGTGCCAGAGATGTGTGCCCACCACTGCCAGCAATTAGTGCCCACCAGTGCCAGAAATGTGTGCCCACCACTGCCAGCAAACAGTGCCAGAAATGTGTGCCCACCACTGCCAGCAATCAGTGCCCACCACTGCCAGCAATCAGTGCCCACCACTGCCAGCAAACAGTGCAAGAAATGTGTGCCCACCACTGCCAGCAATCAGTGCCCAAAAGGGATGCCAGTCAGTGCTGCCCATCAATACCACCCATCAATGCTGCCTATCAGTGCCGCCCCATCAGTGCCCATAAGTGCCGCCTCATCAGTGCACATCAGTGAAGGAGAAAAATTACTTATTTACAAAATTTACTGACAGAAACAAAGAGAAATTTTTCTGTTTTTTTTTTTTTTAGGAAAAAATAAAAAACCCAGCAGTGGTTAAATACCACCAAAAGAAAGCTCTATTTGTGTGAAGAAAATGATAAAAAATTTGTTTGGGTACAGTGTAGCATGACCGCGCAATTGTCATTCAAAGTGCGACAGCGCTGAAAGCTGAAAAATGGCCTGGGCAGAAAGAGGGGGAAGTGCCCGGTATTGGGGGGGCAGGAAAGGGGGGAAGTGCCCTGTATTGAGGAGCAGAAAGAGGGGGAAGTGCCCGGTATTGAGGGGCAGGAAGGGGGGGATGTGCCCAGTATTGAGGGACGGGAAGGGGGGAAGTGCCCGGTATTGAGGAGCAGGAAGGGAGGGAAGTGCCCGGTATTGAGGGGCAGGAAGGGAGGAAAGTGCCCAGTATTGAGGGGCAGGAAGGGGGGGAGTGCCCGGTATTAAGGGGCAGGAAGGGGGGAAGTGCCTGGTATTGAGGGGTAGGAAGGGGGGAAGTGTCCGGTAATGGGGTACAGGAAGGGGGGAAGTGCCCGGTATTGAGGGGCAGGAAGGGGAGGAAGTGCCCGGTATCAAGGGGCAGGAAGGGGGGAAGTGCCCGGTATTGAGGGGCAGGAAGGGGGGGAAGTGCCCAGTATTGAAGGGCAGGAAGGGGAGGGAAGTGCCCGGTATTGAGGGGCAGGAAGGGGAGGGAAGTGCACGGTATTGAGGGGCAGGAAGGGGGAAGTGCCCAGTATTGAGGGGCAGGAAGGGGGGAAGTGCCTGGTATTGAGGGGCAGGAAGGGTGGGAAAGTGCCCAGTATTGAGGGGCAGGAAGGGGGGGAGTGCCCGGTATTGAGGGGCAGGAAGGGGGGAAGTGCCTGGTATTGAGGGGTAGGAAGGGGGGAAGTGTCCGGTAATGGGGTACAGGAAGGGGGGAAGTGCCCGGTATTGAGGGGCAGGAAGGGGAGGAAGTGCCCGGTATCAAGGGGCAGGAAGGGGAGGGAAGTGCCCAGTATCGAGGGGCAGGAAGGGGGGGAAGTGCCCGATATTGGGGGCAGGAAGGGGAGGGAAGTGCCCAGTATTAAGGGTCAGGAAGGGGGGAAGTGCCTGGTATTGAGGGGCAGGAAGGGGAGGAAGTGCCCGGTATGGAGGGGCAGGAAGGGGGGGAAGTGCCCGGTATGGAGGGGCAGGAAGGGGGGGAAGTGCCTGGTATTGAGGGGCAGGAAGGGGAGGGAAGTGCCCGGTATTGAGGGGCAGGAAGGGGGGAAAGTGCCAGGTATTGAGGGGCAGTAAGGGGGGGAAGTGCCCAGTAATGGGGTACAGGAAGGGGGGAAGTGCCCGGTATTGAGGGGCAGGAAGGGGAGGAAGTGCCCGGTATTGAGGGGCAGGAAGGGGGGGAAGTGCCCAGTATTGAGGGGCAGGAAGGGGGGGAAGTGCCTGATATCGGGGGGCAGGAAGGGGGGGAAGTGCCTGATATCGAGAGGCAGGAATGAGAGGGAAGTACCCGGTATTGAGGGGCAGGAAGGGGGGAAGGGCCCGGTATTGAGGGGCAGGAAGGGGGGAAGGGCAGGAAGGGGAGAAGTGCCCGGTATCGAGGGGCAGGAAGGGGGGGAAGTGCCCGGTAATGGGGTACAGAAAGGGGGGAAGTGCCCAGTATTGAGGGGCAGGAAGGGGAGGGAAGTGCCCGGTATTGAGGGGCAGGAAGGGGGGGGAAGTGCCCAGTATTGAGGGGCAGAAAGGGGGGGAAGTGCCTGATATCAGGGGGCAGGAAGGGGAGGGAAGTGCCCGGTATTGAGGGGCAGGAAGGGGGGGAAGTGCCTGATATCAGGGGGCAGGAAGGGGAGGGAAGTGCCCGGTATCGAGGGGCAGGAAGGGGAGGAAGTGCCCTGTATCGAGGGGCAGGAAGGGGAGGAAGTGCCCTGTATCGAGGGGCAGGAAGGGGGGGAAGTGCCCTGTATCGAGGGGCAGGAAGGAGAGGGAAGTGCCCGGTATCGAGGGGCAGGAAGGGGAGGGAAGTGCCCGGTATCGAGGGGCAGGAAGGTTAAGGAAGTGCCCGGTATCGAGGGGCAGGAAGGGGGGAAGTGCCCGGTATCGAGGGGCAGGAAGGGGAGGGAAGTGCCCGGTATCGAGGGGCAGGAAGGGGAGGGAAGTGCCCGGTATCGAGGGGCAGGAAGGGGAAGGAAGTGCCCGGTATTGAGGGGCAGGAAGGGGGGATGTGCCCGGTATTGAGAAGGGGGGGAAGTGCCCGATATTGGGGGGCAGGAAGGGGGGAGTACCCGGTATTGAGGGGCAGGAAGGGGAAGTAGTGCCCATTCTTTGTTTCTTTCTTTGTTTTTCTGTATATTAGATCTCACACTCCTGAAGAAGCACTAAACAGGGTGCAGCATGTAGAGTTACCTTCATCTCTTCTCCACCACCAATCATCTCTTTCCATCATTAGCACTCAGGTTGAATTATTCTCTATCTTTTTGGGTAACAATCGATTATTCAGGTGGTGTGAGCTCTGTGTGGGTCAAACTACAAATTCTTTTTAATATGAATGACAACAATCACATTTAAATAAAAAAATGTATAATTTTTCTATCACATTGTAGCAGTGTGCCTGTAAAGTCCATATTTTTCTGTGTCCTCGATATTTCTTGGTTCCGGGATAATGGAGGAGGCCGGCTGCCGCAGGTTTCCCAGTATCATTGAGGAAGATGTTTTTAACAATATTTTTTTTCTAGTGTGAATATAAATGAGATGTATATATAAGGAGTAAAGCACCAGAAATTATACAAGCTGGCTCCTCCCCACACTTTAAGAGGATAATATTGGCGGTAAAATCTTGGGGAAGAGGGAGGAGCTGTAATATTATCCTTATTCCTCACTCAGGCTGTGACTGGTTCCCTGAAGAGACTTGTCTCCGCCTCTCCCGCCATCAGTCACACTCTGACATCATCATATACAATGAAGGACCGCCCACAATCCTGAGTATCTGAGAAGAGGAATAGAGGAAGTACTACTACCTCTTCCTCTACCACAAGGCAGGTGGGGGGGGGGGGGGTACTACAAGGGAATGTCCGCTTCAATCCTGGAGTTCGAAGGATCAGCACAGAACGTGACTTGGTGATCATACAAACCGAGATTTACAATGTAGATTGTTTGCAGTGAGAACCTAACACTGTGCGCATGCTTATCTATACCAGAGTACACACAGGCAAAATTCATAGAGACTACAGCTGGTTACACCCAGGAGGCAGAAATGTATCAGCAAGAGGAGGAGGAGGGCGACCTTTGACAGATGAGGATCGATCTACCAGAACATGGAAGAGATCAAAGATCACCAGGGAGCGCCAACTGTTTATAAGTGATTATGTATCAAACTCCAGATAAAGCACTTTTATAAATGTCACAAGAAATATTAACACTAAACAGTCACCTTCACCGAGAAATGACCCAATCACAATCATTTCCATGTCTGGAGAGTGTCCTTCATGAAGAAAAAACTACTGACACCGCAGGCTGACTTACACCAGGAGGTCCAGGCCTGGCAGCTGACCTGAATACTATACAAAGCGTAGGGGTCAGTAGTATGTAGGGCAGTGTACAGAGGTCAGTAGTATGTAGAGCAGTGTACAGAGATCAGTAGTATGTAGGGCAGTGTACAGAGGTCAGTAAGTATGTAGAGCAGTGTACAGAGATCAGTAGTATGTAGAGCCAGTGTACCAGAGATCAGTAGTATGTAGAGCAGTGTACAGAGGTCAGTAGTATGTAGAGCAGTGTACAGAGGTCAGTAGTATGTAGGGGCAGTGTACAGAGATCAGTAGTATGTAGAGCAGTGTACAGAGGTCAGTAGTATGTAGAGCAGTGTACAGAGGTCAGTAGTATGTAGAGCAGTGTACAGAGATCAGTAGTATGTAGAGCAGTGTACAGAGGTCAGTAGTATGTAGAGGCAGTGTACAGAGGTCAGTAGTATGTAGAGCAGTGTACAGAGATCAGTAGTATGTAGAGCAGTGTACAGAGATCAGTAGTATGTAGAGCAGTGTACAGAGGTCAGTAGTATGTAGAGCAGTGTACAGAGATCAGTAGTATGTAGAGCAGTGTACAGAGATCAGTAGTATGTAGAGCAGTGTACAGAGGTCAGTAGTATGTAGAGCAGTGTACAGAGGTCAGTAGTATGTAGGGCAGTGTACAGAGATCAGTAGTATGTAGGGCAGTGTACAGAGGTCAGTAGTATGTAGAGCAGTGTACAGAGGTCAGTAGTATGTAGGGCAGTGTACAGAGATCAGTAGTATGTAGAGCAGTGTACAGAGATCAGTAGTATGTAGAGCAGTGTACAGAGGTCAGTAGTATGTAGGGCAGTGTACAGAGGTCAGTAGTATGTAGGGCAGTGTACAGAGGTCAGTAGTATGTAGGGCAGTGTACAGAGGTCAGTAGTATGTAGGGCAGTGTACAGAGGTCAGTAGTATGTAGAGCAGTGTACAGAGGTCAGTAGTATGTAGGGGCAGTGTACAGAGATCAGTAGTATGTAGAGCAGTGTACAGAGATCAGTAGTATGTAGAGCAGTGTACAGAGATCAGTAGTATGTAGAGCAGTGTACAGAGGTCAGTAGTATGTAGAGCAGTGTACAGAGATCAGTAGTATGTAGAGCAGTGTACAGAGGTCAGTAGTATTGTAGAGCAGTGTACAGAGGTCAGTAGTATGTAGAGCAGTGTACAGAGATCAGTAGTATGTAGAGCAGTGTACAGAGATCAGTAGTATGTAGAGCAGTGTACAGAGGTCAGTAGTATGTAGAGCAGTGTACAGAGATCAGTAGTATGTAGAGCAGTGTACAGAGATCAGTAGTATGTAGGGCAGTGTACAGAGATCAGTAGTATGTAGAGCAGTGTACAGAGATCAGTAGTATGTAGGGCAGTGTACAGAGGTCAGTAGTATGTAGAGCAGTGTACAGAGGTCAGTAGTATGTAGAGCAGTGTACAGAGATCAGTAGTATGTAGAGCAGTGTACAGAGGTCAGTAGTATGTAGAGCAGTGTACAGAGATCAGTAGTATGTAGGGCAGTGTACAGAGGTCAGTAGTATGTAGGGCAGTGTACAGAGGTCAGTAGTATGTAGAGCAGTGTACAGAGGTCAGTAGTATGTAGAGCAGTGTACAGAGATCAGTAGTATGTAGGGCAGTGTACAGAGGTCAGTAGTATGTAGAGCAGTGTACAGAGGTCAGTAGTATGTAGAGCAGTGTACAGAGATCAGTAGTATGTAGAGCCAGTGTACAGAGATCAGTAGTATGTAGAGCAGTGTACAGAGGTCAGTAGTATGTAGAGCAGTGTACAGAGGTCAGTAGTATGTAGGGCAGTGTACAGAGGTCAGTAGTATGTAGAGCAGTGTACAGAGATCAGTAGTATGTAGGGCAGTGTACAGAGATCAGTAGTATGTAGAGCAGTGTACAGAGATCAGTAGTATGTAGAGCAGTGTACAGAGATCAGTAGTATGTAGGGCAGTGTACAGAGTCAGTAGTATGTAGAGCAGTGTACAGAGATCAGTAGTATGTAGGGCAGTGTACAGAGGTCAGTAGTATGTAGAGCAGTGTACAGAGGTCAGTAGTATGTAGAGCAGTGTACAGAGGTCAGTAGTATGTAGGGGCAGTGTACAGAGGTTCAGTAGTATGTAGAGCAGTGTACAGAGGTCAGTAGTATGTAGAGCAGTGTACAGAGGTCAGTAGTATGTAGAGCAGTGTACAGAGGTCAGTAGTATGTAGGACAGTGTACAGGGGTCAGTAGTATGTAGAGCAGTGTACAGAGATCAGTAGTATGTAGAGCAGTGTACAGAGATCAGTAGTATGTAGAGCAGTGTACAGAGATCAGTAGTATGTAGGGCAGTGTACAGAGATCAGTAGTATGTAGAGCAGTGTACAGAGGTCAGTAGTATGTAGGCAGTGTACAGAGATCAGTAGTATGTAGAGCAGTGTACAGAGGTCAGTAGTATGTAGGGCAGTGTACAGAGATCAGTAGTATGTAGAGCAGTGTACAGAGGTCAGTAGTATGTAGGACAGTGTACAGAGATCAGTAGAATGTAGAGCAGTGTACAGAGATCAGTAGTATGTAGGGCAGTGTACAGAGATCAGTAGTATGTAGAGCAGTGTACAGAGATCAGTAGTATGTAGAGCAGTGTACAGAGATCAGTAGTATGTAGGGCAGTATACAGAGGTCAGTAGTATGTAGGGCAGTGTACAGAGGTCAGTAGTATGTAGAGCAGTGTACAGAGGTCAGTAGTATGTAGAGCAGTGTACAGAGATCAGTAGTATGTAGGGCAGTGTACAGAGATCAGTAGTATGTAGAGCAGTGTACAGAGATCAGTAGTAAGTAGAGCAGTGTACAGAGATCAGTAGTATGTAGAGCAGTGTACAGAGGTCAGTAGTATGTAGAGCAGTGTACAGAGGTCAGTAGTATGTAGAGCAGTGTACAGAGGTCAGTAGTATGTAGGGCAGTGTACAGAGGTCAGTAATATGTAGAGCAGTGTACAGAGATCAGTAGTATGTAGAGCAGTGTACAGAGATCAGTAGTATGTAGAGCAGTGTACAGAGATCAGTAGTATGTAGAGCAGTGTACAGAGGTCAGTAGTATGTAGAGCAGTGTACAGAGGTCAGTAGTATGTAGAGCAGTGTCAGAGATCAGTAGTATGTAGGGCAGTGTACAGAGATCAGTAGTATGTAGAGCAGTGTACAGAGGTCAGTAGTATGTAGAGCAGTGTACAGAGGTCAGTAGTATGTAGAGCAGTGTACAGAGGTCAGTAGTATGTAGAGCAGTGTACAGAGATCAGTAGTATGTAGAGCAGTGTACAGAGATCAGTAGTATGTAGGGCAGTGTACAGAGATCAGTAGTATGTAGAGCAGTGTACAGAGATCAGTAGTATGTAGAGCAGTGTACAGAGATCAGTAGTATGTAGAGCAGTGTACAGAGGTCAGTAGTATGTAGGGCAGTGTACAGAGATCAGTAGTATGTAGAGCAGTGTACAGAGATCAGTAGTATGTAGGACAGTGTACAGAGATCAGTAGTATGTAGAGCAGTGTACAGAGGTCAGTAGTATGTAGAGCAGTGTACAGAGGTCAGTAGTATGTAGAGCAGTGGTACAGAGGTCAGTAGTATGTAGAGCAGTGTACAGAGATCAGTAGTATGTAGGGCAGTGTACAGAGATCAGTAGTATGTAGGGCAGTGTACAGAGATCAGTAGTATGTAGAGCAGTGTACAGAGATCAGTAGTATGTAGAGCAGTGTACAGAGGTCAGTAGTATGTAGAGCAGTGTACAGAGATCAGTAGTATGTAGAGCAGTGTACAGAGATCAGTAGTATGTAGAGCAGTGTACAGAGGTCAGTAGTATGTAGAGCAGTGTACAGAGATCAGTAGTATGTAGAGCAGTGTACAGAGATCAGTAGTATGTAGAGCAGTGTACAGAGGTCAGTAGTATGTAGGCAGTGTACAGAGGTCAGTAGTATGTAGAGCAGTGTACAGAGATCAGTAGTATGTAGGGCAGTGTACAGAGATCAGTAGTATGTAGGGCAGTGTACAGAGATCAGTAGTATGTAGGGCAGTGTACAGAGATCAGTAGTATGTAGAGCAGTGTACAGAGATCAGTAGTATGTAGAGCAGTGTACAGAGGTCAGTAGTATGTAGAGCAGTGTACAGAGATCAGTAGTATGTAGAGCAGTGTACAGAGATCAGTAGTATGTAGAGCAGTGTACAGAGGTCAGTAGTATGTAGAGCAGTGTACAGAGATCAGTAGTATGTAGAGCAGTGTACAGAGATCAGTAGTATGTAGAGCAGTGTACAGAGGTCAGTAGTATGTACAGCAGTGTACAGAGGTCAGTAGTATGTAGGACAGTGTACAGAGATCAGTAGTATGTAGAGCAGTGTACAGAGGTCAGTAGTATGTACAGCAGTGTACAGAGGTCAGTAGTATGTAGGGCAGTGTACAGAGATCAGTAGTATGTAGAGCAGGTACAGAGATCAGTAGTATGTAGGCAGTGTACAGAGATCAGTAGTATGTAGAGCAGTGTACAGAGGTCAGTAGTATGTAGAGCAGTGTACAGAGATCAGTAGTATGTAGAGCAGTGTACAGAGGTCAGTAGTATGTAGAGCAAGTGTACAGAGATCAGTAGTATGTAGAGCAGTGTACAGAGATCAGTAGTATGTAGGCAGTGTACAGAGATCAGTAGTATGTAGGGCAGTGTACAGAGATCAGTAGTATGTAGGGCAGTGTACAGAGATCAGTAGTATGTAGGGCAGTGTACAGAGATCAGTAGTATGTAGAGCAGTGTACAGAGATCAGTAGTATGTAGAGCAGTGTACAGAGGTCAGTAGTATGTAGAGCAGTGTACAGAGATCAGTAGTATGTAGAGCAGTGTACAGAGATCAGTAGTATGTAGAGCAGTGTACAGAGGTCAGTAGTATGTAGAGCAGTGTACAGAGATCAGTAGTATGTAGAGCAGTGTTACAGAGATCAGTAGTATGTAGAGCAGTGTACAGAGATCAGTAGTATGTAGAGCAGTGTACAGAGATCAGTAGTATGTAGGGCAGTGTACAGAGATCAGTAGTATGTAGGCAGTGTACAGAGATCAGTAGTATGTAGAGCAGTGTACAGAGATCAGTAGTATGTAGAGCAGTGTACAGAGGTCAGTAGTATGTAGAGCAGTGTACAGAGTTCAGTAGTATGTAGGGCAGTGTACAGAGATCAGTAGTATGTAGAGCAGTGTACAGAGTCAGTAGTATGTAGAGCAGTGTACAGAGATCAGTAGTATGTAGAGCAGTGTACAGAGATCAGTAGTATGTAGAGCAGTGTACAGAGGATCAGTAGTATGTAGAGCAGTGTACAGAGGTCAGTAGTATGTAGAGCAGTGTACAGAGATCAGTAGTATGTAGAGCAGTGTACAGAGATCAGTAGTATGTAGGGCAGTGTACAGAGATCAGTAGTATGTAGAGCAGTGTACAGAGATCAGTAGTATGTAGAGCAGTGTACAGAGGTCAGTAGTATGTAGGCAGTGTACAGAGATCAGTAGTATGTAGAGCAGTGTAACAGAGATCAGTAGTATGTAGAGCAGTGTACAGAGATCAGTAGTATGTAGGCAGTGTACAGAGGTCAGTAGTATGTAGGGCAGTGTACAGAGGTCAGTAGTATGTAGAGCAGTGTACAGAGTCAGTAGTATGTAGAGCAGTGTACAGAGATCAGTAGTATGTAGAGCAGTGTAGGCATAGATAGACAGAGATCAGTAGTATGTAGAGCAGTGTACAGAGATCAGTAGTATGTAGAGCAGTGTACAGAGATCAGTAGTATGTAGAGCAGTGTACAGAGATCAGTAGTATGTAGAGCAGTGTACAGAGATCAGTAGTATGTAGGGCAGTGTACAGAGTCAGTAGTTGTAGCAGTGTACAGAGGTCAGTAGTATGTAGAGCAGTGTACAGAGATCAGTAGTATGTAGAGCAGTGTACAGAGGTCAGTAGTATGTAGAGCAGTGTACAGAGGTCAGTAGTATGTAGAGCAGTGTACAGAGATCAGTAGTATGTAGAGCAGTGTACAGAGATCAGTAGTATGTAGAGCAGTGTACAGAGGTCAGTAGTATGTAGAGCAGTGTACAGAGATCAGTAGTATGTAGAGGCAGTGTACAGAGATCAGTAGTATGTAGAGCAGTGTACAGAGATCAGTAGTATGTAGAGCAGTGTACAGAGATCAGTAGTATGTAGGGCAGTGTACAGAGGTCAGTAGTATGTAGAGCAGTGTACAGAGGTCAGTAGTATGTAGAGCAGTGTACAGAGATCAGTAGTATGTAGAGCAGTGTACAGAGATCAGTAGTATGTAGAGCAGTGTACAGAGATCAGTAGTATGTAGAGCAGTGTACAGAGATCAGTAGTATGTAGGGCAGTGTACAGAGGTCAGTAGTATGTAGGCAGTGTACAGAGGTCAGTAGTATGTAGAGCAGTGTACAGAGATCAGTAGTATGTAGAGCAGTGTACAGAGGATCAGTAGTATGTAGAGCAGTGTACAGAGGTCAGTAGTATGTAGAGCAGTGTACAGAGGTCAGTAGTATGTAGAGCAGTGTACAGAGGTCAGTAGTATGTAGAGCAGTGTACAGAGATCAGTAGTATGTAGAGCAGTGTACAGAGGTCAGTAGTATGTAGGGCAGTGTACAGAGGTCAGTAGTATGTAGGGCAGTGTACAGAGGTCAGTAGTATGTAGAGCAGTGTACAGAGATCAGTAGTATGTAGGCAGTGTACAGAGATCAGTAGTATGTAGAGCAGTGTACAGAGATCAGTAGTATGTAGGGCAGTGTACAGAGATCAGTAGTATGTAGAGCAGTGTACAGAGGTCAGTAGTATGTAGAGCAGTGTACAGAGATCAGTAGTATGTAGAGCAGTGTACAGAGGTCAGTAGTATGTAGAGCAGTGTACAGAGGTCAGTAGTATGTAGAGCAGTGTACAGAGGTCAGTAGTATGTAGAGCAGTGTACAGAGGTCAGTAGTATGTAGGCAGTGTACAGGTCAGTAGTATGTAGGGCAGTGTACAGAGGTCAGTAGTATGTAGAGCAGTGTACAGAGATCAGTAGTATGTAGAGCAGTGTACAGAGATCAGTAGTATGTAGAGCAGTGTACAGAGATCAGTAGTATGTAGAGCAGTGTACAGAGATCAGTAGTATGTAGAGCAGTGTACAGAGATCAGTAGTATGTAGAGCAGTGTACAGAGATCAGTAGTATGTAGGCAGTGTACAGAGGTCAGTAGTATGTAGAGCAGTGTACAGAGGTCAGTAGTATGTAGGAGCAGTGTACAGAGGTCAGTAGTATGTAGAGCAGTGTACAGAGATCAGTAGTATGTAGAGCAGTGTACAGAGATCAGTAGTATGTAGGGCAGTGTACAGAGGTCAGTAGTATGTAGAGCAGTGTACAGAGATCAGTAGTATGTAGAGCAGTGTACAGAGATCAGTAGTATGTAGAGCAGTGTACAGAGATCAGTAGTATGTAGAGCAGTGTACAGAGATCAGTAGTATGTAGAGCAGTGTACAGAGATCAGTAGTATGTAGAGCAGTGTACAGAGGATCAGTAGTATGTAGAGCAGTGTACAGAGATCAGTAGTATGTAGAGCAGTGTACAGAGATCAGTAGTATGTAGAGCAGTGTACAGAGATCAGTAGTATGTAGGGCAGTGTACAGAGATCAGTAGTATGTAGGCAGTGTACAGAGATCAGTAGTATGTAGGGCAGTGTACAGAGATCAGTAGTATGTAGAGCAGTGTACAGAGATCAGTAGTATGTAGGGCGGTGTACAGAGATCAGTAGTATGTAGAGCAGTGTACAGAGATCAGTAGTATGTAGAGCAGTGTACAGAGATCAGTAGTATGTAGAGCAGTGTACAGAGATCAGTAGTATGTAGAGCAGTGTACAGAGATCAGTAGTAGTAGGCAGTGTACAGAGATCAGTAGTATGTAGAGCAGTGTACAGAGGTCAGTAGTATGTAGAGCAGTGTACAGAGGTCAGTAGTATGTAGGGCAGTGTACAGAGATCAGTAGTATGTAGGGCAGTGTACAGAGATCAGTAGTATGTAGGCAGTGTACAGAGTCAGTAGTATGTAGGGCAGTGTACAGAGGATCAGTAGTATGTAGGGCAGTGTACAGAGATCAGTAGTATGTAGAGCAGTGTACAGAGATCAGTAGTATGTAGGGGCAGTGTACAGAGGTCAGTAGTATGTAGGGCAGTGTACAGAGGTCAGTAGTATGTATGTCGCAGTGT